>NC_061113.1:260836450-260854906 GCF_002878395.1 Capsicum annuum
AGTGTCGATACTTTTTACTTAATTTCCTATCTGATAATTTTTATGATTATTATGACAGAACTTACTCTAGTGTGAAGAAAATTTGAAAAGCCTTGCAGAGTAAGTATGACAATGAGGAGGCGGGAGCGAAAAATATGCGGTTAGTAGATTTTTCCGTTTCCAAGTAGTGGACAACAAACCAATGGTAGACCAAGCTCAAGATTTTGTAATGATAGTTGGAGAACTCAGGTCTGAAGAATTCAAAATTGAAGATATTTGTGGTATAATTGATAAAATTCCACCTTCGTGGAAGGAATTTCAAAAAACTATGCGCAACAAGCAAAAGGAAATTTTTCTTGAGACTTTGATAATGAGAATCTACATGGAAGAAGAGGTAAGGGGCCAAGATGCACTTTCGCAAACAGAAGAGAACAACATCACACCGAAGGTAAATTTAACTTCTTCAAATAATGCTACTCCTGAAACTAACAAAAATACTAATTTAAAGCCTAAGAAAAAAAATTCAAGAAAAATGATGGTAGACATCCCAAGGACAATAATGGTGGAAACAACCGAGCAAAAAATCAACATGTACAACAAAAAGGATCGTGCTTTTTCCGTGGCAAGAGTGAGCATATTGCTCGATTTTGCAAATTTCATAAACGTGAGCCTACACCTCAAGCAAACGTTATCGAAGAACCATTTGTGGCAGTCATAACAGACATTAACATGGTGAAAAATATTGATGGATGGTAGGCTGACTCTAGTGCAAACCGTCATGTCTGTTATGATAAAGACTGGTTTAAAAAATATACTAATTTTGAGGAGCCCAAAACCATTATGGTTGGAGATTCACATACCACTCAAGTGCTTGGAATGGGAGATATCGAGTTGAGTTTCACTTCTGGAAGGGTATTAATATTAAAAGATGTACTTTATACTCTCCTTCCATGAGAAAAAATTTGATGTCTAGTTTTCTTCTTAATAAAGTAGACTTCAACAACAACAACAACAACAACAACAACAAAAAATCCAGTGAATTCCTACATAGTGGGGTCTGGGGAGGGTAAGATGTACGCAGTCCATACCACTACTTCAAGAGAAGTAGAAAGGTTGTTTCCGATAGACCCCCGGCTCAAGACAAGTAATAATAGACAAATACTTAATAAAGCATGGAACAAGATGTCAAGATAAAAATATGCCACCCACAAGGGATAATAAACAAAGAATAGTAAACACATTCGTAATAAAGCATACAACAAAGTGTCCTAGCAAGAATAATACATCTACCAAGTAATGTCCTACCCCAATGACTCAGACTGGCACTAGTCTTCTATCCTAATTCGCGCCCTCCAGATCTTCCTATCTAGGGTCATGTCCTCAATGAGCTATAACTGCTCCATGTACCATCTGATCACCTCTCTCCAGTATTTCTTCGGCCTATCCCTACCCCACCTGAAACCATCCAAACCAAGCTTCTCACACCTATGAACTGGGATATCCGTGCCCCTCCTCATCACATGCCCGAACCATCTCAATCGGACTTCCCGCATCTTGTCCTCCACCAAAGCCACTCCAACCTTTTCTCGAATAGTCTTATTTCGAACTCAATCACCCCTATTAAGCCCACACATCCAACACGACATCCGTATTTCCGCTACCTTCAATTTTTAAATGTGGGAATTCTTGACTGGCCAATATTCAGTTTCATACAACATGGTCGGCCAGACTGCCACCCTGTAGAATTTACCTTTAAGCTTGGGCGGCACCTTTCTATCACACAATACCCCCGAGGCGAGCTTCTACTTTATCCATACCGCTCCAATACGATGGAGACATCCTCGTCAATCTCATCATTCCCCTGAATCATGGACCCCAGATACTTAAAACTATCCCTCTTACACACCATTTGGGAATCCAAACTTACTACCACCTCATCTTTCTGCCTCACGTCATTAAACTTATATTATAAATATTCTGTCTTGCTTCTGCTCAACCTGAACCCTTTAGACTCAAGGGTCCGTCTCCACACCTCTAATTTATCATTCACACCCCCCTCCCTCCCGCATCTCATTAATCAAAACTACATCATCTTCAAAAAGCATACACCAAGGCACCTCTCCTTGAATATGCCGCGTCAACACATCCATCACTAAACCAAACAAAAATAAGCTAAGAGTGGAACCCTGATACAACCCCGTCAAGACAAGGAAATACTCTGAGTCTCCTTCCGCCGTCCTCACCTGAGTCTTAGCTCCATTATACATGTCCTTGATTACTCTAATATATGCCACCGGTACCCCACTCACTTCCAAGCATCTCCAAAGCACCTCCCTCGGGACTGTGTCGTATGCCTTCTCTAAGTCGATAAACACCATGTGAAGATCTCTTTTCCTTTCCGTATATTGTTCCACCAGTCTCCGCACCAGGTGAATTGCCTCCATCGTCGAGTGCCTGGGCATAAATCCAAACTAATTTTTCGAGATAACCACTGTCCTCCTCAACCTCAACTCGACCACTCTCTCCTAAATCTTCATAGTACGGCTCAATAACTTAATATCTCTATAGTTATTGCAACTCTGAATATCACCCTTATTCTTATAAAGAGGGATCATAGTACTCTATCTCCAAGCGTCGGGCATTTTCGCCGACTTGAAAATACCGTTAAATAATTCAATCAACCACCTTAAGCCAGCCTCTCCAGAGAACTTCCAAAAATCTACAGGGATCTCATCAGGCCCAGTCGCCCTACCCCTACGCATCTTGTGAATAGCCTCTCTGACCTCTTCTACCTTAAAACGTCTACAATAACTAAAATCACGACACTCCTCTGTGTGCTCCAGCTCCCCTAAAATAATAACTCTATCCCCTTCTTCATTTAATAACCTATCGAAGTACGACTGCCATCTCTTCTTAATGTGACCATTCTCTACCAATACTCTACCATCCTCCCCCTTAATGCATTTTACCTGGTCGAGGTCACGACCCTTTCTCTCCCTAGCCTTAGCAAGCCTAAACAACTTTTTTTCCCTTCTTTTCTCCTCTAACCCCACATACAAGCTCTCAAATGCTGCCGTCTTAGCCACCGTGACTGCTAACTTAGCCTCCTTCCTAGCTATCTTATACTCCTCCCTATTAGCTCGCTTCTCATCTTCATCCCTACTCTCACCCAACTTAGCATACGCCCTCTTCTTAGTCTCCACTTTCTTCCTAACTTCTTCATTCCACTATCAATCCCCCCGAAGATGGCCGGCACAGCCTCTGTAAATACCCAACACCTCACTAGCAGTCTCCTTGATGAACCTAGCTGCCCTATCTCACATACCATCCACGTCTCTCCTACACTCCCACACTCCCACACTCCCATTCTTGCTACCTTCTTCCCTATCTCTCTCACATTCACCGGCATAAGGTCACCCCACTTAATTCTAGGTCTACCCTCCTCACCCCTTGTCTTCTTATCTTTCTTAATCTGATCAGTATGTAATTATTAAATATAATATTTTTGTAGAAAAGGGGTATGCATGTGATAGTATGTTCAAGTTGAATGTTGAAATGAATAAAACATCTACTTCTGTTTACATGCTTTTTTTTACTAATTTTTGGCATGCTCGTTTGTGTCATATAAATGATCATTATGTGGGAATCATGAGTAGTTTAGAATTAATTTCGGTGATCAAAAAGGATTTTGAAAAATGTAAGGCTTGTAGTAAAGCCAAAATCACAAAAAGGCCTCATTTTCAAGTTGAAAGAAAAACTGATTTATTAGAATTAGTTCATACTGATATTTGTGAACTTGGTAAAATTTTAAATCGTGGAGGAAATAGATATTTTATCACTTTCATGGATGATTTTTCTAAGTTTAGATATGTTTACTTAATGAAAAATAAAAGTGATGCTTTTGAGAACTTTAAAACTTTTCTCCATGAAGTTGAAAATCAGTTTGAAAAAAAATAAAAAGAATTAGAAGTGATAGAGGTCGTGAATATGAGTCACATGAGTTTAATTCTTTTGTTAGATCATTGAGTATAATTCATGAAACTACTTCTCCTTATTCTCCTGCATCTAACGGTGTAGAGGAAAGGAAGAATAAAACGTTGGTTGAGTTGACTAATGTCATGTTAATTGAGTCTTTTGCACCTTTAAGTTTTTGGGATGAAGCTCTTTTGACTGCTTGTTATGTGTTGAATCGTGTGCCTCATAAAAACACCAAACTAACACCTTTTGCGTTGTGGAAAGGTCATAAGCCAAATTTGGGATATCTAAGAGTTTGGGGTTGCTTAACCCATGTAAGGTTAATAGATCCTAAAATCTCTAAATTGGGTAAAAAGGTTACTACTTGTACTTTTCTTGGTTATGCTTCAAACAGCATAGTCTATAGATTTTTTAATCTTGAAGATAGTGTGATAATAGAATTAGGTGATGTTATTTTTCACGAAAATAAATTTCCTTTTGATTCTAAAAATAGTGGGGGCCTAAGGACTAAAGAAAATATTTTATCACTACCTAGTTCTTCTATTTCTACTTTAAAAAATAAAGAAAATGATGATTTTGAGTTAAGAAGAAGTAAACGAGCTAAAGTAGAAAAAGATTTTGGTCCTGATTATTATGTTTTTAACATTGGAGATGACCCTCTCACTTTAAAAGAAGCTTTGTATTCACATGATGCTATTTTCTGAAAAGAGGATGTAAATGATGAAATGGAATCACTAATTTTCAATAAAACTTGAAAGTTAGTTAATTTGCCACCAGATTGTAAAACAATTGGATGTAAATAGGTCTTATGTAAGAAATTAAAAGCGGATGGATTGTTGATAAATATAAGGCTAAGCTAGTGGCTAAAGATTTTAAGCAATTAGAAGGCCTAGAATTTTGTGATACTTTTTCACCGGTAACTAGAATTACATCCATTAGAATTTTAGTTGCTATTGCGGTAAATTTTGATTTACAAATTCATCAAATGGATATAAAAATTATTTTTTAAAACGGAGACCTAAATGAGAAGATTTACATGAAACAACCCGAGTGTTTTGTTGAGGCTGGCCAAGAAAATAAAGTGTATAAACTTAATAAATTCCTATATGGCTTAAAACAGGCATCAAAGCAATAACATAAAAAGTTTGATTCCTGCATGATTGATAATAGCTTTAAAACAAATGAGTGTGATAAGTGCATATATCATAAGTCTTGAAATAATTCGCATGTTATTATTTGCCTATATGTTGATAATTTATTGACCTTTGGCTCTAACATGAACGTTATTGGTGAAACTAAAAATATTCTTAGAAGCCATTTTAATATGAAATATCTTGGTGAGGCAAATTTTATTCAAGGAATAAAAATAACCAGAACATGTGATGGAATTTTTCGTGACCAGTCACATTACGTTGAGAAGATATTGAAAAAATATAATTTCCTTGATTGCAAACATGTTGTAACTCCATTTGATTCTAGTGTTCACTTGTTTCCCGTTGAAAGTGAAAATGATGTTATAAATCAAAAGGAATATGCTAGCATAATTAAAAGTTTGAGATATGTGATTGATTGCACTAGGCCTGATATTGCATATGCAGTAGAAGTACTTAGCAGGTTTACTAGCAAGTCAGGTAATGAACATTGACATGTTATAACTAGAGTAATGAGATGTTTAATTAGAACAAAAAATTGTGGTTTGTTCTATAAAAAAATATCATGTTGTACTTGAAGGCTTTTGTGATATGAATTGGAACACTTCTTCAGGTGATTCCTTATCCACTACTGGTTATGTTTTTACTTTGGGCAGTGGTGCTATTTATTGAAAGTCTAAAAAGCAAATAATTATTTCTAACTCTACCATGGAGGCTGAACTAATTTTTTTAGCTTCAGCTAGTAAGGAAGCGAATTGATTGAGAGATTTGTTATTTCAAATACCTTATTTTGAAAAATTAATTCCTCTTATTTTAATTCATTGTGATAGCACCGTTGCAATTGGTAGAGTTCAAAACCATTATTACAACGGTAAATTCAGACCTATAAGGATAAAACACAGTAACGTAAGATCATATTTGACAAATGGTACCATTAATGTTGATTATGTTGAATCTTGTGATAATCTTACAGATCCATTGACTAATGCCTTAGCAAGAGAGAAGGTTTGGAGCACATCGAAGGGGATAGGATTGAAGCCTATTGAATCCTAAGTCATATGTGAGGAAACCCAACCTGGGGACTAGAGATCCTATAACCATATAGCTTCAATGGGAAAAACGAATCACATGATGACTTGCTGTGAAAAATACATTATTCTTTTAATCCCTCTCTATGGTGTGAGTACATTAACCTATAATGATGGTGAGGTTGAGTTTAAAAAACTTTTAATGAAAATCTGTAACTTGTATGAGTGGGGTGCTAAATTACAGTAGCACTCTCGGCGGATTTCACCTATGCGAGTGTGGAGGTAGACCGTTTCCTATGAGAATTAGGCTCATTCTCAAGGATACTCATGAAATTGGGATAGCACAAGGCTGTAACATGCTAGTTATAAAGCTCATGTCAACACCTTGACTATTATGTGTAAGCAGTAACTTTTTATTTTCCCTAAGCAGTTATAGTTCAAGTCTGAGACCACTACGACTCTAGAATAAAAATTATTGTTTACTAAGTGGAGGTTAATGCAGAGCACACCTTCATTATGCATGGTAGTTTTCCTTTAACTAGTGAACTCACTTATTAATATTAAAATTAGTGGGAGATTGATGGATAGACATTTTAATATTGTTAAATGTTATTGTGTCTACCTATAGTTAGTGATCTTAATGGCTTTTAATCAACGGTACAAAGTGGGAGTTTTATTTTTGCTTTCATTTTGGTTTGTTTCTTTGGTTAATACATGCAGCATTAACTTTTCATTCTTAAGCCATTATTTAGCAGTAAAACACACATTGCGTGGCTGCATTTTCAGCTTCCAAAAACTTCCATTTCATTTATGTTATGAGCCATTAATCTCAATAGTTAGTGGTGGTAGAATGTGAACATAAGTGTCATGTAACTCTTATAACATCCACTATTATTATACTTCTTTATTTTTGTAACCTTTGTAACTCTTGTAACTTCTATGCCATTCATCTATCACATTTATCTTACTATTCATTGCATGGAAGATTTCTTCACCTATAAATAGAGGTGGTCTTGCATATTTTACATATATAAGATAATAAAGAGTTCACAAAAGTTAGTAAAAAGAGAGTTTATTAGTTGAAGGAAGGTGTTCTTTTTGTGGAGCTTTGAACTCAACTCTTGTCCAGAGTTGTTGAGTTGTTCTTTGAGAAAAGACAGTTGTATCCTGGAGGAGACAAGTTAAGAAGATTACTGTTGAACCGGTGAAACAATTTGCTGCAGTGGACTTGAATCTCCTTAAAGAGAGTAAGCTATCAGAAGAAGAAGAAGATATCATCATCATCATCATCATCAGAAGAAGAAGAAGAAGAAGAAGAAGAAGACATTCTTTTCTTTTTTTCTTCGCTTGTAATTTTTAGTTGTAATTTTATTATAATTTCACCAACAAACATCACTAAACCATGATTGAACAATAAATATTTATATACAATTATTTGTCGTGCCTTGGGTGAAAAAGAAACGAATTCAGAAAAAAAAAAAAGGAAAATGAAATAAAAGAAAAGAAAAATAAAGGAGAAAATGCAAAAAGAAAAGGAAAAATTACGTAGCATAGACAAAAAGGTCTTTAATTATTTATCATGCTTAATGTTTAAAATAATTAGATGACATAGTTAAATATTAGTCAAAAAATTATTATTTAAATGGACCCTCATATATAAATATAATAGCTTGGGTATCGTGCAATTAATCTCTCGTCTAATTCGCTTAAATTTTGGGTGACTTAATTGAGCACTTGATTTTATTTGTTGATTTAATTTTGAAAATTAGCCACTTTATTTGATTTTTCTCTATCTTCTTTAATTGTTTTTTTTCCTCTCTCTTCTTAAATTTTCCACCATCTTCTTTAATCTTTTTCCTGAAAAAGTAGAAACTATTGGTAGTTTTTGTTATATTGACTTTTAAATAGTATATTTTGTAATTTGTGCAAAGATTTTTTACATCAAAAAAATATTTTTTCAAATTTTTTTCTTCCAATTACATAGTTGTCATTGGTGGACATATAGGTATACAACTATCATGTGTTTTTATATAACGAAATTGTATATTTTTGAAGTTGGTTTGTATAAACCATGTTTGTTCTTCTATTAGACTTTTGGTATATCTCAATTTGTATAATCTGTTATTGATATTTGTATAAACTAAGGAAAAGGAAAAAAAAATTAAAGATTCTCACTCTAAGGAAGGGGTGGGGGGAGGGGAAGAGGGGGAAGAAAAACTACATTGTAAATGACTCGAAGGTACTTTGTATATATCTTAATGTATATTCATTGAATGTATATACAATAGATATACATATGCTTACAGATCTTTTTTTTTTATTGATTACACTCATGTATGTATACCATGTAAATTTTTAAGTGTATATATATATACAAATAACTGTCATTTACAATTAGACAATTGTCATATATATATGTATATATATATATACACACATGTATATAAAATATACATATATATTATATAATCAATCTTTGATTTGTATAAAATATGTTGGTTCATATTTATACATTTCATACAGATATACACCTATCATGTATTTGTATATAACTCAAAGATATTTTGTATAAATTATATTTAGTCATAAAGTGAATTTTTTTGTTATTTTTATCTGTGTATTTATATTTTTGTATTTATTTTGTTATATCTTTTTCTACATACATTTTGAATATGTATACATCTGTAAATTTGAATTTGTATAGTTATGCATATAATTGAATTCATATTCATTTTATACTTTTAAAGTTGTATCAATTCACATTTATCTTGAAGATATGAGTTGTAAGCGTTTGTATTCGTATTTGAATGATAAATTCGGAGATAAATTTCATTGTATCAATTCTACATTTGCATTTCTATTCATAACTAATTTTTGTGGATAAATACATTCAATGTATTAATACATTGAAATTATATTTTTAGATTCAGAAGTCATACAAAGAAATCAGAGGATTTTAGTTTGAATTCTATTTTTGTATTTCAAAAATTAAAAGGTAAGCTATAATAGTACCTATGAAAAGGAAGAAACAAATGATTTTAAAAAGATATGTTGGGGACAATAAAAGAAGTGAATTACTCCTCATTCCTTTTGTATCTCTAAATATGAATGAAATAGTAATAAAATACGTTAGTTAATATCTATATATATAATAAAGGAGAATAGTCTAGAATGAGATTATGTCAAGCGACAACTTGAGAACTAGCCGCTTACAACAAAACTTAATTTTGTACAACAATAAAATTATTTTGTAGATTATTTAATTATTTAATATTTATTTCATATCTATATATACTAGTGTTGTGTGGCTCATGCTAAGCCAGAGTCAAACTACATTAATATTTATATTTAAAAAAATCATTTTTTGCTATTTTTGCTTTTTATTTATTTTGTACCATTATATTAATTAATGGTATAGTTTAATTAGTTCTCGATATTTATAAAATGTTAAATTATATATTTGTTTTAATTTTTTTATCCATATTTTATTTTAAAAAAAATTCTTTCTTTGGTTAGTTTTAACTTTTCATGTGACATGTTTAAGACAACAAGACCCCAAAACTCTTTTTATTGTCATCTAATGAGTTTTATTGGGATTACTCATGTACCGACTCAATTTACTAATAGTACATGCTATGTCTAACCGTGTACAATTCATGATATACATTAAACATCCCAACACTCTTGTCTAGTCCAACTGTGATTCACTTTCACCTTCATTCTTTTAAAGTGTAAAGCTCACGTCTAATGGAGTCTTGTCAATACTGAAGTCCAAATATTTGAACTTGTCAAGTACCTTTTCAATGTAATGAGATTGTGACAATGCCAATCTTTGTGGAGTTTTATGGATTCTTATCCCTAAGATCACATCCGCAACTCCAAGGTCCTTCATATCAAACTTGCTCTTAAGCATTCATTTCGTAGCATTTATGTCAGAAATATCTCTATTGATGATTAACATGTCATCAACATACAAACAAACAATGATCTTGTGATTTGGAGTGTCTTTAATGTATACATATTTATCACATTCGTTTATCTTAAAAACATTTGCCAACATGGTTTGGTCAAACTTTGCATGTCACTGTTTGAGTGCTTGTTTTAGTACATAAAGTGACTTAACAAGTTTGCACACCTTTTTTTCTTTACCAGGAACCACAAAACCCTTAGGTTGTTCCATGTAAATTTCTTCCTCCAACTTTTCATTTAGAAATGTTATTTTCACATCCATTTGATGAATTTCAAGACCATATACCGCATCCAAGGCAACTAACATCCGAATTGATGTTATCCTCGTTACAGGCGAGTATGTATCGAAATAATCAAGGTCTTTCTTCTGCTTGAAGCCTTTCACTACAAGTCTTGTCTTTTATTTGTCAATAGTATTATCCATTTTCATTTTCCTTTTGAAGATCATTGTATTACCTAAAGGTTTATTGCCTGAAGGAAGATCAACCAATTCTCAAGTATGGTTGCTCAAGATTGAAGCAAGCTCACTATTGACTGCTTCTTTCCAAAAAGATGAGTCTGAAGATGACATCGCTTCTTTAAACATTTGAGGCTTATTTTATAGGAGAAATGATACAAAATTCAATTAAAAAAAGTTGGTATTCTTTGATGTGTACTAGATCTTGGATTCTCATCATTATGTACATTCTCGCTTGGTTCATTTCTAGGTCGTTTAGACCCCCTAGACTATACATGTCTAGTTAGATTCGGATAAATATGTTCAAAGAACTCAGCATTATCTGATTCAATTACCATATTTTCATTGATATTCGGATGTTCAGATTTATGAACCAAAAATTAATATGCTTTACTACTTTTTGCATATCCTATAAACACGTAGTCCACCGTCTTAGCTCCTATCTTTACCCTTTTAGTCATAGGAACTTGGACTTTTGCTAGACACCCCACACTTTGAAATATTTCAAGTTGGGTTTTCCTCCTTTCTATTTTTCATGGAATTGATAGTGTCTTACTATGGGGTACACTATTGAGTATTTGGTTAGTTGTAAGGATAGCTTTCCGCCATAAGTTTTGCGGTGAATCTAAACTTATAAGTAAGTCATTCATCATTTCTTTTACGGTTTGATTCTTCTTTTCCGCAATACCATTAGATTGAGATGAATACGGGAAAGTAATTTGATGGATAATTCCATTCTCTACATATATTTCCGCAAAATGAGATTCATATTCTCCACCCCTATTACTTCTTATCGTTTTGATCTTTTTCTCTAACTGATTTTCAACTTCTGTTTTATATTGCCTAAATGTATCTGTTGTTTCATCCTTACTATTTAGTAAATAGACATAATAGTACCTAGTGAAATCATCAAAAAAATTTATAAAATACTTTTTCCCACCACGAGATAGTGTTGACTTTATATCACAAATGTATGTGTAAATTAAGTATGAGGGATTGGAATTTATTTCAACGAACTTATACGGAAGCTTAGCATACTTTGATTCCACAAACGTTTGATATTTTGATTTATTGCACTCAAAGTTAGGCAATCCTTCCAAACTAATCAGTTTTTGCAAGGTTTTATACTTGACATATCCTAAACGACTATGCCATAAATCGTTTGACTCTAGAAAGTAAGAAGAAGCCTCACCTTTCTTCATTTCAAAAACCATTACATAAAGTTTGAAAAGACCCTCATTGAAGTATCCCTTTCCTACATACGTTTTATTCTTGCTTATTACAACTTTCTCTTAAACAAACACACACTTAAAACTTATTTTTAACGAGGAGTGTTGTCGATACTAAGTTTTTCGTAATACTAGGAACATGGAGAACATTGTTGAGAGTCAACACCTTGTTGGAAGTCACCTTTGGGAATATCTTCCCACTTCCTTCAACCTTGGTTGTTGCATTATTTCTTATGAAGATCACTTTTTTGGGACAAGCAGGATTATAAGTAGCAAAAGTTTTTTTGTCCGCCCAAACATGTCTAGTGGTTCCTAAATTAAACCACCATTCATTTGGATATCCAACTAAATTTCTTTCAGTGGTCATATCCCATAGATTTTCAATCTTTCTAGTTGTTTTCAACATGTTTATCTAATCTCTTTTCTTGTTCTTACTTAGAACTTGACTATTGAGAGCTTTGTGGCCAATATCACTACAAATATAGCAATTTCTTTTGAATATTTTCTTATTCTGCTCTTTTTCTTGTCCAGAAGATTTCTTCATTTTCTTATTATTTGGAGCATCATCCTTAACAGGATTTGCAACCATCATTGATGATTTTTCATTCAACTCATTATCCTCGATTATCTTGGAATTACTCACAAGATCTTTTAAATCAGATAATTAATTTTCATTCATTATTTTTTTCTAGAATATGAGGATCTATAAATTTGCATTTCAAGTTTGGCCAGCCAAAATGACATCATTTTCCGCCATTCTTTGAAGTTCATACCAAAATATTTTTCTAATTTCTATGTCGTTTTCATTGATAGAGCAATACCTGAACGACTTAATGACGCAATATTGATTGTTGTTGGGACAACACCATTCACAATCAAATCAATTAGTTGTTCACTTTCATTCGTCATTTTTCTGTCAATCTTTGACATACTCTTTAGTATTTTAGAATGCTAACAATAAAGATTTTAATCTTTAACCAACTTATTTCTAGTCAATGATGAAGTTTTTACATCTTCAAATCATCAACCGAGTGAACTTTGAAACATGACGAAGTTTTTATGACTTCAAACCAGAATCAAATTCAAACAGAGTGAAATCTCACAGATTTTAAACTCAAAAAATCAATACAGAGATTTTAACAAATCGGTGAAGTTTTTCTATTCTTTGAACCGAATTCCCACACTAATTTCTTGATGAAGTTTTTATATTCTTGTAACCAGGGGAGTAGAAATCAAAAGATTTTAGTCTCCCAAAAATCAGACCCAATACAGACTAACCAAATACTTGATTTATAAATGGCAATAAAAAAAATTTCCTTCACCAAACAAGCACAAAAAATAAATATTTTTATATTTTACTTAAAATTATTATTTTTCTAGATTTTTTGTAAAATCTGTATTTTTCAACAATAACTTCAAATACATGTTCAAATTAACATATGAAAAATCAAATGAAGTTTAAACTCTGTATTTACAACTTTGAATTTTTAACAATAAGTTCAACTCAATTTATGAACATCAACAAAATGAAGTTCAAACTATTTTCTGGAAAATAGAAAAACCAAATGTTAAGAGTTTCTAAACAAGTTCAGCCAACTTATGAACTATCAAAATAAAGTTTCAAAAACTTCAAACACAAGTTCAAAAATTTGAAGAACTATCAATATAAAGTTAAAACTATTTACTAAAAAAACAGTAAACCAAACAACATATAAATTCCTTAAGAATTGTTGTTTCGGCGGGTACAAAATCTAGATGTTTTCTATAAAAACTTCAATACTAAGTTCAAGAACAACTTTCAAGAACTACAATGAAGTTATGACAACTTCAAACAGAAGTCCAAATGAACTATCAAAATGAAGTGTTTATCAAATTTAAGAAAGAAGATGAAATAGAAATTTGTAGAATCAAGTCCACCGAATGCACAGTGTGTTATTAAGGAATTTATTCTCCTCGAGTAACCGAGGTTATAGAATCTTTTCTCTCAGTATAAATGATTCTCTTTTTGAAAATAGCGGTACCTCAAATTTTCAGAAACTTCGAACACACTCAACGATTTGATGATCACACGAGAGATTTTAGAAGAAGAAGAAGATTGTTTTTCTACTCAAAAAATAACTATCTTTACCTGAGGAAAAATTCAGGTATTTATAGTCATCAAGGTGTTGCTTCATGAATACAAGTAATGGTTCAGAAAGGTACACCCCTTCATAAAGGTGTAACTCTTCAGAAAATAGATATTTTAGTCCTTTCTACATATTTTTAGTTTAAGACCATTAAAAATATTCATAAGTTTTCTTTAACTATTGTGAAAAGTCAAAATCAAACAAATAAATTAAAGCGGGGGGAGTAAAAATTTTTATAAGTTAAAAATAACATTTTTCTAGTGGTATATTTTAGTCTTTCTTTTAATTTTCAAATAAATGCATAAACTCAAACTTTTTTCCTTTTTATTTTATTGAAAGTTTTTAAATAAAAGTCTTTAACGATCTAAATTGATATTTGCCTTATATTTAATTAATTTTATTTTTTTCCTCAATTAACTTTATATTGGCTAATTTATTTTTTAAAAAAATAATATAATATTTAATTAATATAAAAATATTTGATGCTATTAACTATTGTATGACTTATTAATAAAAATAGAATTTCAATTAAATAATTTAAAGTCGGATTCAATAAATTACTTATGTTTCTTCAATGGGTTAAACCTTACAAGATTGGTAAAGCTTCAAAAATTTCTTGTGAGGATTTAAAAAATTAATATTCTCTTTTATTACATTATTATTATCCCACATAAAAGAAGACAATAAAATTTAAAATTAATTTTAAATTTAGTTGGATAAATAAAAATTTCATAGTGTTACTATCATTGTTTAAATTTACTAAAATGAATGAAATCTTAAAAGATCAGTAAAACTTAATTAAGAATTAGCAAATAATTATATCAATGGAAACCCTATATGGAGCTATTATTCAAGAGATCGTCAAATGATTTATTCAAATTCAAGAGAACTACGACAAACAGATATAGAAGATGTTGGACAATGGATTCTGACATTACTTAACCCAGAGAAACAACCAACTGCAAGAGCAATTAGGAAGAGATTTATTTTAGAAGAGTTATTAACAAGATATTGCAAAATAATAGGACACAAATATCTAGACCATCTATGTTCAAGATGTAATGGAGAAGATAATATTATCCCGGAAGTCCAGCTAGAATAAAAGAAAAAATCAACCAAGAAGATAAGGACGTCAGCTAGAAGATAAAAATCAACAGAGCAATAATGGAAGAGAAAGAAAACAAGATAATAAAAGTTATGAAAGAAAGTGACACGGAAATAGTTTTCTTGACTTTAGATACGTAAGTTATTATAGCATTTACTAGTTTTTGATAACTTTTGACTTTTTTATGGCAAAGTGTCATTATTGTATAGCTTTAGTCTTTATTAATTTTGTCTTTTTGTAGAATAGTCTTAAGATTTTTTGTAAAGTCTTTTGCAAATAGGACAAGTGTAAAGTAGAAAATAGTTTACGCGTTTTCTTTTAGGCTATAAATATGTAAGTCATTCGGCAAGATAAAGGCAAGACTTTCATGTGTTGAAAACAAGTCTTCCCTCTTGTACACAAAAGACTTTTTGAATATTTAATAAAAAACAGATATATTTCTAAGGAAAAGCTATGGATAAACAAATCCCAAAATTATCAAACCTACCAGAACAGGTATATTTATTTACGATTATGAATAGCTAATTCATAAATTCCTGACAATCATGATATGATAAAATAAGTTCATGTTAGTTACATTATAGTAGAATTATTCGAAGAATAGCATGTTAAGAAGTTTATTAGCAAAGTGGAAAAGGAGAAAAATCCCTAAGAACTATGATTCAAATGCTAATAAACATTTATATAATGAACATAATTCTTTTCTATTTATTTCCCATTTTATTTCTGTTTCATTAAACGTACCTGAGTAGTATCTACAATGATGTTCTAATTTTTCTTCTTCATATCTATATATAAGTACTCCTCCATAACTATACTCACTAGCATCTGCTTCTACTATATATATAATTTTTTTATTTTCGTCTGGGAATTTTAATTGTGGTAACTCTTTACAAAGTATTTTTATTTTCTGAACTTGTTTTTTATCTTCTTCGTTGTAATTATATTTTATATCCTTTTTTAATTTTTTCTGTAATGGCTTTAGCTTTTCTGCTAATTTTGATATATATTCTCTTACTGGGTTTACCAATCATAAAAATGATTGTAATTTTTTTTGGTATCTAATTCTTCCTTTGAATTTATTATTTTTTGTACTATATGTTGTTGCATTTTTACTCCACTTTTATCTATTTGTATTCCTAAAAACTCTATCTGATTTTTCATAATTTCGGTTTTCTTTCACTTAAACTTATTCCCGATTTTTCTATTATATCTGTAAATTGTTCTAATAATTTTAAATGTTCCTCTTTAGTTTTTGTATACAGTAGTATACCATCTATGTATACTATACAATTAGGTAATTGTTTAAAATAACTATCCATAAAGTGTTGGTATCTACCTGGTGCATTTTTATATCCAAATGGTTATACGTTCCATTCATAAAATCTTTTTGGTACCGTAAATGCGGTTAATTCCTTAGAATTTTCATCTAACTTTAAGTGGTAAAATCCTGATTTACAATCAAATTTACTAAAGTAGTTATATCCTTGTATTTGTCTTATTTTTATTATCTTATTTGGTATTGGATAATTGTATGTCATAGTTTTTGCATTTAACTTTCTATAGTCAATCACCATTCTACTTTTTCCTCTTTTTTGTTCACTATGTTTATTTACTATAAACGTTGGGCTGTTAGGTTTACTATTGCTTCTTTGTATATATTGTTTTTCTAATAATTAATCTATATGCATTTTAAATTCTTTTAAATCGTCAAAATTATATGTTAATGATTTTTGAGTTATTATACTATTTTTATCTATTAATTCAATTTTTATAGTAGTTTTATGTTTTTTCTATCTTTTTAATGGATCTTCACTGTATAATTGTCTTAATCTTTTCTTTATTATTTCTACCTTATCTATTGAAAATATAGCTATTTCTTTTTTATTTATCGAAAATACAACTAGTTCTACTGTGTCTTCTGTATTTTTTATATTTTCTAACTTTTGTGTAATTTTTTCACTTCATTTTATCCAATCAGCTTTCTTTCTTATTTTATTAATAACTCTTTTTTCTCTTACCTTTTGTTTACATGGTGTTGTAAACCACCAATCTGTTTAGTTATGATATTTGGATATAATTTATCTAAAAATGGCATTCCAAAAAGCATATCTTTTAATGTTAGTTCATAATTATAGATTTCTTTTATCGTTATTATTTTATCTCATATCTGTATTTTTACATTTTTAGCTTTATAAGTAATTAAACTTCCTTCATATTAAATCCTTTGACTACTATTGATGTTTTTAATTTATCCCATTTACTTTCTGGTAAACATTTATATCTACATAAGTTTGCTTCTACTCCTGTATTTATCATAGGTGTATAATACCTATTATAATATTCTTCTACTATTATTTTTACAAGTACATATATTTTCATATCATGTCAAAGCTCTTTTTATTAATAATTTTTCTTTATTATATGTTATAGATAATTGTGTATGTTCTATATTGTATGGTTTTACTTGTTCTAACCATTTTATTCCTAATATTATGTCTGATTTTTGCATTTCTTCCTTTATTTCAAATTTTATTTTTATCTTTCTGACTCCTATTATTATTTCTTTTTCTATCGTATCTTTAATGTTTATTAGACTCCTTGGTAGATCTGGGCATATATTACTATTAGATTTTATTTCTTCACTTTTTACTAGATATTTTGCTATATAATTTTCTTCTTGTCCTGTGTTTAAGAGTATTAAATATTCTTTTTCATTTATTGTTCCTGTTATATAATATTGATTTAAATTAACTGTTGAAGTTGCTTCATAACTTGTTCTTTTTTATGAGCTTGATGATTCTGGTTTTTCATGAGCTATTCTTTTTGTTGTACTTATTCTATCATTTATTATTTCTAAATTTTCTTCTATATCTATGTCTTTATAACTATAATCATTATTATCAATTGTTTTTACAAATTGTTCGAAAGGACTTTCTATTTGTATTTTATTAATTTTATTTTTTTCCGTTATTTTATGTTTTGTTATTAATACATATAGATTTTTACATCTTGCTGTAAATATTTTACTTCCTGGGGTTAGTTCTATTCCTGATATTTTCCAGTATAATACTAATGATTTATCTATGTTTTTATCTATTATTGTTGCCGAATAATTCGCACTTATTATAAATTAAAATTTTTGATATATTAAATTTCCTTTTATAGCAGTTATTATACTTTTTTCTATAGGTTTTATAATTCTATTATCTGCTAAATATAATTCTATTGGTGTATCTATTCCTTCTCTAAAACATGCTTTTATCAATATCTCTTTTCCTCCAAAGTGTACATATTTTATTGGGTCTTTACTTTTTATATCGTTTATTTCTTTATTAATTATTCTTTTTGTTACTAGTGGTATACTAGCTCTATCTTTTGCATATCTATAGTCTACTACATGTTCTTTTTGGCTTACTACGTAGTATTCTTCCTTT
>NC_061113.1:260855006-260876199 GCF_002878395.1 Capsicum annuum
GGAATAGATACACCAATAGAATTATATTTAGCAGATAATAGAATTATCTGCTAAATATAATTCTATTGGTGTATCTATTCCTTCTCTAAAACATGCTTTTATCAATATCTCTTTTCCTCCAAAGTGTACATATTTTATTGGGTCTTTACTTTTTATATCGTTTATTTCTTTATTAATTATTCTTTTTGTTACTAGTGGTATACTAGCTCTATCTTTTGCATATCTATAGTCTACTACATGTTCTTTTTGGCTTACTACGTAGTATTCTTCCTTTTTTCTACTAAATATATTTTTTATTGTTGGTATTTTAAATATTTTTTCTACACTTAGGTCTAACTCTTTTCCTTTTATTTCGTCAAATATATTATTATCAAATATTATCTTTTGATCAGTTCCTTCTTCATTTAAATATTTTTCCTTTGTTATTATTCTTATATCTTCTTTAGTTATTTGGTTCATTTTTATATCTTCTTCAGTCATTTGATTTATCTAAATCACTATCTATTTCATTATCTGTTTCATTCTCCGAAATTTCATATATACTATCTTCACTTTCTAATTCATAATCTATATAATCTATCTGCTTATATTTTGTATTTTCTATTTTTATTTCAGATATTTGTTTCTTTTTTGGGTTTTTAGGCATTTTACAATCTCTAGCTAAATATCCTAGTTTCCACAATTATAACAAATATATTCTTTTATAGATTTCTTTTTCTTATATGGTCTTTTATGTTTATAATTTTTTACATAATATCTTTTTCTTGGTTTCTTATACTTATATTTTGATTTTTTATATTTCTTATATTTCTTATGTCTTTTTCTTTTTTTATAATATCTTTCTTCACATCCAAATTGAGGTGCTATTTTATCTTTGCAACATGCTAAATTTCTTATTAATGTTTTATCCATTTTTATTTCTTCTCTATATTTTTCACATAGATTTCTATACCATTGTTGTAAAAATTTTATTCTTGCTCCTAGGGTATCTACTATTTTTGCTCCATCCCAACTCTTTATTATTTTTGAACTAAATGGTTCAGCTAATTTGCTAAAATATAATCTTCTTATTTCTTTACTTTCTTCTGTATTATATGTTCCCTTATAGTAGTATTCTTTAAATGCGCACGTACATTCATCTATATAGCACATATTACATATTTCTAATTTTAACATTAAATTCCTATTCGTATTTTTTTTCTTTATTTTGTTCTTCTTCTTCTTTTGTTATACTGCTAAATTCATCTCTTATAGCTACTTCATATTTTTACAATATTTCTGTTGGTGCTATTTTAATAGTTTTTTTATGTTCCTTCTGTTTTATTATCAGATCTTAACACTTTTTTACTTGATTCGGTTAGGTTTAAAAACCATAATTTTATTGTTCCTATTAATGTCCTTTCTATATATTCTGGTGTAGTTGTTGTATCTATATTATTATCTAATAATTATTTTGACATGTATCCTGCCCATAATTGTATTATTTTATTTGTGTCTATTACACAGTATAAATCTAAAAAGTTATAATTTTTATTAATTATTTATTTTGGTGTCCATTTGTTATATTCATTTTTAGGTTATATTTTTTAAACTTATCTTTATAATAATATGTAGGTTTTTTATTTCTGATGTACTAGGTATTATGTTTTAATTGTCTTCTTTATTAAGAGTAATTATTTTTGTGTTTGTATTTTCTAAGTTTTCTTTATTAATTACTTCTTGTTTTTCATTAATTTTTAGTTTTCCTATATTTTCTAGAATTTCTGTATATGTTTCACTGCCTTTCGAATCATAATTATCTGTTTCTTCGGCATCTATTGTATTTATTTCTAATTCACTGATTCATTATTTTTTATTTATATTTTTTCTTTAAATTGATTTATATCATTTAATAATTTTTGTTCTTTATCTTTTTCTTTTTTTTTCTTTCTATTTTTTTTCATACAGGTCTTTTAGTAATTGTAGTTCTTTTTCTAATTCAGCAATCCTACTATTTTTATTTCCTTCTATTTTTCGTATTTCTTCTGTGGTTTGTTGTTTTATTTTATCAATTTCTTTTTTCCTATCTATTTCTTTGTTTTCTCTTTCTATTCTTACCATAGCTGTCAACTTATCTTCTAATTTTAATTCTTCTTTTTCTAACATTAAATATAAATGTTCACTTATTTTCTTGTATCTTCTTCCTAAATTTTTGAATACTATTATTATTTTTAATCCTTCGTGATTTTCATATGTTTTTTCGTCTATTATAAATTCTTCTTTGTTCATTTTATTTAAATGTATATAGTTTATGTTGGTATATATATTCTAGATTATCTATTGTTGATTCTAAATTTGATATTTCTTTCTTTTGTGCATTTATTGAGTTTTTACTAACTCTGACAACTATGTTATACTGTAGTCTTTCTATCCTTCTTTTTAATTCTTTACGTTTTTCAGATATTATTTATTTTAATTCTTTATATTTTTGTAATTTTTGTTCATTATTCATCTAAATAATATTTGCTATTAAATCCAAATATACACTACTTCCATAACTTTAAACAATATAAGCTCTTATACCAATTGTAGGGGGTGCAGATAACTTAAATAGATCCATTAGATAAGAATATAGTTCGATTCTTGAAAATTGTTAGACTACTACAATTTGAGGATATAAGCATTGATAAACTTACACAATTTTAAAATTAATGTTATCAAATTTATTTTTTGATGAGTTATATTTGATTATTTTTATTATAAAATAAAAGTGAGATGACACTCATTTCTTGAAAATAATCTTAGCATCAAAATTTGCAATTATTCTTTTTTTAAAAAAAAATAATTTTCTATTGATAATAAATTTAAGAACATCTATACAATTATTAGTAATTTACTATGATTGACAATATCTATTTCTTTGCATGAACTGTTGAATTATTCTTTGTTCATATTGTGAATGACAATTCAATTTTTGTAAAATTTTATACTTCATTGAAGACAAATCTCATAGTGTGAATATAACTTCCGAATTAAAAGATACCAAAATAAAAACATAATGTTTAATATATATAGAGAGAGAGATTATGGTCTCATTTAGATGATCATTTAACAAATTTAAATGATACTGTTTGTTTCTTTTAGCTTTTGGAAGAAAGGAAAATACATATATTTAATCATTTGTTAGTGGGGCTCCATATTGGATATAAGACACTAAGTGAGATATTAAAGAGAAAGCAGGTTGCGTTAAATATTTGGATTCATAATAAATAATGACTTTCTTTATAATCAAGGCGTCGGAAGTCGGAAGTCAAATGACATATTGAAAACAAATACTCGACACTATAAAAAAAATAGAATATTTACAGTTTAAATATTATTAAATAAAAATATTTATAGTATTGTGTTACAAAGAATTGAAGTATTTACCGTTCAAATGTAATCAAATAAATAAATTTATAACTGTATGTTCCTAAGAAACTAGACCACAAATTATTTACAGAATTTTATTTTTTATTTAGACATTAAAATTTTTACAGTTCAAATATTATCATATAATGAAAAATGTTATATAACAAAAATATTCTTTTATTACTATATAAACTATAAATGTTTTTAGTTTCAATATTACTATATATGGAATAATCTTCTACATATATAATAAAGCAGAGGAAGAAGCACCAGAAGAAGTCACGTCGCAAGCTATTGTTAAGCCACGTGACATTTTTTAAGACAAGGATTAATAGTATTGTAATAAAAAAATTAAATTGAAAAAAGTTAAATACTTAAATTTGAAATACACTATCCTTTTTTTTGTAAAAAAATCATTATCTTAAAAATAAAAATCCATAATTAAGAAGTTCTAATAGATTTTTACTACTTCAAACTTATCTCTTTTAAAATTTAAATACTACAAAACATATTGAAATTTTGTTTTGTTTAAATACTAAATGAAAGATAATAATAATAATAATAATATTAGTAGTAGTAATAGTACTAATACGTAGTAGTAATAATTAGTTACTCTAATATTATGAATTTAAATTTAAATTAAAAATAATTGTCCATTTGAATAAAAGTGGTTGATTTAAATTTATTCATTAAATTAAAAATAGTTTTCTATTTAAATTAATGTTTGACTCAGTCCAATATTAGATACCTGTTAAAGGATAAGGCCCCTTTTTATTTTGAAAAAGAATTTTTTTGTAAAAAAGGATAAAATCAGGAAAAAAAATGGAAAATAAATTTTAGATACTTAATTAAAATTAGCTCCAAGTATACAAGAGTCCTTTTGAAAATAAAAAATTTTGCTCTTTCTTTTTCCCTATAGAGTTATCCAATTTTCCAAAATTTTAAAATAAATAGTTACTCAAACACATACTTACATTGCTTAAATTTCTCATTTCCATAGTAGTAATAGCAATAGTAATACATAGTTGTGGCACTATCTATGTGATAGTAATAATAATAAAAATAAATACACTAATAATAAATTATTATTATTATTATTATTATTAATTAATATTATTATATCATTAATTTCAAATATTTGTCTTATGTAAAAGTAGTCACATATTTTTTAATTAAATGACAAGATTCTTTTCAAATTTGATGTAAAAATAAATATTTATATACATTCTAACTTAGTAATTCAACAAGATAGATTCATAACAAAATATTTAAATTATAAAATAAATTTGAAATTTTTCCTGAAAAATAATATATTTATTAAAAACAAGAATAACTATCTATATTATCTTTTCATGTTTTTTTATTTTTATCTTTAAAAAGAAAAAAGAAAAAAAAAGGAAAGATAAGAAGATTAATTAAAATGAAAAAATTAACTAAACTCCTTGACTCCTACAAGGTTTTGCCCAAAACACAGAAAAAAAAAAAAAAAAACTCCTTATTTGTAGTAACAAATACACGTTTTTATCTTTTTTTTCTTTTTTTACTTCATTTGAATATTAGTTGTTTAGCTAAGAGTGGTTCTACATAATTACTTCTTTTTATCTCCTTTAATAGTTATCCTTTTCTTTTTTACTTCATTTGAATGTGTATTATCAATTTACATGATTTGCATAGTAATAATAATAATAAGTAGGGTTCAATTAGAACTCTCTCATATCTTTCTTAAGCTTATCTTTTTGTAATCTCACCTAATCTCTTATTTTTAAAATTTTGAAATTTAATTTCTTTTTATCCAAATCTATATGTATAAATGGGATGTATTTTATTCTTTCATTATTTCTTTTCTATTAACAAGTAATTTATATTTTTATTTTATAGTTCAATTTATTTGCTTTCTTCAATGCCTACGATTTTATTTATAGGTAATTTTGTATTTATCTTCTTAATTGTTATTGTGTTGATTAATTTGCTTGCAGATGACAGAAAAAAATTGACACGAAGTACTAAAAAAATTATATTTATATGCAACAACAACAAATGAATAACCTTTTCATGTGTTTTACTTTGTTATTATCGACAAGAAACTAAATGAATTTGATTATTTTCTCCAGGGAAGCAGCGTATTGAATTGATCAAAATATAAAATTTGGAGATCTTAAATGGAGGTATGACATTAATTCTAAAAGTTCTGTGAAAGTAAAATGTTCAATGAAATATGCAATTGAAAATGCCTAAATAAGATTTTTATGTGAAATTTATTGAAATTTAGTGAATCAAAAAAGTGATAAACAAATCATGTACTTGGAACATATCATGAAAATATATGTTAAATGTTTAAAATTTTTGTTGTTGCTATTATGTTGTTATGATTGTTTACTTATCCTAATCTATATGTACAAATGAGATGTATTTTATTCTTTCACTATTTGTTTGCTATTAACAAGTAATTTCTTCTTCTTCTTCTTCTTACTTTTATTTTATAGTTCAATTTATTTGCTTTCTTCAATGCCTAGGATTTTATTTATGTGTAATTTTGTATTTGTCTTCTTAATTGTTATTGTGTTGATTAATTTGCTTGCAGATGATAAAAAATAAATTAACATGAAGTACTAAAAAATTTATATTTATATGCAACAACAACAAATGAATGACCTTTTCATGTGCTTTACTTTGTTATTATCGACAAGAAACTAAATGAATTCGATTATTTTGTTCAGAAAAGCAGCGTGTTGAATAGATCAAAATATAAAATTTGGAGATCTTAAATGGAGGTATGACATTAATTCTAAAATTTTCGTGAAAGTAAAATGTTCAATAAAACATGCAATTGAAATTGCCTAAAATAAGATTTTTATGTGAAATTTATTGAAATTTAGTGAATCAAAAAGTGATAAACAAACCATGTACTTGGAACATATCATGAAAATATATGTTAAATGTTTAAAATTTTTGTTGTTGCTATTATGTTGTTATGGTTGTTTACAATTTACTTAATATTTATTTTTGTATAGACGTAATTAAGAAATTTTAAGTTTCTACATATGATGTATACAAATATCTCATGAATATGAAATAAATATTTAAACCTTTTCTTTTCTTTTAAGATAATATAATTTAACATGCTCAAAGTACTATTAAGAAACAATTAAATGAATAGGATCGAGGGTAGAGTGATGGACGTTATGAGGGGTGGGGGGTCGGGGTAGGTGGGGTGGTGGACATAGGTGATATTTGGGGGTGCGGGTAAGAAATTAAATTTCTTTTTTTAAAAAACCTAAAGATTTAAATTATTATTTTTCTTGTGTGGGGTTGGGGGGAGGGGGTTAGGATAGGTGGAGTGGGAGGTACAAGAAACTGATTTTAAAAAATTAAAAAAATAATTTTTGCATGGGTGTCGAGGGTGGGGAGAGGTGTTGGATAGGGGGTCGGGATGGATGGTGGGGTTAGGGGTAAAGTAAAAAAGTTGGGTTAAAAAAACATAATTTTTTTTTTTTGCTAAGGGTGTACTTTTTTTAATAAAAAATTAAAAAGCTAAAAAAATAAAATTGGGGTTGGGATGGGGTGGGCAAAGGTAAGGGATGGGGGGCGTGATTTTGAAAGTAGCATGAGAGTTTTAAATTGACTTAATTTAACACATATAATAATAAGTATAAATAAAATACTTAAAGATATTAATGATGAAATTAAACAATGAAAAAATTATAAATAATAAGTATGAAAATTTAAAGACAAATAATTTTCATACTTATGGTTCAGCGCTATGTCCCTTAAGCACGAGGTCGGGGGTTCGATCTCCGCCTCTGGCGAATGAAACAAACTCTGTGGTCAGTTCCCTACCGTAAAATGCGCTGACCTAGGAACGGAGGATTAGTCTCACGGCTGCCGGCTGTGGAGATACCTTGGGCAACCCAAAAAAAAAAGACAAATAATAAATTGTATGTGCTTAGTTTTTGAATTAAGAGTTGTGATATTTAAATTTGGAATAAGAAGTTTTGTAATTGACACAATTAAGTACTTTTAGTATTTAAAATAAAATTGAAAGATTTTTTTTAAAACAAAAAATTAGTTAGTAGTTAATTTTGAATTGAAAGACTAAAAAAAACAGAAATTACAAATGAAAGGTAAGAAATATAATTATATGCCTTAATTTATTAAAAATATAAAGGTAACAATCCAACAACAAAATTAATAATTATTTAATATCTTATATTTTATTATTTTAGAAAATCAGTTAATGAAATATGATTGAAACAAATACTAATATTATTCTTTTCATATCAAAACATCTAAAATAATTAAAATTGTGATTAGTTATCATGTTTCAGTGGTAATTTTATATTCACAATTGTTTTTAATATTTCATTGTCTTTTGAAATATGTTAATGTGATATAATAAAAATTAATTAGTTTTATAATTTCAAATTGAATAAGTTAATATTTTTAATAAATATTTTAAAAGAATATTCCGCGCATCGTGCGTGTACCTATACTAGTATTAATACATAACAAGCATTATTGATGATTTGATTCTTATTAGTTAAATCAAAGATTCTTGACTAGAGCTGTCAATACGGGTTGACCCAGCCTATCTGGGTTAGCCCAAACGGGCTTTGAGTTTGACGGGTCAAACTGGGCTAACCCATTTAAATGACGGGCCAAAAAACACCAAGTCCACGCTATTACCCTGTGGGCTGCGGGCCTCACGGGTCAACCCACTTTTAAAAAAATAATATTTTATAATTTAATTTTACACTATTAATAAACATAAATATTTATCACACAATAACACAAAGTATTAATGTTTGTTAATCAAAAGGGAGCCAGAGCTCGAATCACCCAAAGTAGGAAGAAAACGAAGAGGTGACACTACTCAATCGAAAATATCACGTTTGAAAGCCGATGGCGCGTTGAGGGAGATATAGTGAAGAGGAGGCGGCTAGCTGAGCTAAGGAAATTAGGAAAGTGAAGAGTACAATGTACTCTTTATGTTTTAGTGATAGATATTTAATTATTTTATTATTTATTAGATAGGAAAGTAGGAAACTTTTCAGTTTCCATTTTCTTTGTTAATGGAACCGGTCAATGGTCATCATTGGACTTGATTGTTTTTTAACTCTTTTATTATTTTTTTGTATTTTATTTTATTTTTAAATAATTTATTATTTGATTGACGGGCCGGCCTACGGCTAGCCCAACCCACATTCCTCAAGTCCTATAGGTCATGGGCTTATCCAGGCCGGGCTAAAAAACCTTGTTCTTAAATGGGCTGCAAAAATTAAAGCCCACTCAATCAAATTACAGGTCGGGCTGGGCTGACCCATCGGGCCTTGGCCCATATTGACGGCTCTATTCTTGACAGAGCTAATCAAGACATAGAATTGAAAAGTGAATAATCAATTTTTAAACAAGAAACAGGTTTGGGAGAAAAATATTGTGACCAAAATCGATTTTTAAATAAAAGATAATCAAACTTTTCAAAAGTCTCTACCAAAGAAATGATTAATGATTACGATGCTTTTAATATTTAAAAATTAAAATTAATATTTTGAATTTGAACTCAAATTGAAGATAAAAATATATAAATTGATATAAAAAAATCACTTATAAGATAATAATTTTTATAATTAATTTCATTTGATATTCACCGCACATCGCGCGATACTAATACTTGTTTGTATATTAGAGTACTAAATACTTTTAATCACTAACTAAATTTATAAAATATAATAACTAAAACATAAAATAAGAAGTTAGTTAAGAGTGTAATTGTCTATATGTAAAGTTTTTTCGAAAGAAAACGATAATAAACAGGATAACCGGACCATTAGAAAAAATTATCTTATTATATTTTAAGTTAGTAACATATTGAGTTGTAGTAGTTTCTATAAACAGAATAACCGGACCATTTGAAAAAAAATTATCATATTATATTTTGACTTAGTAACATAGTGAGTTGAATTAGCAACATGAAAGATTCAAGTACCTATTCTACACAATTTCATTATACACTTTAAGTGAATATATATGTTCAATTTTATATTTTGCATATAACAGAAAGATATCTTATATCCACTCACAATTTGAATTAAAAAAAAACACCCTTGCAAATATCTCCTATCTTACATTTTGTTGGGTTCTAAGTGAGTATGTGAATGAAAAAAGGAGGAAACAAATGGAGGAAATGTGAATTGAATATTCAGTTTAAGGAAATAAAGTTCTCTTACATTGGTGGGAGAAAGGAACTTTCTTATGCGTCTATTGAGAAACATTCCTTCATGTGGATTGAGAAGCAAGAACAAGACATGTCTCGCATCGTCATTAATGTCACTTGTTTTGCTCCGATTTTGATCAAGAGATTAATTTTTTGGACAAAATTTATTTGAAACTTGAAAATAAGTGAAGTTTTTAATCCAAAAATTCAATAGAAAATTCTTCTCCATTTGCGGACGCAATTCATCTGGCGCAAAACATTCTGGTTTGCGCCCACCTGCGGGTGCAGATCTAACGTAGAACCAGCACAGATAGGTGACATTTCTGAAACAGTGCACTGTTTGGTGAACCATTGCTTTCTTTCTGAAGTGACACATTTTGACTATAAATATCTGAATTTTTCCTCAGGTAAAGATATGAATTTTGAGTTGAAAAACATCTTCTTCTTCTACAAAGTCTAGTGTGATCTTCAAACTATTGGGTGAGTTTGTGGTTAAGAAAATTTGATATACCGCTATTTTCTGAAGTGAATCATTTTATTCTGAGAGGAGATATTCCATTAACCTCGGATACTTGAGGGGAATAAATTCCTTCAGGACACACCCTGAATTCGGTGAACTTGATTTTATCTTTTTCTGTCTTTATCTTACTTTATTTGAGTTTGTTTTTATTATTTTTTCTGAAAATAGTAGAAACTTCATTTTGATAGTTTATTTGAACTTGTGTTTGAAGTTGGAACTTCTTTGTAGTTCTTGAAGTTATTCTTGAACTTAGTGTTGAAGTTCATACTGTTAAATATAGATTTTGTACTTGAAAAAATAACAATCTTAAGGAATTTAATATATCTTTATTTTTTAATTTTTGGAGATTAAAGTTTGTTGCTTTCTTCTTTGTTTGAAATTAATAGTGATTTGAAGGTATAAAATCTTCATCACGAGTTAAAGTTCATTCGGTTGACGATTAGAAGAACATAAAATTTCATCATTGAACTAGAAACAAGTTTTTTAAATTTTTAAATTTTATAGTTAGCATTCTAACATACTAAATTGGTTGTCTCTTTGTGACAACAAAAAATGACTATTGAAAATAATGTTAATGATAGAATGACAAATATCGCAACAACGGTTACTGCTACTTCAAGTCGTTCGAATGTTGCACCCGTCATGGCACCGACAAAGAAATTCGCAAAATTTTCTGATATGAATTTTAAAAATTTCAACAAAAGATGTTCTTTTACTTGACTACATCTAGTCTTCAAATATTCATCTCAGAAAGCGTTCCAGAGTTGTCAGAGAAAAAACTGAAAAAGGAACATTTTATAGTAATCGAAGCTTAGAAGCACCAAAGTTTCTTATGTAAGAACTACATATTGAAAATGATTTGTACAATGTGCACAAAATAATGAAAACCTCTAAAGTACTATGAAATGCTTTGGAAATGAAATACAAAACTGAGGATGCAGGGATGAAAAGGTTTATTCTTGCAAGATTTCTTGACTTTAAGATTATGATAAAGTCCCGAGGGAGGTCCTTTGGAGATGCTTGGAGGTGAGAGGGATACCGGTGGCGTACATCAGGGCTATTAAGTACATGTACGATGGAGAAAATACCAGAGTGAGGACGACGGGAGGAGACTCAGAGCATTTTTCAGTCGAGACAGGGTTGGATCAGGGATCCACTCTTAGTTTGTTCCTTTTTGCGTTGGTGATGGACGTGTTGACACGGAGTATCCAAGGCGAGGTGCCTTGGAGTATGTTATTTGCGGGTGATGTAGTGTTGATTGATGAAACACGGGGGGTGTAAATGACAAATTAGAGGTTTGGAGGCAAACCCTTGAGTCTAAGGGGTTTAGGTTGAGTAGATCCAAGACGGAATATTTGAAATGTAAGTTTAGTGACTCGAGGCAGGAGAAAAAAGTGGTGGTGAGGTTGGACTCCCAGGATGTGTGTAAGAGGGATAGTTTTAAGTACCTTGGGTCTATGATTCAGGGGGTGGTGAGATTGATGAGGATGTTTCTAACCGTATTGAAGAAGGTTGGATGAAGTGGAGGCTCGCCTCGGGAGTGTTATGCAATAAAAAGGTGCCCTTTAAGCTTAAAGGGAAATTCTATAGAGTGGCAGTTCGTCCGGCCATGTTGTATGGAGCAGAGTGTTGGCCAGTTGAGCACGTTCACATCCAAAAATTGAAGGTGGCGGAAATGAGAATGTTTTGTTGGATGTGCAGGCTTACTAAAGGGGACAGAGTTAAGAATGAGATTATCCGTGATAAGGTGGGAGTGGCTTCGGTGGAGAACAAGTTGTGAGAAGGAAGGCTGAGATGGTTTGGGCATATGATGAGGAGGGGTGCAGATGCCCCAGTTCAGAGGTGTGAGAGGCTATGTTGGATGGCTTCAGGAGGAGAAGAGGTAGGCCGAAGAAATACTGGAGACAGGTGATTAGACATGACATGGAGCAGTTTCAGCTTACTGAGGACATCACCCTATATAGGAAGGCGTGGAGGTAGAAGACTAGTGTTAGCGTGTGGGTTGTAGCTAGTAGTTAGGAGAATTCTTGTGTATCCGGATTTAGTAATCATAGGTCAGTGTACATAGGTGTCTTTGGGATGTGAGTGTATGTCACTACTAGGTGGGTGTCCTATTTTCTATTGCTTAGTTCATATTTTTCTTATTCCGTGTTGCTCTTATTTCCCGTATTTCATATTCTTGTGATTTTATTCTATTATTTCCTATTCTTTATTTCGGTTATGTCATCCATCCCCTTATTTATTATCCTTTATCTTGAGCCGGAGGTCTATCAGAAACAACCTCTCTACTTCTTCGGAGGTAGCGGTATGGACTACATATATCTTACCCTCCCAGACCCCACGCTGTGGGAATACACTGGGTTTGTTGTTGTTGTTAAGATGATAGATAGTAAGAATGTCATTTCCCAAGTTCAAGAACTGCAAGTAATCATCCATGATCTTCTAGAGGAAGGTAAACATAGTAAATACCTTTATTGAACATATTAAGTTTGTTCTTGATAATATATAATCTTTTATATAGGTTTAATTGTGAACGAAGCTTTCCAAATAACAGTTACAATTGAGAAGTTACCATCTTTGTGGAAAGACTTCAAAAACTACATGAAGCACAAGCGAAAAAAATATGTCAGTTGAAGACCTCACTGTGAGGTTATGGATTGAAGAAAATAACAAAGCAATCGAGAAAAGGTCTAAAGAGAATTCTGCAATTAGTGGATAAAATATTGTGGAGGATGACCTTAATAAATCAAAGAAAGAAAGAAAACATCTGACAAAAAAGCAATCTTTCTAAAAAGAAATTTAAAGGAAATTTCTATAACCGTGGCAAGGTTGGCCACAAGTCGGCAGATTGTTGGGCCCCTAAGAAGGGCAAGAAAAATGATCAAGCCAACATGGATGAATCCAAGGATGAAGTGGCCGATCTATGCGCTATGCTTTTGGAATGCAATTTGGTTGAAAATCCTAGAGAGTGGTGGATTGATTTTGGTTCCACCCACCATGTATGTACCAACAATGAATTATTTGTATCGTACGCTCTGGATCATGATGAGGAGAAGATATTTATGGCAAACTCCGCTATGTAATAATTGCTTGAAGATGACATCAGGAAAGGTGGTGACACTCAACAACGTCTTTTATGTTACAGAGTTGTGAAAGAACTTGATTTCTACTTCACTTCTAACAAAAAAATGAATTCAAATGAGTATTTGTTTCTGATAAGGTTGTAATTAGTAAAGGAGAAGTGTATGTAGGTAAAAGTTGTTTCACCGAAGGCCTTTTTAAGATCAATGTAATGAATACTGAAATAAAAAAAAGTTAGCATTTCTTCTTACTTACTTAAATCAAATGAATTGTGGCATGAACATTTAGGACATGTCAATTATAAAACCTTGCGAAAACTGATTAATCTAGAAGTTTTGCCTAATTTTGAGTGTAATAAATTAACATATCAAACATGTGTGGAATCAAAGTATGTCAAGCATCCGTATAAGTCTGTTTAGAGAAATTTCAATTCCTTAGACTTAATCCATACAGACATTTGTGACATGAAGTCGACACTATCTTGTGGTGGGAAAAAGTATTTCATAAATTTTATTGATGATTGCACTAGATACTGCTATGTTTATTTTCTAAATAGTAAGGATGAAACAATAAACATGTTTAGGCAATATAAAACTGAACTTGAAAATCAGTTGGATAAAACGATCAAAATGATAAGAAGTGATCGGGGTAGAGAGTATGAATCTCCTTTTGCAAAGATATGTTTAGAAAATGAAATTGTTCATCAAACTACTGTCCAGTATTCACCTCAATCAAATGGGATTATAGAAAGAAAAAACCAAACATTAAAGAAAATGATGAATGTCTTACTCATGAGTTCAGATTTATCACAAAACTTATGGGGGAAGCTATCCTTACAGCAACCAAATACTCAATAGAGTGCCCCATAGCAAGACACATTTTATTTCATATGAAAAATGAAAAGGGAGAAAATTCAACCTGAAATATTTCAAAGTGTGGGGATGTCTAGCCAAAGACCAAGCTCTTATGCCTAAAAGGATAAAAATAGGACCTAAGACTATGGACCGTGTTCATCGAATATGCTACGAGCGGTAAAGCATGTCGATTTTTAATTCATAAATCCAAATATTTGGACATTCATGAAAATACGATAATTGAATCAGATAATGCTGAGTTCTTTGAACAATTTATTCATAAAAACTGGACATAAGCTGTCTAATGAAGGATCTAAGAGACCTCGAGATAAACCAAAGGAGAATGTACTTAATGATGAATTCAAGGAGTGGTAAACGTCAAAGAATGTCAACTTCATTTGGATCAGATTTTGTAACAGTTTTTCTTGAAAATGAGTCTCAAAAGTCTAAAGAAGCGATGTCGTTATTGGACTCATCCTTTTAAAAAGAGGCAGTCAATAGTAAGATTAATTCAATCTTAAGCAACCACACTTGGGAGTTGCTTGATCTTTCTCAAGGAAATAAACTTTTAGGTTCTGGTTGGATCTTCAAAAGAAAAATAAAATTTGACGGTACAATTGACAAATACAAGGAAAGACTTGTTGTGAAATGCTTTAGACAAAAATAAGGCATTGATTATTTTGACATACTTGTCTGTAATAAGGATAACGTCCATTTGGATATTGGTTGCATTAGTGGCAAATGATCTTGAAATTCATCAAATGAATGTGAAAATAATATTCTTAAATGGAGAATCGAAGGAAGAAATTTATATGTAACAACCCTAGGGCTTTGTGGTTCTTTATAAAGAAAGGAAAGTGCACAAGCTTATTAAGACACTTTATGGACAAAAAAACACCCAAATAGGGGCATGCAAAGTTTGACCAAATCATGTTGGCAAACGATTTCAAGATAAATGAATGTGATAACTGTGTTTACATAAAAGACACTTCAATCACAAGGTCATTGTTTGTTTGTATGTGGATGATATGTTGATCATAAGTAGAGACATTTTTGACATAAATGCTAAGAAATTAATGCTTGAGAGAAACTTTGATATGAAAGACTTTGGAGTTGTGGATGTGATCGTCTTAGGAGAAAGAATTCATAGAACTCCAGAGGAATTGACATTATCACAATCTCATTACAATGAAAATGTACTTAAAAAGTTTGAGTATTTGGATTGCAGTATTGTCAAGACTCCATTAGACATAAATTTTGAACTTCAAGAAAATGAAGGTGAAAGTGACTCACAGTTGAACTACGCAAGAGTATCATGAATTGTATGCAACCAAACATAGAATGATCTATTAGTAAATTAATTCGGTATACGAGTAATCCCAACCAAACTCATTGGATGACAATGAAAAGAGTTTTGGGGATCTAAAACATACTCAAGACTATGTTTTGCATTATAACAAATATCTAGTAGTAATTGAAAGATGTAGTGATGCAAATTGGATCACTGGATTGAATGAATTAAAATCCACAAGTGGATATGTATTTACCTTAGGTGGGGAAACAGTCTCTTGGAAATCATCCAAACAGATATGTATTACCCGTTCAATAATGAAATCTGAATTTATTGCATTAGATAAAGCCAGTGAAGAAGCTGAATGGCTCCAGAATTTTATGAAAGATATTTCTTAGTGGCCCAATGTTTTGGTACCAGCATATATGTGAATCCCCCATGAGTCCTATCTGGGAGTTACGAGCTCTGTGGGTGTATATAGAAAGTCATGCGATGACTTTCACCATTCATCATCATCACTACATAACTTGCATTAACATTCCTTGATATATTTTGCTATTGTGTTAGTATTTGCTCTTGTACCGCGATAGCATCTTGTTTGCGGTGTTGTCTTTGAACATTCTTTTCACTATATGACATTATCTTATTCTATCTTATATTGTTTAGGTAGTTGAGGTATTATGAGACGTGGGGGATGGCGGTGGTTTGATCAAAAGATAGATGATTAGAACCTTTTGGTAGCATGAGATGCACCCTTATGTACACTCTTTTTCCTTGTTGTTATCCCATAGTATTGGTTTATGATAATTGATTTAATCTATTATATCACATATATATATATATATATGTATGACTTTCCTTGTTGTTGAATATAAACGAATAGTGTTGATTCACCTAGATCAATATGTCAACCCTGCATTTGATACGTTTATTGACTGTGGTGCTGGGTTCTTCAGATTAGGATAAAGTAATGTATATACAGAATTTTAGATTATTAGGAAACCTTGAGTAGTTGGGTGGTGTTTCTTGCCATCATTTTGGATTAGAGTCAGTTATCGACGATGCTTGCTGAGTACACATGGTTTTGTACTCACCCTTGTTTTTTTTTATTTTTCTTATTTTTGCACCATGAGCAGGTATTGGACCGAGTAGCAGCTTATAGATTGTTTTCTTCCAACATTTACGTTGCAGAGATTGAGGTAGTGCCTGCGGACTCCAAGCTTACCCAGACCTCTCTTTATTTATCTTATGCTTTCTTGCATTTAAGATACTTTAGCTATTGTTATCGTTCTGTTTTTAGAGGCTTGTACTGATGGTAACCAAACTTGAGACGTATTTTTGAGATTTGTGTCTCGTGTGTGTATCTATATATACGTGTGTGTTTATTCGCTCTTCTTCCGCTTCTATATTATCGTAGTTGTAAATTCAAATTGGGTTAGGTTTACTTGTCTAAAGGGGTTGACAAGTGTCATCACGTGCCTAATTTGGGTCGTGACAAAGAAATCTCATACTCCATATATATATATATAGTTGTAAATTCAAATTGGGTTAGGTTTACTTGTCCGAAGAGTTTGCAAGTGTCATCACGTGCCTAAATTGGGTCGTGACAAAAACATCCCATACTCCCAAAACTATTTTGTAGGAAAATATTTTTCTTCATATCGAACACATCCTTAAGGGGTGTTTGGTAGGTTGTAAGAGTTATGCTGGTATAAGTAATGTAAGGATTAGTTATGAGAAAATCTATGTATTATTTTATGCAAAAATTAGTTATTTATGTATTAGTTATTCATCCTTCTATCTTTCATAGAATAATACATAGATTTCCTCATAATTAGCCGAAAAGAGTTCAAAATAGAAAGAATTATACACACTAATTTGTCAAAGGTGGTTCGATGTCACTATACAAATATAAGAAATAATTTCAACCATATATAATAATGTGATTTCCGGCACCCCCGACCCCAAAGAAAACAAGATTTATTTATTAGGATTTACTATCCGTATTAATTGTAAATCAAACATCATATTAATTTTATACATTAATAATTTACTTCTATATTTATTATATTTCAAACGTGATATTACTTATTAAGATTTAATATCTATATAAGTGCCCTCCAAATCAACTACCAAATAATTCGTTAATGTTTCCAAAAATTTTTAGTTATCTAAACTACACGTGTTTCTGAAAAATTTTAGTTATCTAAAAGGCTAAGGCATCAATAGCCTCCTAAAGTTGTCCACAAAATTCACTTAAACACTTCAAGTAAGACTAGTATCTATTGAACACTTTATTATTTAAAAAAATATTTCTATTAGGCATTTTTTGATAATCAACAAAAACTGTGAAGTGCGTGTAGCACACTCACAGTCACATAATAAAATCACGAATAAAAGAATGACAAGTGGCATTGAGGCCCTAAAAAATTATAAGTAAAATATTTTATTTTTTTTTTATAAAAAAACTCAACCTAAATACCTCTGCCCCCACACCCATCTCTACCCTCATCTTCTTTTCCGTATCTTCTTTCTCATTTTTTTAAACTTAATTCTCCTCGCATTTTTTCGTACTTTTCCTTTTTTGGGATCTTATTTGTTCTTAATTTTGTTTATGTTTGGATTCAATTTTGATATAAGCGATGGAGAAGGGAGAGAGAGAATGATAATCGGGACAATTTCATTTTTTTCGACGAATAGCTATTATGAACTATTAGAAAAATTCTTGTTACTCCGTTAAAGTTTCGATGCTCCAACTAATGTTATAAAGTTTTAATGTCTTCTTTTACACTGACATAAAATGTAGCGAAGATTTTGATGAATGATATAAAAATCACTTCAGTAAATTAGAATTGATGTATATTCTCTGAGATTATCCCGAAGCGGCTTCGGAACATTTCAAGAAGAGGAACAACAAAAGAGATTCCACTGGTGATGCGAAGACGACGACTGTGGACTTTTGAAAAATGAATAAAAAGTTGTTTTGTTATTTAGTGCCAAGTGTCAATTAAAGATAAGGAGGTGTGAATTTTTTTCAGGAAAAATAAAAGAAAAAAATACCGTTTGGGATGGACTCACGCGCTTAAGGAAATTGAGGAACATTTTTTTGCCATATCAGTATTTCCGGCTTAATAGAGAGTACATATTTTGAGCAATTTAAGTGTTCAATAGGTATAAGACTCAATTGAGAGGTTCAAGTAAAATCCACATATTTTAAATAATTTAAGTGTTCAATAAGTATAGAACTCAATTGAGAGATCCAAGTAAAATCTCGAAACAAATTTAAGAGTCTAACTCACGTCTTATTTAAATTACATATGAGTCAGTTTTGAATTCCTTCACAATTATAGCATGTTGTTGTCAGTGAATAATGCCTCTAGCAAATACTTTATTCGTTTCATAATAAATGAATTATTGAATTTTGACGCACATATTAAAAAAATATTAAAAATATAAAGTTAACATAGCTTTTCATTTTTACCCCCCCAAAAAAAAAGTTGACCTTGTAATACGTTTTCAAAAGTTAATTGATTATCAAATTATTAGGGCAAATTTAAAAAAAAATTAATGATTCACTTATTTTGAAACATTAATAAATATCACAATAATTCACTTATTCCGAAATGGAGGGAGCCGTAAAGTACTCATGTCACATCAGAAAAGGCAATTTTGGTCGAGTAGCATGTGTAGTTGAAGCTTTTCCAGAGCTTTTATGTTGTAAGGGTCCTTTTGCGCCGTCTAATCATAAATTTACGTGAACATATTTTCTTCTTAGCCATTTTGAAAAAAGAATTATTTGTTTTAAATTAAAAAAAAAAAAACTAATCAACGTAATTGTTTACTTTATAGTAAATGACAAACTTTTATAATTTCACAAATATTATGATATATCTAAAATTATTGATTCAAAAATATAGTCATATAGAATTGTCCAAATAATAACAATAACATACTCGATATAGTCTTACAAAGATGGAGTCTGGAGAATATAAAGTAGATGTTTTACCATTAAAATTTAAAAAATTTCACTTTATATGAAATTTTTAAAGTTGCAATTGGAGTTGGAGTTGAAATTTTGTTTGACCATAGCTTTTGCAATTAATTTTTAAAATTTAAATGTGTCTTTTAAAAAGAATATAAAATATAATTTGAACATAAAATATAATTTAAAGAGAATTTTTTTACGAAAATAAAAAAAAATAGGGTCTTTTTTGAAAAGAAGAGTTAAAAAGTGAAAAAAAAAAACTTAAAATAAGGTTCAGATTGTTTTTCAAGTTTCAAATACAACTTCAAATCTATTTTTCAAATAAATGAAATTAATCAAAGGATAATATTCATGACCAGATGGATCCAAAATGTATCTACCCTTTACCTCTCTTCCAAATATACATAGGCCGTTATATCCGATAACATCTTGGCCAAAGGGTATAGAAATGCCCATTTAAACAAATGCATGAAAAGAATCTTAAAAATAGATCCAAATTAGGATGAGTTTTAAATTTTAACTCTAAACAAATTTTTTTTTCTTAAAATAGCCTTTATCTATTAATTAATATTTATTTGAACAAAATTGTCCCTGATCAATGAAGTAAATTACATAAATGATCCTCATAATGGATAACAACTTCATATTTATATCTTTCAACTTTTATTTTTTTCTCTTTTTAATTTTACTTTAATTTTTCTTTTTTCTTTTTTCTTTTTATTTTTAATTTTCTCAACCTTACTTTTTTCCTTTTTTCCTCTCAACTTTTTTTTTCTTTTTTCTTTTATATTATTTTTATTTTTTCTTTCCTCCTTTTTTTATTTTTTTAATTTTTCTCAACCCTTAATTTTTTCTTTATACCTTTCAACGTCTACTTTTATATAAACAAAAAAAAAAATTCTTTGATTTTTATTTTTTCTTTTTTTTTCTTTTTAAAATTTTCTTGACCATTATTTTTATTTAATCTTTTTTTATTAACCTTTATTTTTTTTCCTATTCTCTCTCAACTTCTACATTTTCTTTGATTTTTATTTTTTTAATATTTTTCTTCTTTTTTCGCAATTTTTATTATTTTTGTTCTTTTCTTCGATTTCTTCCATTCAAGTTACATCTCCTACGCAAGAGTTGACACTATCACATTATGAAGGCAAGACTTACGACTTTCGAACAATAAGATATGTTTCATGGGCAAGAGTTGACACTACTACATTGTAGAGGCAAAACTTATGACTTTCAAACAATAAGTTATGTTTCATGGGCAAGAGTTAACACTATCACATTGTATTTTGATTTATGAGGTGTTCTATAACTCTTACCTTAGAGGCAAAACTTAGCTTAGGAACTTTCAAACAACAAATTATACCCCACCGGCAAGAGTTGACTATACCACGTTATATTTTCATTTATGAGATGTTCTACAACTATTGCCTTAGAGGCAAGACTTAGCTCAAGGACTTTCAAACTACAAATTATGCCCTACGGGTAAGAGTTGACTCTACCACATTATGTTTTTATTTATGGGATGTTCTACAACTATTGTCTTAGAGATAAGACTTAATTAGCTCAAGGACTTTCAAACTACAAATTATGCCCTATGGGAAAAAGTTGACTATACAAGGTTATGTTTTCATTTATGAGATGTTCTACAACTATTGCCTTAGAGGCAAGACTTAGCTCAAGGACTTTCAAACTACAAATTATGCCCCACGGGCAAGAGTTGACACTACCACGTTATGTCTTCATTTATGAGATGTTCTACAACTTAGCTCAAAGACTTTCAAACTATAAATTATGCCCCACAGGCAAGAGTTGATACTACCACGTTATGTCTTCATTTATGGAATGTTCTACAACTCTTGCC
>NC_061113.1:260876299-260892212 GCF_002878395.1 Capsicum annuum
TGTCAACTCTTGCCCGTGGGGCAAGAGTTGACACTACCACGTTATGTCTTCATTTATGAGATGTTCTACAACTTAGCTCAAAGACTTTCAAACTATAAATTATGCCCCACAGGCAAGAGTTGATACTACCACGTTATGTCTTCATTTATGGAATGTTCTACAACTCTTGCCTTAAAGGCAAGACTTAGCTCAAGGACTTTCAAATAATAAATTATGCCCCACTGGCAAGAGTTGACACTACCACATTATGTCTTTATTTATGGGATGTTCTACAACTCTAGCCTTAGAGGCAAGACTTTGCTTAAGAACTTTCAAATAATAAATTATGTCCCACGGACAAGAGTTGACACTACCATATTATGTCTTTATTTATGAGATATTCTACAACTCTCGCCTTAGAGACATGACTTATCCAAGAATTTTCAAAGAACTTTGTAACAACAATTCATGCCCTTAAATTTGCTTTGATGTTAAAAAAAGAAGTTTCCTTTGCTAATTATCCAATTTTTTATTTATTAGCAAAATATAGAAGTTGAGAAAAAAGAAAAAAAAACGATTAAACAAAATAGACAAATAAAAAAAAGATTGAGAAAAAAAAAGGAAATAAAAAACATAAAGATCAAGAAAAAAAGAAGAATTGGAAAAATTGAGAAAAATAAAAATGAGAGGAAAAATAAAAATAAAGTTTGAAAAAATAAAAAGAAAAAAACGATCAAACAAAATAGAGAATTAAAAAAAAATAGTGAGAAAAAAAGGCAAGAAAAAAATAAAGATTAACAAAAAAGCGAAGAATTAAAAAATTTGAGAAAATAAAAATGAGAGGAAAAAATTAAAATAAAGTTTGAGAAAAATGAGAGGGAAAAAGAGAACTGATAAAACCCAAAAATAAACGAAAATCAAAGGTTAAAGACAAATTAATTAAAAAAGGAAAAAATATATAGATAATGCTTGAGAAAAAAGAAAAAAATAAAGGTTGAGACAAATGAATTAAAACATGAAAATAAAATTAAAGGAAAAATTAAAAAGTATAAATAATAAATTTAAAAAAAAAATAAAAAAGTGAAAATAATAAATAAAGGAAAAAATAAAAAGTAAAAATAATAAAAAATAAAATTTGAGAGACAAATAAGTGTGGAAAGTTTTAAAAATATATTTGAGCTGTAAAAATGTAAAATGGTACTTTTACTATAGTTAAAAAGTAAGAAAGATTATTTTTTAAAAATATTTATTATTGAAATCAAATATCTAAGTCATTCATATTTGAATTTATGAGATGCAATTTTCTGGATAATAAAACACAGGGAGTACCGTTAAACACGTGTTTGACAGGATTTTTTTTTAAGATTTTGGGTCCAAACTTGTAACAGGTTGTTACTGGCATTTATTTGCTTTTGGCCCAATTTTCATTGACAAAAGCAAGTGTTCTCGGGCTTGTTTGGTAGAGTGTATTAAAAATATATTATATGCATTAATTTTTGTGTATTAGTAATATTTTATTTGATATTATTTTTTTGGTTATGCATAATTAATATTTATACGAAATATACACTCCATTATGTATTGAGGTAGATATTAATAACATACACCATTTTTTACGTATTAGTAATGCAAAGACTTTCAAAACATGTATTAATTTATTAAATGATATTATTACCCCTTCAATTATTTTTCCACTTTCTTGTCACCATATCAATTATTTTTCAAGTAAATTTCATTCATGGTCACTTAACTTTGTATCTATTACGCAAAAGTCACTTTTCTTTCATTCATTACACAAAAGTCATTTAACTTTGCTCCGACCATTACAAAAGTCACTATGACTGAATTTTATAATACTCCCACCGAAAAAATAATACGACAACCTTAATTAGTTCTTAATTTTAATTTAAGTGAATATAAAATATATTACTCATATCTTGACCCTTCTTATATGTGCATAACTCAATTTTCCTTATAGATTATTTAATGAAAGAATATCAATTTCTTAATAGATTAGATTACCTAATGAAGACTATTTTTATAAAAAAAATTAGTTGATATTTTTATGAAACATTTCATAATATTGGATTCATCTGCCAAAAAGGTGCATTGTAAAAAAATGATAAACTAGATAAATTCTTCAAAACACATAAAACAGAAATACATGTATGATATTATTTTTTTATAAAAATTATTTTAATTATTTGAAGATAAATCAATATACAAAAGATAGTTTTAAAATAAAAAAAATATTTTTAATTGTGTCATTGAATAAATATTGTCAAAATTTATACAAATAATGTTGTTGACAGTTGTGCTAATAAAAATTATAAAATATAAGTACTTTAATAGATAAATAAATTATAGGATATTTTATTTTTATATTTATCAATTGAATTAATTAAATAATAGTAATTAATAAGAAACTGAATATTATAATAAATTTTTTTAAGTGAATTAATCGATTAGTCAAACAATTTAAAATACAAAGAGAAACTCAACAAATAGAGTAGTTTATCATATTATTATGATATACCGATTGCAAAGGCCTAAGTGGCAAGAAAAAAATGTATGAAAAAAAATAATTTTATCAATTACATGCCATAGTTTTAGAGAAAAAAAATAATTTACCAACACATGTCTCAACTTCAAAGGATTTTAAGAATGTATAAGTATAATTTTATTTCATAAAGATATCAATCAATTTTTTTTTATGAAAATAATCTTCACTAGATAACCTAATCTATTGAAAGATTGATATTCTTCCATTATATAATCCATTAGAAAAATTGGATTGGACACATAAAAAGGGTCAAGATATGGGTAATATATTATATTCTCTTAAATTAAAATTAAGAACTAATTAATATTGCCACATCATTTTTTTGGTGAAATTATTGTAAAATTCGGTCGTAGTGACTTTTGTGATGGCTGGAGCAAAATAAAATGACTTTTGTATAATAAATAAAAGAAAAATATCTTTTACAGACACAAATTTACTCATTATTTTCCCACTTTCTTGTCTCACCATATCACGTATCTGTTCCTTTCCCACCATATTAAGACGATGGATTTTTAGAAGTTTCCATATTTCATTAGTCTCAGTAATTATACATTCATTTTGATTTTTTGACTCCTTGCTTCTCGTGTTGGTGAGTTCAATACTAGACTATCTCGTGTTTACCTCTATATAAATTTATTTTTTCAGCAAGGTAAGGAATCAACAGAACTTTCCTAGGGAGCTCTGTGCGAGGACCTTTTTTTTGTCATTGTTCGCATATTCAGTGATTTTTTCCTGGTCAATTATGCCTTCGAGTTTTTCCTCTTTCCGGCCATAATTCTGTTGATTTCATTGCCAGACTTATCGAATTTAGAGAAGTAGTGAAAATTGAATTTTCCTTTTCTACAACAGTATAGCTGCTGCTAGTTCCATCTACGCTTTGAAAACTGTACTAGGAAGGATTTAAGGAAGGGTAATTCGGTAAATAAATACTTTTCTATAAAAAATATATAAATATATATTATCTTTAATACATCAAATCAAACAATTTATAAAAAATAATGTATGTGTAACTAAATCAGCATCACTAATATTTACATTAATAATACAAACATTACTAATGCACATTATACATCATTATTCTTATACACTATACCAAAATATCCTTAGTGAAGAAAGTACACAGCAACTTTTATCATTCTAAAGGTTGCACACTCAAACTCAAATATCTTAATGCAAATAAATAGATCCTAAAACTAGCTTTGGCATAAAATATCCTAAAGACCCCAAAACACCCCAGGTAATACTTGAAGTAGAATTGTTCATTTTGACCCCATAAAATGTGATTGAAACAAAATATCGGTTGTTCGTCAAAGCTTATTCCAAAAAAATAAAAATAAAAATAAAAAAAAATGGCAAACAATTGGAACGGAGAAAGAGACGAGTAGATGATTTTGATCCTAGGATATAATCATATTTAGGTTTACACTAGCCACCCTTATATTATAATTTATAAGTCAGTTACAGATATATTTCTTCTGTATTTTATAAGCAAACACTTGCACTCCTATATCATGAAATGTTCCACTTACATCTCTTATGATGTTATTCCTTTTATGAAAAAAATAAAAAATAGCCTTTTATACTTTAAATTTTTTATCGAAATGAAACTTCAACTAAATATGTTTAAGATAATTTTGGAACAAAAAAATAAATAAAAAAAGAGAAATTTCTATAAAATAAAATTACAAATAATTAACAAATTTAAAGTGCAAGAAAATTATTACTTGGTGTATTTTATTAAATAATTTGTGTTTGTTTTTCTATTTATAACTTTTGAATGACAACCATTTAAAAAATATTTAATATTTTCTGAATAAAAAGCATAAATAACTTTTTGTCAAATTTTTTTACCTTTATGTAAAATTTCAGAAAAGAAACTTTGATAATATATATATATATATATATATATATATATATATATATATATATTGCTAATTGAAAAATTTTATGCTCTAAATTTGAAAAATAGGAGAAAACACAATATAAATTGAGTTGTTGGACGATTAAAAACTGCAATTTCTCTTCAAAAATGAGGTACCCATTTAAAGAAATTTTGATTATCTACAATTTTTTTTCTCTTTCTGAGTTATTTTGCTCAAGAAAATTGAAAATTTTGGGAAAAAGAAATCGTGCAGCCGTCAACCAAAAGTTCTTTGGGCGCAAAGACCATAGGAAGTTAACTTGATTATATTATTGCCCGGTGCTAAAGATATAATTTTAAAACACTATGTGGAATACATATGTAGGCTTCTGAACTTTTTTCTTTTTTTCATTTGGCACCTCAATGATCTCATACTCCTTGAACGCTTGAATCATTCTCAAACCGTGTCAATTGAATACAAGCATCCTACCTGGCATATTATATGTTCACACATTTCTCAAGCGCGTCAAATCGAAAGAAAGCATATGATGTGATACTTCCCAACGATATTCTTTTTCTCTTTTTCTATTTAGCCCTAATTTCTTTCTCTCTTTTCCTAATTTCTTGATTATATTATTGCCCGGTGCTAAAGATATAATTTTAAAACACTATGTGGAATACATATGTAGGCTTCTGAACTTTTTTCTTTTTTTCATTTGGCACCTCAATGATCTCATACTCCTTGAACGCTTGAATCATTCTCAAACCGTGTCAATTGAATACAAGCATCCTACCTGGCATATTATATGTTCACACATTTCTCAAGCGCGTCAAATCGAAAGAAAGCATATGATGTGATACTTCCCAACGACATTCTTTTTCTCTTTTTCTATTTAGCCCTAATTTCTTTCTCTTTTTTCCTAATTTCTCATCCCGATTTCTCTCTCTTCTTCATATTCGCCATTTTTTAGCCGAAGGTCAAGTAAATTTTGTCCTTCATTTCGTAATTTCTCATATGTCATTCTCTCTATATATTTCTCGTCGCCATTTTTAGTAGCAATGTCAAATTTATCTTTCTCACCATCTTCATCTTCTTCAACTACATATGTGATATGTCGATGGGGTCAAAGTTGAAAGTAAGATCTCATGGAAACAATTCAACACTGAACATGAATTTTTTAATTGTAAAACTTCAACAGTCTTCATCTTTCACTTTTACAAATTCATACCACTAAAATTTAGTTTAATATTTTTTAATTCTATAGGCTAGAGGTGGATGCAATTACTTTTATGATACGATGATGAAATATCTTCTCAAGCAAAGATGGTGATAAAGGTTTATTGAAAAAGTCAAATCATTTGAAGAAGAGAAATCAATCAGAAAAATTAAAAGTGATATGCATTGTTGTAGTTGTGATTTTGGATACATGAAATTTCTTTAAGAAATATTCTTAAATGGTTTTAGGACTGCTTTTTACGGCATTGTATATTAAATTTTGATTTGATTGTTGTATGAGATTGTTTTGATTTGATTTTTCTATTATAATTAGTTTATTTTTTTGACTTAAATTGTGTTCAAAGAAATTAAGATAAGTTATGTAATGTGTATTAGTCTCCTCTATTTTTTAGTGTTCAAAAGATTCACAAAATGATTATTAATGATTCAAAAAATTTAGTGTGAAATGGTTCACATAATGTAACGAATGATTCAAAAAGGTTAATGTGTATGAGAGAGTAACACCCCTTCACAGTAAATGAAGTACCTTTCAATTGATAAAGCACAAGAGAATGTAAATCATCCAAAAAACAAATGTTAAGTACAAGAGTACAGGTGTAATTGATCAACACTTTTTACAAAAAGAATAAACTACCTTCCAGTTGCTCTAATGAGCTCCAAACATACATAAATATTCATCAAAAATAAACTTAAAACAGACAGTTACACCCACCAAAAATAGTTTAAAATCCTCAAATATTTCAAGAAAATATCAAAGCAGTCACACTATAGATGTTTCTACTGCTGAAATTATAAGGTATTACTTAAACATAATATGATTCAAGAAATTCATATGTCTTCTGATGCACTAGAATTTTCAACTTGATTTCTCCTTGACTGACTCGTACACTGAAATTGTGTAGTTATGATAATATCCTTTCTCCTTCATTTTTTTTTCTTGAGGCTTATAATCAATATCGACATTTTTTAGACTTATATCTTCATAAGCACCTACAGTGACAACTCTTTCGCCCTTAGTATCAAACTGCTTACAATGAAGTAAAATGAGATTTGTCAAGGTATAATAAAAAAATATATAAAGTTGTATGCCATACTTGTATTTAAAGTTTGACCATTATTTATTCAATGAGTGTAGATGTCAGATTCTATGGTCCTAGAGTATTTTGTCCTACTGTTGATGTTGATGCTTCAATGACCCTTTTATCCTCAGGTTGTTGCTAAGATACAAATCCTCTTTCTCTCATAGTATCTCTTCCAATGCTTTTGCCTCTGCCAGTACCCTTGCCTCTACCTCTACATCTACCTCTTTCAATACTCTCTTATAATAGTTGAAGTATCAACACATATAAAACTGCCTTGCTGTGCTAAATATTAGTGGACGGTTAGAGCTGGGTGGTTGGCTATAGCTTGATGTTATGTGTCATTTCATCCTATCAATAGAGCATATTAATTATATGATATAGAAATTATTGTATAATTATTGAATTAAAAAAAGAATTGATTATCATAATTTTATAAACAGTTTTGTTACAACGACTTAATGGCATTTGGAGAAAGTGATTTTTACTCTTTTCTTGGATAACTTTTCATACTTTTTCCTAGACTCACTCTTTTTTTTTCTTATACACTTTGATGGTCTACTAAGAATTGCTTTAAGCTTAGAAGGCTAAATGCCTTTTCAATTTGTGTTATGCCACATCTTCATGTTAGGTATTGGCTAGGGAAAGTAGTCATAAGCCTTCATGAAAGTATATATTTATTATACTAATCTTTCACATATTCTTTACCTTATATGCCTTTATGTTGAATATGCTAAGGTAGCATATTGATATGGTATGCCCCCCAACTATCATTCTATAAGTACAAGTCTTCCTCTTAATATCAACTATATGCCGATAAGGACCATATGAAATTTCATATCCAATCTAGCCAATGAATCTAACTATGCAATTTATTGTAAGCTGTAACGCTCTGAGAGTATAATTTGGGCATTACACGGTGCTTACAGTCCCGAGGGACCACAAGCTAACCCATGAGCTGGTACCTTTTGTGAGAACTGAATGATAACGACAAAAATAACATGTGAGTAATATCTGAATATGCCATAAGGTTTTAAATACTAAAATATTTCTGAATCATGAATATGGAAAACAACTGTTTGAAAATGATTGTCTTAAACTGATAAGATAAAACAACTGACTGATTGTCTGAAGTGTTTGAAAGCCTCTAAAACTTACTAAATAAGAGTTGATGGGATATACCCCAACGAACTCTAAATAACTACTGAACTGAAAACATGAAAATAAATATAGTCTATCCTCAAAATATGAGGACTCACCACTGCTATGGCTGATAATCTGAAAGGTCTATGTACGATATGAGAACTGAGCATTCGAACCTATGATATAATACATCATAGCGCAAGAAAAGAGTATGTGATCAGTACTTTGAATGTACTGGTATGCTAAATGAGGTAAGATGATATGTATTGTTTCATGTACATGAGTAATAATTGACTGAATGAATATCATGAAGTACTGAATAGAATGCATGAAATCTTAAATGCTGAGAATGTATGACCAAGCATAAAACATGTTCTGAATATAATTTGTAAACTAAAATACTAAAATCTAATAATTAGATAACTGCTATTTGTATACTATGGTCAATACAATCCTTAGCTAAAATATACTAAATACTGAACTGAGACTTTGGGAGATATCATCTAACCGACATGGCCCAATGAGCATATTGGGGTCCAACCTGTGACCCCAATTGGAAGGGTGTCAGTACCATGCCACGGGTACTAATACTGGATGTGTGGATCTACTGGTATACTGTCTCGAAGGACTAAGGGTTTCAAGCCTAAATTGATGGGTGAACCCTGGGAGGTAGTCAAGCCTGACTGATGGGTGACTTCTCAAATCCTACACTGGTTATGTAGTTCTAGAGCACAGGGGCTTGTACTAACGACTCTGCCTAACTGACAGGGAAGTCTTCATCCCGGCACTCACTCGGTGCTAAATACTACTCCCAACTAAACCGACTTAGAATACTGAACTATTCTAAGTAAATCTGATCATGATAACTGACTGAACTGATATTGCTTATAACATGTCTGAATCTAATTTGAAAATACTAAGGCTAAGTAAACAACTAAGTTTTTGGGTATTCATAACCCCCAGGACTCGATAGCAATGATATACAAATAGTACTTAAACTTTGGGAACATAATGTGAAAGCATTTATACAAAATTCATTCTTGCAGGCATTTCATCAAACACTTGATATGTATAGTGTAAACTAAGCATGGGAATAGTTTAAAGCTTGTAGTAATAACATGATTTCAACGTCAACATCACTAATTATGAATTAAATCAGCCAATAACATCATTAAGACATGTGGGGATGAATAACATCGACAATTTTATGTAAACATGGTATGGAATCAAGGTTCATGGGAACTCATGGTTAAAATCACAATTTAAGATCACAATTACTTGTAAAGATCATAACTTTGGATTTAAAATTTAATACGTAGGCTCCATGGGTGAAAGGGACCCATGGATGAATATTTAACATACCTGGGTTGATGAATTCGTGAGAGTTCTTGGGGATTTCTTGAGTTTTTAATCTTGAACTTTGAAGGCTAAGGTTTTGTTCTTGAAAGATGATTAATTCCTTGAAGAGGATTTGTGAGTAATGGGGCTCATAATTGCCCTTTAGGGTTGTAATTGCGTGTTTCAGATGAATTTAGGGCTTTGGGAAATGACCAAATGGTCCCTGAAAAATTAAGTCACAGACTCAAAATCCTAATTTTTGGCTCCGGTGCGACGCGGTGCTATCGCATTACGCCACTGAAAGAAGGACAATTTCAAATTGGAACTTTAGCGTAATGCGGTGCCATTGCGGTTCCTCATCGAACGCGAATTTACCTCTTGGCATGATACGACGTTATCGCGTTGGGCTCACTAGATAAGGGACGAGTCCCATTTTGCACTCCAACGCAATGCGGTGGCTATCCCATTGAGATTTCTGGTAGGATACTGTCTTATTACAGTGAGCTACTGGAAAGGGACGAACGAGAATTTAGGCTTCACCATGACGCGGGCTAATCGCGGTGCTTCACTAGAAAAGGACGAGTGCCATTCTTGGGGCCTCCACGACGCGGTGCTGCTTATTTTGACCTACTGCCTTCACTAAAAGTGCTATAACTTCTCACTCTAGTATCAAATTTACGCAAAATTAGTATCTTTGGAAAGCTAATTCAATTTTCTACAATTTGCTGGGTTTTGAGCTGAAAATTCTAAGTAGAGCAAAAGATATGCTCATTTGAAGTTGACGAAAGCAACATTCTTATCACAAATTCAACCAGTAAGGAATATTTGTATTCGTCTAATAGCTGGGAGTTATTCAAAGCCTTAAGATACTTCAAGACCACTCATAAAACTACAATAGAGTTGTAAGGTACTTTGCATGTGCTTGAAACATGGCTCTAATATAGGTTTGGATTTTGGGGGTATTATAATATCTCCCCCTTGGGAACATTCATCCTCGAATGAGATTGGTTAAGCTGAAAGTACTGAGGAATTTAGTTTACATGCTGAATATTAGTGATGAAAGAGTGATTGCTTGACTGAGTCTGAAACATGATACATGACTGAACTGATTCTGTGAATGCATGACTGACATGAGAATGATATGCAGCTGAAACTGATCATGCAAAAGAGAAATTCTAAGAAGATTATTACCTTAAGCTGAATCTGAGTTTGGAGAGAAAAGATGAGGGTACTTGGTCCGCATATCTGCTTCTGCTTCTCAAGTGGCTCCCTCAACGGATGGATTTCGCCAATGTACTTTGACTAGAGAAACTTCTTTATCCTTAGTCTATGAATTTTCCGATCAAGGATTTTGATTGAAATTTCTTCGTAATGAACGTTGTTATGAACATCTATGCTTTCTAAGGAAACAACTATAGCTGGGTCACCAATACACTTCTTCAACCAGGAGATATGGAGCACTGGGTACGCTGATGCTAAGTCTGCAGGAAACTCGAGGTCATAAGCCGCCTTTTTAAAATTGCTCAAAATTCTATAAGGACCAACATATTAGGAACTAATCTTCCCCTTGGACCAACATATTAGGAACTAATCTTCCCCTTCTTACCAAACCTCTTCACTCCCTTCATGGGAGAGATTTTTAGGTCTACAAAATCTCCAATCTCAAACTCAAGATCCTTTCTCCTCACATCTGCATAAGATTTCTATCGGCTTTGGGCTCCCTTAAGCCTCTCTCGGATTAGCTAAACTTTCTCCAAAGAATTAAACACCAAGTCAGGCCCTATCAAAGCGGTTTCACCTATCTCAAACCAACCAATTGGAGACCTACATCTCCTTCCATAAAGAGCCTCAAACGGAGCCATCTGAATACTAGAATGATAACTATTATTATACGGGAATTCAATCAAAGGCAAGTGGTCATCCCAAATGCCCTTAAAGTCAATTACATATGCTCTCAATATATCCTCAAGGGTATGAATGGTCCTCTCTGCCAGACATCTGTCTAAGGGTGAAAGGCTGTACTGAGGTAAACTTGGGTACCAAGACCCTTCTGAAAGGCTTTCCAAAAATGAGAGTAAACTGGGTACCTCTGTCTGATATGATAAATAGTGGACTATCGTGCAACTTAACCAACTCTCTAATATAGAGCTTGGCATAGTCTTCGGTTGAATAGGAAGTATGGACTGGCAAAAAATGGGTTGATTTTGCCATCCTATCCATAATGACCCAAATTTAATTATGCTGGCGATGAGTATGAGGAAAACCCATCACCAAATCCATGTTCACTACTTCCAACTTCCAAGTGGGAATACTGAACTCCTGCATAGACCCACTAGGCTTCTGATGTTCAATCTTCACCTATTGATAAATAGAGTACTTAGCTACAAACTCTGCAATGTCCCTCTTCGTCCACTCCACCAATAGATCTCCCGTAAATCACAGTACATCTTAGTGGCCCTTGGATGAATAGCGTAACTCGAACTATGAGTTTTTGTAAGAATTTGCTGTCTCAACTCATCAATACACGACACATATAGTCTACCCTGGCAACGCAACACACCATCTTCCCCTTGGAAGAAAACCTCTAATTTCAGGTCTCTAACTTAATCCTTCAGCTTCACTAGACTAGGATCTCTATTTTGCTTTTCTTTCACTTTGGCAACCAAAGAAGAATCTGAAATATTCTGTACCCATACACTACCCTCAACTGAGTCAACCAAACGAATGCCTAATCTAGACAACTGATGAACTTACCTAACTAACTTCTTTTTGTCATCCTCAATATGAGAAAAACTACCCATAGACAATCTGCTTAGGGCATCTTCCACTACATTGGCTTTGCCCGAGTGATACGAAATACTTATATCATAATCTTTCAACAACTCCAACCACCTCTTCTGACACAAGTTCAAATCTTTTTGTAAAAATACATATTGCAAGATTTTATGGTTTGTAAACAGATCAACATGCACCCCATACAATAATGCCTCCAAAATTTTAAGGCAAACACAATAGCTGCTAACTCAAGATCGTGGGCAGGATAATTCTTTTCATGGGACTTAAGTTGTCTAGAGGCATAGGCCACAAACTTACCCCTCAACATCAAAACACACCTTAAACCAACTCTGGAAGCATCACATTACACAAAAAACCCATTTGAACCATCTAGTAACGTCAAAATTGGGGTTGTGGTGTGTTGAGTCTTCAACTCCTAAAAACTCTTCTCACAAGAATCTGACCACTGAAACTTAACTATTTTTTTAGTCAATCTGGGTATGGGGGATGCAATAGATGAAAAGCCTTCAACAAACCGATGGTAATAGCCAGCCAAGCCCAAGAAATTCCTGATATCTGATGAGATATAGGTCTGGGCCAGTTTATCATCGCTTCAATCTTTTGAGGATCAACTATAATGCCATCATCGAAAATAACATGGTCAACGAAAGCTACTGATCTTAGCCAAAATTTGCAATTACTAAATTTAGCAAATAACTGATAGGCTCTAAGAGTCTATAATACTATTCTGAGGTGGTCTGCATGATAATTTTTGTTATAGGTGTAGACAAAAAAGTCATCATTGAAGACTATGATGAACATGTCTAAGTACTGCTTGAACACTCGATTCAACAAATCTATAAAGGCTGCTGGGGCGTTTGTGAGACCAAAGGACATAACTAGAAACTCAAAGTGACCATACCGAGTTCTGAAAGCTGTTTTTGGAATGTCACATTCTCTGACTCTAAGCTAATGATAGCTAGATCTGAGGTCTATCTTAGAAAAATAATTGGCTCCCTGAAGTTGATCGAAAAAGTCATCAATTCTAAAGAGTGGATATTTGTTTTTGATTGTGACTTTGTTCAACTGACGGTAGTCAATACACATTCTAAGAAAACCATCTTTCTTATGCACGAACAGAAAAGGTACGCCCTACGAGGAAATGCTGAGCCTGATGAATTATTTATCTAGGATGTTTTTAATTATTCTTTTAGCTCTTTGAGTTTGGCTGGATCCATTCTGTAGGGTGGAATAGAGACAGGCTTGGTGTCTGGAAGAAGGTCTATTTCAGAGTCAATTTCTCTTTCGGGAGGAACTCTGGAAAGATCTTTAGGGAACATATCTGGAAATTTCCTCACTACTGAAACTGACTTAAGATTTAGAGTCTCAGAATTAGAGTCCTTGACTCCGATAAGATGATATATACACCCCTTGGATATCATCTTCTTCACCCTAAGGTACAAAACAAGCTTACCCCTAAGAGCTGTAGTACTACCCCTCCATTCAAGGACTGATTTATTTGGGAACTGGAAATGAATTATTCTATTTATACAATTAACTAAAGCATAGCATGAGTGGAGCTAATCTATGCCGTGAATGACGTTAAAATTCGTCTTCTCTAACTCCACAAGATCAGTTGAGGTAACTTTATGAGATACTATAATCGGACAGTTCCTGTATACCCATCGGGATATAATAGAGACACCTACTGGGGTAGACACTAAGAAAGGCTTTACTAAGATTTTGGGACTGACACCGAAGTTGACGACTATATAAGGGGTTACAAAAGAAAGAAAAGCTCCAAGGTCTAGTAAACCATGAACATGTAAATGAAAGACTTGTAACGTACCAGTAACCACATTAGGAGAACTTTCCTGATCTTGTTGAGACTGAAGTGCATATAGCCTATTCTGACGCTGACCACTAGTAGCGCTGGAAGTAGCGCCCTGCTGAGTCAGTCGGTCGGTTGGAACTGATGACTGATGGGACTGGCCCTACTGGAGTAAATATCTTTCTTTATGAGAAACTACCCGACACTCTCAAATTTGATGGACTGTCTTGCCACACCCAAAACATACTTCACTGCTAGCTCTACACTCACCTTGATGGTTTCTACCATATTTTTTACAAAGAGGATTTGTGCGACTACTATTTACATTGCCTTGGGACTTAGAGCCTGGCGCTCTATCCCTATTATCATTTTTGAATCTGGATATTCGGGCACTAGCTGAAGATGGAGCTGGGAATGAAGATTTCTGACGAAATTGAGAAATATTACCATCTTTTGACTTTGGCTGAGTAAAATTAAAGCTACCTGTCCCAGTTTTCTTGTTCTCTCTCTCTTTCTCCTTATTTTTCTACTCCTAAATCTTTTTAGTATGGATCATTAGCCTATATATGTCCATCTACTTAATTAACATCACAGTCCTGCACTCTTTGACCACACTGTAAGATACCCCAGACATGAACTTGCTCATCTTAGACCTGCTATTAGCTACCACATGAGGAGCATACCTAGCTAACTGAATAAACTTACGAGAATACTCCTTCACGCTTAAGTTGCCCTGCCTCAAGTTGATAAACTCTAACACCTTAGCCTCCATCTACTCCAATGGGAAAAACCTATCTAAGAAGGCTATAGCAAACTCCTCCCACTCCATAGGCCCTGCATCGGTACCTCTATCCTTTTTCCATTGCTTAAACAAAGTATTATCCTGCAGTTGGTAAGCAGCCAATTCAGTACTCTCACTAGACGTCATCCTCATAATATTTGTTACTTTCTACACCATATCTAAGAATTCCTGTAGATCCTCTTCTGACTTGGATCCCAAAAAAGAAGGAGGGTTCATTCGAGTGAAGTCCTAAATTTTGGCGGCGACAGTATTGGCCATTGGGTTGGCCAGAACAATGGCTGGCTGAGTATTATTATCCACTACATACTGAGCTATAGTAGGGAATTCATCTCTAAACTTTGCATGAGAGACATGCTTGTTTAGGGGATCTTTCTGAACGGGCAGAGGTACTGGTTGGTTCCCATTTCTTCTTCCATTTGTCTTTCTAGGAGGCATGTTCTGTAAACGGAAGGGAGAATAGATTAGATAGAGAGTTTATCATGAGCTCATGCCCAGTTGCACTACATGAACACTTAAAGAAGGGAAACTTTTCTTAAAACCCATCGTAGCCTCTAGTCCATAAGTGTGGCGCTCATCACACCCATCTATAAAACTACACTCGATGCAAATTTAGACTTTCTAGGACACTTTAAAACCTTAGGCTTAGATACGAAGTTTATAATGCCCCAAGAGTAAACCCTAGGCATCAGATGGTGCTTACAGTCCCGAGAGATCATAAGCTAACCCATGAGCTGGTACCTATTGTGAGCACTGAATGATAACAACAAAAATAACATATACATAATATCTGAATATGCCATAAGGTTTTAAATACTAAAACATTTCTGAACCATAAATATGGAAAGCAACTGTCTGAAACAGATAAGATAAAATAACTGACTAACTATCTAAAGTGTCTGAAAGCCTCTAAAACTGACTGAATAAGAGTTGTTGGGATAGGACCCAACTAACTCCAACTAACTACTGAATTGAAAATATGAAAATAAATGTAGTCTCCTCAAAAAATGAGGACTCACCACTGCTGCGGCTGATAATCTGGAAGGTCTATGTGTGATCCGAGAATTGCGCGTCCGAACTTATGATATAATGCATCATAGCATAAAAAAAGAGTATGCGATCAGTACTTTGAATGTACTGTATGCTAAATGAGGTAGGATGATATGCATGGTTTCATGTACAAGAGTAATAACTGACTAAATAAATATCATGAAGTACTGAATAAAATGCATGAAATCTATAAATGCTGAGAATATATAACTGATAACGCTCAATCTACAGCTCTCGTGGGAGTGTAAAGCGGTCGTT
>NC_061113.1:260892312-261185139 GCF_002878395.1 Capsicum annuum
ATGGGCAAAATATATTGATATAGGCGCGTAATTTCGCCTATCATCAATAACCAAGAATAAAACATATTCTGAATATAATCTATAAACTCAATACTAAAATTTGATAACTGAATAACTGATATCTGTATGCTAAGGTCAATACAATCCTGAACTGAAATATACTAAATACCATATTGAGACTGTGGGAGCTATTATCTAACCAACATACTCTAGTGAGCAAATTTGGGTCCAATCTGTGTTCTCAATTGGAAGGGTGTCAGTATCGTGCCACAGGTTCTAACACTGGTTGTATGGATCCATTGGTATACTATCTCGAAGGACTAAGGATGTCAAGCCTAAACTGACGGGTGACCCCTGGGAGGTAGTAAAGCCTGATTGCTGGGTGAATCCTCAAATTCTATGCTGGCTACGTAGTTCTAGAGCACATGGACTACTACTAACAACTTTGCCTAAGTGATGGGGAATTCATCATCTTGACACTCGCTCGGTGCTAAATCCCACTCCCAACTGAACTGACTTGGAATACTAAACTATTCTAAGTAAATCTAATCATGATAACTGACTGAATTGATATTGCTAATAACATTTCTGAATCTAATATGAAGATACTGAGGCTAAGTAAATAGTTAAGTTTTTGGGTATTCATAACCCCCAAGAATCAATAGCAATGATAGCAAAATAGTACTAAAACTTTGGGAACATAATGTGAAAGCATTTATTCAACATTCATTCTTGTAGGCATTTCATCAAACACTTGATATGTATAGTGTAAACTAAGCATAGGAATAGCTTAAAACATGCAGTAATATCAACATCAGTAAGTATAAATTAGATCAGCGAATAATATCATTAACACATGTGGGGTTGAACAACATCGATAATTTCATGTAAACATGGTATGGAATCAAGGTTCATGGGAACTCATGGTTAAAATCACAATTTAAGATCACAATTACTTGTAAAGATCATAACTTTGGATTTAAAATTTGATACGTGGACTCCATGGGTAAAAGGGATCCATGGATGAACATTTAACATACCTGGGTTGATGAATTCATGAGAGTTCTTGGGGTTTTCTTGAGTTTTTGATCTTGAACTTTGAAGGCTAGGGTTTTGTTCTTTAAAGATGATTAATTTTTTGAAGAGGATTTGTGAGTAATGGTGCTCATAATACCCCTTTAGGGTTGTAATTATGTGTTTCAGATGAATTTAGTGCTTTGGGAAATGACCAAACAGTCCCTGGAAAATTAAGTCGCAAACTGAAAATCTCGATTTTTGGCCCTGGCATGACGCGATGATATGGCGTTGCACCACTGGAAAAATAAAATTCCAAACTAGAACTTTGGCGCAACGTGATGCCATCATGGTGTCTCACTGAATGCAAATTTACCCCTTGGCGCGATGCAGCGTTATCGCATTAGGCTTACTGTATAAGGGACGAGTCCCATTTTACACTCCACCGTGACACGGTGTCTGTCCCATTGAGTTTTCTTGCGCGATACTAGCTTATCGTGAAAAGTTACTGGAAAGGGACAAATGGAAATTTAGGCTTCACCACGAAGCGGGCTAATAGCGGTGCTTCACTGGAAAAGGACGAGTGCCATTCTTGGGGCCTTCGTGACGCGGTGCTACTCATTTTGACCCACTGCCTTCATTAATAGCACTATAACTTCTCACCGGAGTATCGAATTTAGACAAGGTTGGTATCGTTCGAAAGCTAATTCAATTTCATACCATTTGTTAGGTCTTGAGCTGGAAATTCTCAGTAGAGCAAAAGGTATGCTCATTTGAAGTTGACTGAAGCAACATTCTTATCACAAATTCAACCGATAAGAAATATTTTGATTCTTCTAATAGTTGGGAGTTATTCGAAGCCTTAAGATACTTTAAACTCACTCATAAAACTACAACAAAGTTGTAAGGTATTTTTCATGAGCTTGAAACATGGCTCTAACATAGGTTTGGATTTTTGGGTTATTACACAAGCTCTTTGTTCTCTTCAAGTACTAAAATGGCCATAGGTGAGATATCTAAAATCCAACCATTTGTAAGCGTCATTATTTCAACATTCCTATCCATTATTTGATACTTAATCTCCTCTAACATAGTGAATAAAGATTTAGTTAGCAGAAAAAATTCATGAATTAGATGTCTCAAACATATACATTCAATAATGTGATATTTAGCATTCTCCCTAATATAGATCTTATACCATGATTTTTTAATAATGTAATGAATCTTTAGAAATGTCCTTATCAAGTTGACTAAGTTTTTCCATATCATTTTAAAATTTTACTTCAAAATTAGCTTTAGCACATCTCCGAAATTATTTTCTCTATTATTTGCCCTTCAACTCTGATGTCAATTGGACTAGATGTGTCTAGCACACCACCTCATTTTACAATCAGATAGCAACTCAAGTATAGTTGGTACAAGACCCTACTTAAACATAAAAATCAAATTCAATAATATTAGAACATGAATAGGATACTATAAAATAAGAGATCAAATCTAAAGTATAAAAATGAGACTAACTTTTTGTATATCTGACGTGATAGTCAGTTCAAGTCCAGTTCTTCTATCAAATAGTTGATGGAGAAATTCCAACTATATTTTCTGTCTTGGTCAATAAATATCTAGACAATTGAAAATATTTAGTTATTTTCATTTCTCTCATCTACAACTAACAATTCATTCATGCAAGCACCTTTTAAAAACATTCATCTAAACTAATGCTTTTTCTACACCCTTGGCAACTAGCCTTTTTTTAATGCATCAAAGCAAACATAAAAGTACGCGAATAACTTTTTTTCTGGCTGAGACTCTCTATCTATCCTCACCCAGCAAGAACTGTCAAGATTAGGATGTTTTATCATTCCTGCATAATTACACAATCTTTAAAGAAATCCTCAATGATCCAATTTTTTGTCCTATAATAAACATTTTTTTTTGCAACATACAATGCTAACTTTTTTCTAACTAATTATAAATTTCCCACAATTTTAGTTAAGGTTGACAAGTTATATCATTCTTGAGTTTATTTTCAATAAATTTATATGTACAAAATTTGTTGTTGGTTGGAATAGTGAATACATGTATAGAATAGTACTTCTTGACCATAAAGTCACCAAAATCCTTAGCTATGCTAGTAAATAATAACTACCCGCATCTTTGTCCTCGTTCCTAACTCTTACTCTACATTTTTCATCAGTCTTAAGCTTTAATCTAACTTTGTATTCAACAACATACTCTCCCACAACCTTTCTAAACTACTTAGAATTTTCAAATATAGTGTCAAGCTCAAATATAGCAACAACAGAACCAGGATCAAATATTACCTTTTTTCTTTAACTTCTTACTGGTAAATCAACACCCCTCACAGCTTCAGGATCTAATTCATCCCTATTATCATTACTATCAAGATCTATCTATTTATATACTACTCATCTCCCTAATCTTCTACTATATCTAACTATCTTATTCCTTTTAGAGTTTTCAAACCCTCTATCAACACAGTTGTTTCAAGTTTTATTTTCTTAATTTAGAGGCTACAGGTTATTTATTACTTACCAAAATTATCAATTTAGTTTTCAAATAGTTTATTTAGCTATTAGCCTTATTTTTCTATTTTGGAGATTTCTCTATTAAGAAATTGATCTCAGATCAAAACTTCTAGTAAATGTACTCAGATAGAAATTCCAACAAAGTATCAACTCAAAAACATCAATTTAAGCTAGAGGGATACTTAGTTTGTGTCTCTAGGCTTTCAAACTCATTTTGGGTTATCGATCAAAATTTGGCTAAAATGACACAAGAGATTGTGGGCCTATATTTTGCAGAAACTACCTTAGATGGAAATTTCATCAATTTTATTGAGTTTGAAATGCCATTTTCAATAGGGTATCATAATTTCTTTACATTCACGAAACTCCGAATGAGCCCAAAGCACCCGAATAATGTTTGGAAAATTGATGATTTCTGGTGTGCCCGTCGTAACGATCCTTTGTCACCTAGATGATGCTGCCTTAGAGACTATTTTTACACCTAGGAGGTGCCTCCTTAGTGACCATTTTATTACCTTAGAATTTTACAATGATGTCAGTGGCCACCGCCTTAGTGAACCTTTTGTCGCCTAGGGTATGCTTCCTTAGCGACCCTTTTGTCGCCTAGAGGAAGTGTAATATCCCGTGCTTTTCTTAGCTCAGATCAGCTCATATTTATTGCATAAGAGGTTTAGAACCTAAAAATATCACTAATTGTTGGGGACTTAGTTTTATTTTTGGCCTCTTAACTTTGAGGATTTTTAAACCGGCCTTCCCGACCTTGAGACGTAAGATGTTGAGTTAATTCATGTTCAGGGGTGAAAGGGGTATGTCTCGAGAAAGTTTTAGATTTTTGAATGAGGATTTGGTCGAGTTTGGATTTCGATTCCAGCAGCTCAACGCGATTGCATCATGTCGCATAGCTTATGGCGTATGGCCCTTACCGCATCGCGGTATGCTATTAATCAGCATTCCAATTATAAATTTAATCCATAAGGGGAAATCATGTCTTTTCCCCATCAACCTAATTTGTAAAAACACGGGATTAAACTTCAGTTAGGGCATTATTTTTCCTAATTTTCTAAATTACTCTCAAACACAAACCCTCTCATTCCCCAAGTTCATCAAATTTAATCCCCTTCCTTCCAAGAAAATCAAGAATTTGTGTTTCCCAATTAATGAACATTCAAGAAAGCTTTCAAGATTGTGTTTCCTTTGCAAGTGTAAGGGTCTAAGGTATGTGAGATGTTCATCTATGGGCCATTTCCACCCATGGAGTCCAAGAATCCATCTCTATGTTTTAAATTATGAAATTACATATTTATGATGAATTATCTCCATTAAGTTTTATGAATTTTGGTTATACATTAAGTTTGCAATTATTTTTTGAGTGAATTAGCCCTTACACGTTGGAATGATGATATTTTTGTGTTAAATCCTTAATTGATGGTGTTTATTATTGAAGTTTACATGTTTTAAACCATTTCCATGCTTTAATTCATGACCCTCATATGTTTGATGAAATGCCTAAGTGTTGAGTTTGGAACAATGATTCCCTTCTATGGTTTCAAATCTTTCATGTGTTCCTATTGTGATTCAATTGAGACCTGGAGGGTTATGAACACTAGTTACTTAGCTATTTATATAGTTTTTAGTATCTTTAGAATAGTTTCAGATAAAGCATCAGTCTGTCATTCATTTACTATCATGTTCAGTTGTTGGCTTAGTTAAGCTCAGTTTAGTCCAGTATTCAGTGTCATTTAGTTGGGAGTAGGATTCAGTACTTAGTAAACCCAGGAATGGGGGAATTTCTGTCAGGTTAGGGTTTGATCCTTAGTAGCATTCCCTGAGTTACAAAACTATGTAGCCAGCATAGGTTGAGATGTATTCCTACCAGTTTAGGGTTGGCACATATCTCATGAGTACTCCTGCCAGATTAAGGTGACTCTTTAGTTATTCGGGACACCAGTTTAGTGGATCCACACAACTATTAGTAGTACTCGCGGCACGGTATTGACACCCTTTCAACTAGGGTTACAGGTTGGACCCTGATTAGTTCAAATTGGGGCATGTCGGTTAGATGATACCTCCCATAGTCTCAGTTCAGTATTCAATACAAAATTCATTTTTAGGTTTGCTTGACCATAGCATACAATTATCAATTATTCAGTTATTAGATTTCACTATTTCAGTTTACAGACCATTTCAGAATCATGTTATGTGCTTGGTCATGCATTCTCAGATTTTACATTTTTCACGTATTTATGTTCAGTAATCTCATGCTATTTGGCCAGTCCTTACTTCATGCATATAACCCATGTATTTTAGCCTAACCTTATCTCTTATACCAGTATATTCAAAGTACTGATCACATACTCATTTCTTATTCTATGATGTTTAATATCATAGGTTCAGATGCTCAGTTTCCTGATCACACTTAGATAATTCAGCTTATTGATCTGAGGTGGTTTTATACACTTTGTTATTATTATTCTAGCTTATTTTGCCTTGTTTTGAGAGCAATTTGTGTGCTTAACATGTTCATATTGATATAAATAAGAATTTAAGTGTCGAATTATGTGATTACAATGTCCAAAATAGTTTTCAAATAAGTTTGTGCTTAATTGAGTAATTTAGAGTTCAACCCAGAAAACTAGTTTTACTAGCCTAAGCTAGTTGTGTGTCTAGTTGATCTCGTTGGATTCTAATGTGTTTAATTTGTTCCAAATATTTTAAATGTGTAATATGAGTGGAATAACTTGTTTTTAATGTGCAAAGCTTAATTTGATTAAGTCAAGATTTGGAATAATAAGTGGAAGATCATTGCAAATTTGCCTTATCTTAGCTCTTGTTTTGATTCGTCGTTGAGAATATTGTGTTATTTTAATCTTTAATTTGTGGTGTTTGATATTGTAGGAGGCATGGTGAATTAAATATGGTGATATATTGATGATAAAAAGGCTCGAAATTCATTGAAAAAACACTACAAAAGGTATGGGCAAAGGATAGGACATTTTACACTTAACCAAAATTTTAGAAGCAAATTCCAGTGAGACGATGCATTGTGTGATATTTCAGTTTTGAGCAGTCCAGCGAAGTGTTCAACGATGCTTCGCATCGATGTGTTTATGCACTGTTGCCGACACGGATTGGATCTCTTGTCCATTTTTAAATTCATAAAGGACAAATAATATGGAAACTTGTGGGAATAGCTCTTGGATAACGTGCCACTATCCTAATCCTAATATGATTGTTATATATTAAAATATATATGCAATTTTGGGATGGGACAGCTGGTACCCATTTGTGGTTAAAATTGGACAACTTTTGGATAATTTATTCTTCCGTCGAGAGTCACTTTGAAAGTATTACCTAAACTCTTTCGACTGAATATGATAAAACCTATAAAACATAGAGCTACTATCATTTCTTCATTATAAATTGACATCTTCTTCGAACTTGATGCACGAAGAATCATCAAATCTGAATTATTTGACGTCCATTTTATCTGATTTGAGAACAATGAAAGACCACTGACACGAGAGAAATGGGAGACGGACACTTGGACTGTTTTGGATGAAAAATGGAGGAGTTGTTACACGGTTTATTAGGTTTTAATTTTATTTTTAGTCTTTAATTTTTCATATCATGTATTCAATTATTTTGATCGTGTTTATGAATATTAGTGGCTAAAAATCCTCCTTCCGAGGTTAAAGCCAAGAATATGATTACTATTGTTTTGGATTAAATACGATTAATTTTTGCTTATCATATTTGGTTGTTTGTTTATTCTTTTTTTAATTATTTTAAGGATTCGCGACCCTTAGAATACATATATTGTCAACCTTTTGATCTCGGGAGAGGGAATAGGGAGATAGAACACGGGAATAAACAAAGTTTGGGTTTTTATTCTTTTATAAAATAAAGAATTGAACTTAGTGTCTAGGACAAGGATGTACTTAGATGCCTTACTTGATTCATATGTAGGACGATAACTTTAATTAACTTAATTGAATTATTACATCCCCGCTCAATGATGTATTTGTAATGTCCAAATTAGGTAAAAGATTATAGGTTGGGAAATCATGATCATACAGTTAACCCCATGAATACAACCAAGATAAGCAAGTTAATGAATTAATTTCAATTACATAGTATGATTGTTCTAAGTGCTTTAACCTTGGGCTTTTCTCCATTGCTAGTCCCAAGACTTTTATTTTTACATATTATTTATTTTATTTTTAGTTTACAAAATTACAAATTCTCTTCTTGTTTATTTTTTTCTCAATTAGTTAGACTAGAAGTAGATAGGCGGCGAATGCAAGTCCCTGTGAGATCGATACTTGGGCTTCCTTGAAGCCACTATATTACTTGATAAGACCACGTACACTTGCGTGTGCGCTTGGACCCTGTCACTTATCAGCAGTAGCAGCAGTAGTGAGTCGTCATGTTTTGAGGACCTATTATGTTTATTTTGGTATTTCAGTATTTCTTTTCAGTTAGCTAGACAGAGTTAGTGGGGGCTTGTCCCATCAACTCCTCTGTTAGTAGAGGCTTTCAGAAATTTCAGATAGTTTATCATTTATATCAGTCAAATTTTAGTATTTTTGCATATGTTTAAGACATATGTATTCAGATGTATTGTGTTTAGTATTTAAACCTTATGACATATTTAGTTGATTTCTGAACATATCTTTTATTATTAGTTTTACTCAGTTCTCCCAGCAGGTACCAACTCATAGGTTAGCTTGTGGTCACTTATGACTATAAGCATCATTGTCATGATTAGGGGTAGCCTTGGGTCGTGACAAAACTCAGTATCCAAGCCTAAGGTTTTATAGTGTCCCAGGAAGTCTGAAAGCAGCGTTTAGTAGAGTCTTGTGCATGGGTGTGAAGTGCACCACACTTATGGACAATAGGCTACGAGATGTTTTAGGAAAAGTTTCCTCTTTTTCATTGTTCATGTCATGCGAAAGAGTATGAGTTCTATTTAAACTCTCTTTCTAATTTATTAATCCTTCCGTTTACAGAAAATACCTCCCAGAAAGAATAACAGAAAAAGAAACAGAAATTAGCTCGCACCTCTACTAGTTTGGGAAGATCCCCTGAATGAGCATTTCTCTCAAACCAAGTTTAGAGCTACCTTCACTACTTTATCTCAATCAGTAGCAGCTCAGAATAATCAACAGGCTACTATCCCAACCAATCCAATAGCTAATACAGCTGCAGCTAGGATTCAAGACTTCACCCGAATGAACCCTCCTTGGTTTTTGGGATCCAAGTCTAATGAGGATCTGCAAGAGTTCCTTGATATGGTTTAGAGAGTGAATGATATTATGGGTGTCACTTCTAGTGAGAGTGAGTAGTTGGCTGCTTACCAGTTGTAGGATATAGCTCATATATGGTACAAGTAGTGGAAGGGGGATAGAGGAGCAGATGCAGGGCCTGTAGAATGGGAGAAATTTACCACGACCTTCTTAGATAGGTTCTTTCCTTTAGAATTAAGGAAAGCTAAGGTGCAGGATTTTATTAATTTAAAATAGGGTAGTATGACCTATTAGCTTAAGTTTACTCAGTTGGACAGGTATGCTTCTAACATGGTGTATGATAATAGGTCTAGAATGAGTAAGTTTATCTCTGGTGTAGCTGATAGTATGGTAAAGGAGTGTAGGACTACTATGTTGATTAAGGAGATGGACTTGTATAGGCTTATGGTTTATAGTCAGCAGATTAAAAAAGAAAAGGTTAAGGAGAAAGAACGAGAGAACAAGAGGCCTAGGACAAGCAGCTTTAATTTTTCATAGTCAAGGTCAGAAGGTGGTAACCGTCCTTAGTTCTATCAGAAATTTTCATCCCCATCTCCATCTTCAGCTAGTGCGCTAGTGCCAAAGTTTAGAATAATAATCGGGATAGAGTTCCATGCTCAAAGCCCCAGAGCAGTGTAAACAGTGGTCGTACTAATCCCCTTTGCCAGAAATATAGTAGAAATCATCTAGGTGTGTGTAGGGCTGGCAGTGATGTGTGTTTTAGGTGTGGCAAGCCAGCCACAGAATCAGAGAATATCCTAAAGTTGGTCCCTAAGTTAGCACAGTCGTCCTTCAGCTCCAATAGGCCGTCTGACTCAGCAGGGTACTACATCCAGTGCCACCAGTGGATAATGCCAAAATAGGCTATATGTACTCCAATTCCAACAGAATCAGGAAAGTTCTCCTGATGTAGTTACCGGTACGTTGCAGGTCTTTTATCTGCATGTTTATGCTTTGTTAGACCCTGAGCTTTACTTTCTTTTATAACCCCCTTTAAAGCTGTTAATTTTGGTGTCATTCCTAAAACTTTAGTAGAGCTTTTCTCAGTGTCTTGCCCAGTGGGTAAATCTATCATATCCAGGCAGGTATACAGAAACTACCTGATTACAGTATCCCAGTAAATCACTTCAGGTAACCTTGTGGAGTTAGAGATGACTGATTTTGATGTCATTCTCGACATGGATTGGCTCTACTCATGTTATGCTTCAGTTGATTATAGTAATAGAGTCGTTCATTTTCTGTTTCTGAATAAACTAGTTCTTGAATGGAGGGGTAGTACTTCAACACTTAGGGGTCAGATTATTTTATATCTTATAGCCAGAAAAATGATATCTAAAAGGTGTGTTTACCATCTCATTCTAGTTAAAGACTCTAATTCTGAGACTCCCAGTCTCGAGTCAGTTTCAGTAGTGAGGGAATTTCTAAATGTGTTCTTGGAAGATCTTCCTGGAGTTTCTCTCAAAAGGAAAATTGATTTAGGAATGGACCTTCTTCTTTATACCCAGCCTATCTCTATTCTGCCCTATAGAATGTCTTCAACTGAGCTTAAGGAGTTAAAAGAACAGTTGAAAGATCTCCTAAAGGGATTCATCCGGCCCAGTGTCTCCCCATGGGGCACTCCAATTTTTTTGTGCGTTAGAAAGATAGTTCTCTTAGAATGTGCATCGATTACCGTCAGTTGAACAAAGTCACAATCAAGAATAAGTATCCATTCCCCAGGATTGATGACTTGTTTGACCAACTTAAGGGTGCCAGTTATTTCTATAAGATAGACCTCAGATTCGTCTATCATCATCTCAGAGTCAGAGAATGTGACATTTTTAAAACAACTTCCATAATTGATATGGTCATTTCAAATTTCTAGTTATGTCTTTTGGAGTAACGAATTCCCCAGCAGCCTTTATGCACTTGATGAACAGAGTGTTCAAGTAGTACTTGGACATGTTCATCATATTCTTTATTGATGATATTCATGTCTATTTTCATAGTGAAAATATCATGCAGACCACCTCAGAATTGTATTGCAGACTCTCAAAGCCCATCAGTTGTTCACCAAATTCAGTAAGTATGAGTTTTGGCTAAGATTAGTAGCATTCCTTGGCTATATTATTTTCAATGATGACATTAGAGTTGACCCTAAAAATACTGTAGTAGTGAGAAACTAGCCCAGACTCATCTCTCTATCAAATATCAGGAGTTTATTGGGTTTGATTGGCTATTTCAAATGGTTTGTTGAAGGATTTTTAACTATTGTATCCCCCGTGTCTAGATTGACTCAAAAAATTCAAGTTACAGCAGTCTGATTCCTGTGAAAAGAGTTTTCAGGAGTTAAAGACTTGACTCACCTCAGCCTCAGTCTTGACATTGCTATATAATTCAGATGGGTTTTATTATTTACTGTAATGCTTCTAGAGTTGGTCTTGGTTGTGTGTTAATGCAGAGAGGTAAAGTCATAGCCTATGCCTCTAGACATCATAAACCCTACAGGAAGAATTATCCTACCCATGATCTTGAGTTAGCAACCATTGTTTTTGCCTTGAAAATTTGAAGGCATAACCTCTATGGGGTGCATGTTGATGTGTTAACATATCACAAAATCTTGCAGTATGTATTTTCTCAGAAAGATATAAATCTTTTTCAGAGAAGGTGGTTGAATTGTTGAAAGATTATGATATGAGTGTGTTGTATCATCCGGTCAAGGCCAATGTAGTGGCAAATTCCCTTAGTAGATTGTCTATAGGTAGTGTTGCTCATGTTGAGGATGATAAGAAGAAGCTAGTTCTAGATGTTCACCAATTTTCTAGATTAGGTGTTTGGTTGATGGATTCAACTAAAGGTAGTGTTTGGGTTTAGAATAGTTCAGAATCATCATTGGTTGCCGAAGTAAAAGAGAAACGAGATAGGGATCCCGGTTTAGTTAAGTTAAAGGAATTAGTTAGAGATCAAAAAGTAAAGGTTTTCTCCCAAAGGGGAGATGGAGTGTTGCAATATATGGGTAGACTATGTGTGCTGTGTGTCGATGGTTTGAGATAGTGAATCCTTGCAGAAGAGTATAGTGTGCGTTATTCTATTCACCCAGGAGCCACTAAGATGTATTATGATTTGCAGGAAATCTATTGGTGGAGTGGAATGAAGAGGGATATTGCAGATCTTATAGCTAAGTGCTCTAATTATAAACAGGTTAAGGTTGAGCACCAGAGGCCTTGTGGTACTTTACAGGAGTTCAGCATTCCCACTTGGAAGTAGGAAAAGGTGAACATGGATTTTATGATAGGGTTGCCTCGTACACGTCGTCCGGATGATTCGATATAGGTTATTGTATACAGAATGACCAAATTAGCCTATTTTTTGCCAGCTCATACTTCCTATTCAGCCAAGGATTATGCCAAGCTCTATATTAGAGTGTTGGTTAGGTTGCATGAGGTCCTGTTGTCTATCATTTCAGATAGAGGTACTTAATTTATATCTCACTTTTGGAAAGCTTTTCAGAAGGACCTTGGTACCCAAGTTCATCTCAGTACAACTTTTCATCCTCAGACAGAAGGTCAAGCAGAAAGGACCATTCAGACCCTAAAGGACATGTTAAGAGCTTGTGTTATAGACTTCAAGGGTAGTTGGGATAATCACTTGCCCTACAATAACAGTTATCACTCCAGTATTCAAATAGATCCCTTTGAGTCTCTCTATGGGAGGAGATATAGATCTTCTATTTATTGGTTTGAGGTAGGTGAGACTGCTTTGATAGGGCCAGATTCAGTATTGTATGTGATATAGAAAGTTTTGTTAATCACGAAGAGGCTTAAGATAGCCCAAAATTGATAGAAATCCTATGCAGATGTGAGGAGAAGAGATCCTAAATTTGAAGTTAGTGACAGAGTCTATTTGAAATTCTCTCCCATGAAGGGAGTGAAGAGATTTGGCAAGAAGGGAAAGCTTAGTCCCTGATGTGTTGGCCCTTATAGAAAGCGCAGATGTTCAGGATAGCCTTTCTTATGAAGAAATCCCAGTTGAATCTTTGATCATCAGATTCATCGACTGAGGAACAAAGAAGTTCCCTTGGGCAAAGTTCTTTGGCGGAATTAGTCTGTTAATAGAGCCACTTGGGAAGCAGAAACGGATATACGTACTAAGTACCCTCATCTTTTCTCCACAAATTCAGACTCAGCTTAAGGTAATAGTTTTCCTTAGATTATTTCTTTTCCATTCTCAGTTCCAACTATATAATTAACTTCATGTCAATGCATGCATTCATGAATCAGTTCAGTCATATACCATGTTTCAGACTCAGTCATGTGATCATGTTTTTAGTTATGCATTCTCAGTATGTAATCTTAGTTCCTTAATATTGTCAACTTAATCAGTCTTATTCGAGGGTGAATGATCCCAAGGGGGAGATGTTATAATACTCCATACTTTTCTTATCTTAGTTCTGCTCAAAGTGCTTGCATCAGAGGCTTAGAACCTAAAAATTTCACCAAGTGTTGGTGACTTAGTCTTATTTTAGCCTCTTAGCTTTGAGTATTTTTAAACTGGACTTTCCGACCCTGAGATGTAAGTTTTTGAGTTAATTCATGTTTGGGGGTTTGGGGGTATACGGGGCATATCTCGGGGAAGTTTCAAAATTTTTGGACGAGGATTGGGTTGATTTTGAATTTCGAATCCATCAGCTCAACGCGATTGAATCGCGTCGCGCAGTTTATGGTGATGAGACCCTTGCCGCATCATGGTATGCTGTTAATCAACATTCCAGTTATGAATTTAATCCCTGGGGGCAATCATGTCTTTTTCCCATAGACCCAATTCGTAAAAAATATAGGATTAAACTTTAGTTAGGGAATTATTTTCCCTAATTCTCCAAATAACTCTCAAATACAAACCCTCTTCTTCCCCAAGTTTATCAAATTCAATCCCCTTTCTTCCAAGAAAACCAAGAATTTGTGTTTCCCAATTCAAGAACATTCAAGAAAGCTTTCATGATTGTGTTTCCCTTTCAAGTTTAAAGGTCTAAGGTATGTGAGATATTCATCCATGGGCCCTTTCCACCCATGGAGTCCAAGAATCCATCTTTATGTTTTAAATTATGAAATTACTTGTTTATGATGAATTATCTCCAAGAGTTTTATGAATTTTGATTATACATTATGTTTGCAATTGTTTTTAGAGGGAATTAGCCCTTACACGTTGGAATGATGATATTTTCATATTAAATCTTTGATTCATGGTGTTTAGTATTGGAGCTATGTTATTATTACATGTTTTAATCCATTCCTATGCTTTAATTAATAACCCTTATGTGTTTGATAAAATGCCTAAGTGTTGAATGTGGAACAATGATTCCCTTCCATGGTTTCAAAGCTTTCATGTGTTCTTATTGTGATTCTATTGAGTCCTGGAGGGTTATGAACACCCTTTGGTTAGCTGTTTACATAGTTTTTAGTATTTTCAGAATGGTTTTAGATAAACCATGAGCCTTGTCATTCAGTTAGTATTATGTTTGGTTGTTGGCTCAGTTGAGCTCAATTTATTCAAGTAGTCAGTGTTATTCAGTTGGAAGTAGGATTCAGCACTGAGCAAACCCAGGAATGGGGGCATTTCTGTCAGCTTAGGATTTGACCCTTAGTACCAATCCCTGAGTTATAGAACTATATAGCCAGTGTTGGTTGAGATTTCTTCCTGCCAGTTTAGGGTTGACACATATCTCATGAGTACTCCTGCCAGATTAGGGTGACTCTTTAGTCCTTTGGGATACCTATTTAATAAATCCACACAACCATTGTTAGTACCCATGACACGGTACTACCACTCTTCTAACTGGGGTTTTAGGTTGGACCTCAATTAGCTCAGATTACGGCTTATCGGTTAGATGATACCTCCCACATTTTCAGTTCAACATTTGGTACAGAATTCAATTTTAGGTTTTCTTGAACATAGTGTACAATTATTTTTTATTCAGTTATCAGTTTTCAATATTTCAGTTTACAGACTATTTCAGAATCATGGTAGATGCTTGGTCATGCATTCTCTTCACGTATTTTTATTTAGTAATCTCATGCTATTTAGCTAGTCTTTACTTCATGCACATAACCCATGCATTTCTGCCTAACCTCATCTCTTATACCAGTACATTCAAAGTACTGATCGTATACTCGTTTCTTGCGCTATGATGTTTAATATCATAGGTTTGGATGCTCAATTTCCTGACAACGCTTAGACAGTTCAGCTTATTAGCAGTAATAACAGTGGTGAGTCCTTATGTTTTGAGGACCTATCATGTTCCTTTTAGTATTTCAGTATTTCTTTTCAGTTAGCCAGTTGGGGGCTTGTCCTATCAACTCCTTTGTTAGTAGAGGCTTTCAGACAGTTAGATAGTTTATCAGTTATATCGGTTAGATTTCATTATTTTTGTATATGTTTCAGAATTGTGAATTCAAATGTATTATTTTCAGTATTTAAACATTATGGCGTATTTAGTTGATTTCTGCACATGTCTTTTACTATCAGTTTTACTTAGTGCTCCCAATAGGTACCGGCTCATAGGTTAACTTATGGTCACTTGTGATCGTAAGTACCATTGTCTCAATTAGGGGGTAGTCTCGGGTTATGATAAGATGCTTCCTTGGTGACCCTTTTGTAGCCTAGACGATGATGACTTATTGACAAATTGGCCGCCTTAGGGACCAAAAAATATCATTTTAGTCTTGAACACTCTTCGACCCAAATCATTTTCCTTATTTCAAAACCTCTTTAAACACTATTTGAGCTCCAAAATCATCTTAGAAATATCAATTTAAGGCAGGGGATATTATTTGAAGTCAAGGAAACCTTATCTCATTCGAATCTCATTAGTTCCGACCTTTTCTAATCTTAATTTCTCCATTTGTGATTCTTAGTTTCTCATATTGCACTCAAATTTTGGGCACAAGTTTCTTGAGTTGTGAAGAGCCTATTACTAGGTTCAATTTTGGGATTTCATTTGTGGGTTTTGTAAGCTTATATTAGATCCAATTTCTAACCTCGAGTATTATATAGAAATATGAATATCATTTTACTTCTATTGATTCGTAGATTATAATTTTGATACTGCGACATCACCTTTGGGATCATGGGATAACGGGCTATTTATGGATGTTCAATATTGTGATTTAGCTATAAGGTAGGCTTCAGTTTACTTTAGTCTATAATATTGTGTATTGTATAGATTGCTTGCTACGCTGGAATTATAGGTTATATTTATACATAGTAATATCATGGCTTGATTTATTTAGGGGATTTAGAATAGAAAAGTTACCCGAACCTTACCCTAGAATCCCTCTTACGATTATAGGATTCATTATGCCGGATAATGGGCTTGTTTGACCTTAGATTAACATGAATCAACCTTTAATATAAGAATCACCATATTATTTGGTGAATTGGGTGGTATTGCCCTTATTAGACTCTCCTATTGGCATTGTACCCTTGTTTACCTTAGTTTCTTAAATTTAAGGTGTTAATGTCCTATTAAATTATATATTATTAGTCCTAAGGACGTGGTTACTATACCAGATGGATACCAGGTTAATACTTTATCCTTTTAAATAATGTGGTTTAGTTCTTAGATTTGTAGAAGCTTACAGTTGTATTGTTTGGATATTGGTGATGACATACATGCTTTTAGGGGCATTTATAGCTACTTAGTAGTATGATTTCAAACTAAACCTTGATTTTACTATTGCTTTTTTTAAAAAGAATTTATTCCTACTTTTCTTATCTTTAAAATTAACTCTTTATAAATGTAAGTCGTATCACCCTTATTGTAGAATTATGACATTTTTAAACTAAACATATTACTTTGGGAACTAGATGAGGTTGATTCTGGGCCATTATTGATCCTCTCGTTTCACTACTACGTATTTACTTCAATTGAGAGAAATTTTGACCCATTCTATATTATTATATCATTTTAGTTTTGAATTATATCTTAGACAATAGATTTTCAAGTCAAACTTATTTAGTCTCGATTCAGTCCCAAGTACTTATTATGTTATACTCATGAGTTATGGTTTGAGTTCTTCATGTATTTATGGTTACAGTTATGGATTATCTGGCCTCTAATTATCATCCACTAGTTTCAATTCAAATTTGGTTCTCATTAGTGTTACGGTTATGGATTTACAGACACTCACTCATTCAATTCTGGTTCAAGACCGAGATTATTTAAGATACTATATATATCCTTCCGATACTGTATGGAGTGAATTTATGGTTATGGATATGGATTATGACAGTTCGAGTTTGGGACTGGGCAGTGTATAAGGATATCCTAAATTCTCTATAGGCTTTTTTGTCTAGAGAAGTACAGTACCAGAATAGGATGGTCATCGTAGGTCCTGCCTTTGCAAGATCTATTCTCTATAGGCGTTTTTGTCTAGAGAAGTACAGTACCAGATATGTGTATCATCCAAAACGGAAACCTGAGCGACGAGTTATGAACATTTTGATCGAACCATGAATAGTAGTGAATAGTAAAACGTGCAGGAAAAAGTACTGACGCCTGGCGTATTTTTCCTCCAACGTTAAATGATCATAACTCCTTGTAAATAATGATTTGGGTTATCTACTATAAATAAATGGAAAGATCTGTGAGTACTCTTTCCAATGAAATTGGTTTCATCCAATTTGTCTATCGGAGCAAAAAGTTATGGTCGATCTACTTCAGCCTATCAAAAGTAATTTTTTGGGTCAACTTCAAACGATCATAACTCCTCGTACACAATAATCTGGGTGAGATACTATATATCAATGGAAAGATATGAGAGTCCGCTTTCTAATTAAATTAGTTTCATCCAATTTAGATATCTGAGTAAAATATTATGGTTGATCTACTTCAGACTATCAAAACAGTCCATCAAAGGATAGATTCGAGAATTATTTGATTTTTAGGGGCGTTTTGGTCATTTCCCCTCACCCAAAATCCATCCAAACCCTATATTAAAGCCTATTAGAAGCATTATATGTTATATTTAATCAAATTCTCTCAAAAAGAAAATGCTAAGCTCCTAAATCCAAATTCAAGAACCTCCAAAGTTCACCATTAATTCTGCAAATTTATTTAAAATTCCAAGTTCCTAGTACAAGAAATTCAAGAACCATCATTCAAAGGTGTGATTAACATCTCAAAAATGAGTATCGAACTAAAGTTCATCATTCAAGGTATGTGGGGTTTTTCAACAAGAACTCCCTTTTGTTCTTATGCCCAAAAGTAATTTTCTTTACAAAGGCATGAACCTATATCTTATGATGATTATTATGAAATCTTGATATTTATGTTTTTGAAAGATGAATTTACATGTGTGGAGATATAAAGCATGAATCTTGAATGATATTTATCATGATTTTGACATTTGGGTCATGAATCCCCATTGGAAATTATGCCTTTTTTGAGAAAGTGTGTGTTATAAGCACGTTGATATTGAATATTTGAGATATTTTGAATGATTTGACCTTTTGGTGTTAACAGAGTTGTTTTGAACTCGAGTGTGAAAGAAATCCACAACGTGGTTGATTTTGATAGATGGGAAGCATGATGGCTCCTGATGTATATTTATATATTACTGAAATTGTTTTGTTGTGGATTGTCTTTGAAATGATCTGAGCTAAGTTTGGGAGAAATCTTTAGCATCGAGTGGGAGGTATAAAGCGACCTTTCTTCCCTAGAACTACATGCCCCCGTAGGAGTGAGCCTGAGGCTGATTTTTATAGTGATCACTAGTTTGTGTAGATTTGATATCGATAGTCCTACTCCGATAGCAAGGATAGGATGAATCTCCCCAACGTGTGTTGTACGTTGGACTCCATGTAGCTCACATGGTTTATGTCGGTTATAGGATCTCCCAGTGTGTGTGTGTTTCCTTGTGTCTATGGTGAATGGTGAAGTGATTTGAAAGTAGAATTGTGAAAGTTATTCTTTCGAAAGATTTAAATGATATTTACATTATGAGAATTGATATTCTTGATGCCTAATATTGGTTTCACGAAATTATTTACATTTGATAACTGAGTATGAGTCAGTTGGGGCATATCTCAATGGCTCGCTAGTTTTATTGATTTTCTTAGAGGCTTGTCAGACTAGTATGGATGTTGGGAGTTAACTAATAAGTCATATTTTGTTATCTTTCTGAAATTCTTTTATTCTTGGATGATGATTACTCTGTTGATCTTTGAGGGTAATTTAAGAAAACCCCATTGATTTGTGTTGAACTGAATGAAAATGGCTCAAAGGTTAGCTTAGGGCTACTCGTAGTCTCAAGCACCGTATAATGCTCCGGGACCCGTTTTCCAGGGCGTTACAAACTTGGTATCAGAGCCTAAGGTTTTAAGGTGTCCTAGGGAGTCTGACAAGCCGCGTTAAGTAGAGTCTTGATCATCGTGTCTAGCGCGCCACATCTATGAGCAAGAGACTACAAGACGTTTTAGGAAAAAATGTGATTCTTTCTTTCAGAAGTTTATCATGCTTAAAGTGTCTCTCTCTGCTATTGATTTGTGAGGAACATAATGTGGAGTTAGCTGCGTATTAGTTGAAAGACCTTGCTTATGACTGGGTTGTTGCTTAGAGAAAAGGTAGAGGTGAGGGAGCTGTCCCTACAACTTGGAAAGAGTTCCAGGATACATTCCTGGATAAGTTTTTCCCTTTGGAGATGAGGGAGGCGAAGGTGGAAGAGTTTATAAACTTGCGATAGGGCTCTATGACTCTTAGGGAGTACTGTCTAAAGTTCAATCAGTTGGCCAAGTAAGCTCCTGACTTAGTGGCTGATAATCGGGCTAGTATGAGTAAGCTTGTGACTGAAGTATCTAGTTATGTGGTTAAGGAGTGTAGGTCTGCTATACTGAATAGTGAGATGAATCTTTCTAGGATAATGAATCATGCCCAACAGATTGAGGCAGATAAGATTAAGGAGAGAGATAGAATGAGAGGGAATAAGAGAGCTAGGTTCGAACAGCACGGACAGGGTTAGACTAGACCGCAGGGAGGGAGTCACCCTCAGTATCAGGATCTTTTTTCTATGCCAGCACCGTCATCTGCTAGTGCTCCCATGCCTAGAGGTAGGCAGGAGCAAGGTAATAGGTCATATGCATCCAAATCCCGGTACAACGCTGGCAGTAAGCGAAATCATCCCCTGTGTCCTAAGTGTGGTAGGGCTCATTCGGGTGAGTGTTGGGGTGAGAAGAGAGTTTATTTCTGGTGTGCTGACATGGGTCACAGAGTTAGAAATTGTCCACAGGATAGACAAGGGCGTCGTGACTATCGCCCTCAGACCCAAACTCAGACTGTTAGTGCTCCAGTTCCAGCGACTCGCCCAGCCCCAGCTCAGGGTGCCTCTTCTAGCAACACTGGCGGGCAGCGCCAGAATAGATTCTATGGTTTACCGTCCCACCAGGAACAGGAGGAATCTCCTGATGTTGTTACTGGTATGCTTTGTATATTTCAGTTTGATGTGTATGCTTTGTTGGATCTTGGATCTAGTTTCTCATATGTTATACCTTTGATTGATGTGAATTTTGAAATGAGTCCTGAGATTATTCCTGAGCTTATCCTAGTTTCTATCCCAGTGGGTGATTCGATTGTTGCCCAGAAAGTGTATAAAAAGTGTCCTGTTACCGTTCTTCATAGAGTCTTGTTGGCTGATCTGATTGAGTTAGACATGGTAGATTTTGATGTGATTCTGGGTATGGACTGGCTGTATTCTTCTTATGCCTCCATTGATTATCGGACCCGAGTGGTCAAGTTTAGTTTCCGGGTGCATCCGTGTTTGAGTGGTCTGGGAATTCTGTGTCACCCAAGAGTCATTTATCTCTTACCTCAAAGCTAGAAAGTTTATTTCCAAGGGGTGTACTTACTATTTGGTTAGAGTCAAAGACACTAAGTTTGAGACTCCAACTCTCCAGTCTGTTAATGTCGTCAATGAGTTTTCTGATGTCTTTACGGATAATCTCCCAGGGATACCTCCTGATAGAGAGATAGAGTTTGGGATTGATCTTCTTCCTGATACTCAACCCGTTTCTCTTCCTCCTTACTGTATGGCCCCTATATAACTTAAGGAGTTGAAAGAGAAACTCAAAGATCTACTAGATAAGTGTTTCATAAGGCCCAGTGTATCTCCTTGGGGTGCTCCTGTGTTGTTTGTGAGAAAAAAAGATGGCTCTTTCCGTATGTGCATTGATTACCGCCAACTGAATAAAGTCACCATTAAAAATAAGTACCTCCTTTCGAGAATAGATTATTTGTTTGACCAATTGCAAGGTGCAAGTTATTTCTCAAAGATAGACCTTCGTTTCGGCTATCGTCAACTCAAATTTAGGGAGTGTGATATCCCAAAAACTATTTTCCGAACTCGTTATGGCCATTTTGAGTTTCTTGTTATGTTTTTCGGGTTAACTAATGCCCCAGCAGCTTTCATGGACCTGATGAATCGAGTGTTCAGACCATATCTGGATATGTTTGTCATAGTGTTCATTAATGATATACTGGTGTACTCCCGTAGTGAGGATGAACATTCTGATCACCTCCAAACTGTCTTACAAACCCTTAGAGATCACAAGTTATTTGCCAAGTTTAGTAAGTGTGAGTTTTCGCTAAGGTCAGTTGCTTTTCTGGGTCATATAATTTCTTCCGAGGGTATTAGAGTTGATCCCTAAAAGATCATAGTTGTTAGAAACTGGCCTAGACCTATTTCTCCGACTGATATCCAAAGTTTCTTGGGTTTAGCTGGCTATTACTGCCATTTTTTTGAGGGTTTCTCCCCTATAGCATCTCCTATGACTCGATTGAACCAAAGGAAAGTAAAGTTCTTGTTGTCCGAATCTTGTAAGAAGAGTTTTCAAGAGTTGAAGACTCGACTCACTTCAGCTCCTGTTTTGACTTTGCCTGATGGTGTTGATGGTTTTGTGGTGTACTGTGATGCTTCGAGAGTTGGGTTGGGTTGCGTATTGTTGCAGAAGGGTAAGGAGATAGTTTATGCTTCTAGACATTTGAAACCCCATGAGAAAACTTACCCCACCCATGACCTTGAGTTGGCTGCTGTTGTGTTTGCTTTGAAAATCTGGAGACACTATTTGTATGGTGTCCATGTTGATGTTTTCACTGATCATAAGAGTCTGTAGTATGTGTTTACCCAGAGAGAATTGAATTTTAGGTAGAGACGATGGTTAGAATTATTAAAGGACTATGATATGAGTGTGTTGTACCATCTGGGCAAGGCCAATATTGTGGCGGATGCCCTAAGTAGAGTGTCCATGGGCAGTGTTTCGCATGTGGTAGAAGGTAAGAAAGAGTTGGCTCGTGATGTACATCGTTTGGCTAGATTGGGGGTTAGGTTGTTTGACTCTGCTGAAGGTAGTATAGGGGTTCAGAGTAGTTCTGAATCCTCCTTGGTTTCGGAAGTAAAGAAAAAGCAATACTTAGATACTAGTTTGGTCAGACTGAAGGAGTCAGTCAAGGACCAAAAAGTAGAGGTTTTCTCCCAAATGAAGCGCACGGGGCGTAATTTTCTATTCATCCTGGTGCCACCAAGATGTACCGAGTCTTGCAGGAAATCTATTGGTGGAGTGGCATGAAGAAAGATATAGCAGCGTTTGTAGGTAAGTGTGCAACATGCCAACTGGTTAAGGTTGAACACCAAAGACCTAGTAGTATGATGCAAGGGTTTAGTATTCCCACCTAGAATTGGGAAGAGATAAATATGGACTTCGTGATTGGTTTACCTCCTTCCCGACGCTATCATGATTCCATTTGGGTTGTGGTTGATAGGTTGACTAAGTCTGATCATTTCTTTCCTATTCATACTTTATATACTGCTGAGGATTATGCTAGATTGTATATCCGAGGGCTAGTCAGACTGGATGGAGTTCCCTTATCTATCATTTCGGATAGGGGGTACTCAGTTCACTTCGCAATTTTGGAAAGCTTTTCAGAAGGGTCTTGGTACCCAAGTGCTTTTGAGTTTTGCTTTTCATCCACAGATCGATGGTCAGGCTGAGTGGACCATCCAGACCTTAGAGGATATGTTGAGAGCTTTTACACTTGACTTTAAGGGATGTTAGGATGATCACTTACTGTTGATAGAGTCTGCTTACAATAACAGTTTCCACTCTAGTATTGGCATGGCTCCGTTTGAAGCCTTATATTAGAGGAAGTGTAGATCACCCATAGGTTGGTTTGAGGTGGGTGAAGCGGCTATGAGTGGTCCTGATTCGGTATTTGAGGCTATGGAAAAAGTTAAGTTGATTAGGGAAAGGTTGAAAACTGTGCAGAGTCGTCAGAAGTCATATGCGGATGTTAGAAGGAGATACCTTGAGTTTGAAGTTGGTGACCTAGTGTATCTGAAAATTTCACCCATGAAGGGGTGAAGAGATTCAGAAAGAAGGGGAAACTTAGTCCCCATTATGTTGGTCCTTACAAAATTCTTAGCCGTGTTGGTAAGGTAGCTTATGAGGTCGAGTTGCCTTCCGAGTTATCCTCTGTTCATCCAATATTCCATGTCTCCATGCTTAGAAAGCATATTAGCGATGTTGTGGTAGTGGATTCCTCTGTGAGTGCTGACATTCAAAAAAATCTTTCTTTTGATGAGATTCCTATTGAGATTCTTGATTTCAGTGTCCGAAGACTAAGGAACAAAGAAGTTCCCTTGGTCAAGGTGTTGTGGCGAAACCAATGTGTTGAGGGTGCAACTTGGGAAGCTGAGGCGGATATGCTCTCCAAGTACCCGCACCTATTTTTCGCAAACTCCGATCAAGCTGAAGGTACCGTTCTTTCCTAAATCATGCACTTTTGATAAAATTTGCAGCAGTTCAGATGTCATTTATTATGTGTTCAGCTGTAGTTTCTTGAATTTATGCATTCTTTGTTGCATTCGGAGTGAGAAACGATGTGGTGATGAGTCTAACAAATGGTTTCAGCTGTATGCTCTATTCCCTATCTAATCTTGTCATGTCTAGCATCATTCGAAGATGAATGTTTCCAAGGGGGGATGTTGTAATACCCCGGAAAATTTTTCATTGAAATTTTGTGTGTAAACGTGTTGGGTTCTATCTTCTAGAATGAATTATAATTTTTTTGTGCAGAATGTCTTAGATTATGATCCACCATTCCATAGAGTATCGAATAAGCTTTCCAACAATATGTGGATCATCCAAAACGGACACCCGAGCGACGAGTTATGAACATTCCGATCGAACCGTGAATAGTAGTGAGCAGTAAAACGTGCAGGAAAAAGTACTGAGACCTGGCATATTTTTGCTCCAACTTTAAATAATCATAAATCTTTGTACATAATGATCTGGGTGATCTACCATATATCAGCAGAAAGCTCTGTGAGTCCTCTTTCCAATGAAATTGGTTTCATCCAATTTGTCTATCGGAGCAAAAAGTTATGGTCGATCTACTTCAGCCTATCAAAAGTGAATTTTTTGATCAATTTCAAATGATCATAACTCCTCGTACACAATGATCTGGGTGAGATACTATATATCAACGGAAAGATATGAGAGTCCTCTTTCTAATGAAATTAATTTCATCCAATTTGGATATCAGAGTAAAACGTTATGGTTGATCTACTTCAGACTATCAAAACAGTTCACCAAAGGACAGATTCGAGAGTTATTTAATTTTTAGGGGAGTTTTGGTCATTCCCCCTCACCCAAAATCCATCCAAACCCTATATATTATATGTTATATTTCATCAAATTCCCTCAAAAATAAAACCCTAAGCTCCTACATCCAACTTCAAGAACCTCCAAAGTTCACCATTAATTCTGCAAATTTATTCAGGATTCCAAGTTCCTAGTTCAAGAACTCCAAGAACCATCATTCAAAGGCACGATTAACATCTCAAAGATGAGTATCGATCTAAAGTTCATCATTCAAGGTATGTGGGGTTTTTCAACAAGAAATCTCTTTCGTTCTTGTGCCCAAAAGTAATTTTCTTTACAAAGGCATGATTTTTATTTAATTTTTATGAATTTGAAGCATGAACCCATATCTTATGATGATTATTATGAAATCTTGATGTTTATGATTTTGAAAGATGAATTTACATGTGTGAAGATATAAAAGCATGAATCTTGAACGATATTTATCATGATTTTGATATTTCGGTCATGAATCCCCTTTGGAAATTGTGCTTTTTTTTTTTTGAGAAAGTGTGTGTTATAAGAACGTTGATGTTGAATATTTGAGATATTTTGAATGATTTGACCTTTTGGTGTTAATGGAGTTGTTTTGAACTTGAGTGTGAAAGAAATCCACAACGTGGTTGATTTTGATAGATGGGAAGCATGATGGCTCCCGATGTATATTTATATATTACTGAAATTGTTTTGTTGTGGATTATCTTTGAAATGATCTGAGCTAAGTTCGGGAGAAATCTTTAGCACCAAGTGGGAGGTATAAAGCGAACTTACTTCCCTAGAACTATGTGCCCTCGTAGGTGTGAGCCTGAGGCTGATTTATATAGTGATCACTAGTTTGTGTGGATTTGATATCGATAGTCCTACTCCGATGGCAAGGATAGGATGGCTCTCCCCAATGTGGGTTGTACGTTGGACTCCATGTAGCTCACATGGTTTATGTCGGTTATAGGATCTCCCAGTGTGTGTGTGTTTCCTTGTGTCTATGGTGAATGGTGAAGTGATTTGAAAGTAGAATTGTGAAAGTTATTCTTTCAAAAGATTTAAATGATATTTACATTATGAGAATTGATATTCTTGATGAACTGAAAGTGATTGACAAATTATATGATGACTCACATGTGTTATTGTACTTATTTCATCCTCTCATGATTATGATGATTTTCTTCGGGCTATGTGAATCTTTCATACATCCTACATATTTCTTATAAATATTTATGATGATGATATTTATACAACTGCATACACCCCCGTATAATCGGTTCCTTTCTATGGTACTGACCCATATCTTTGGATGTGGGCTGCATTTTCTCGAAATGTAGGTTCAGGTGTTTCAGGTTCAACAGTGATTGTTCGGGCACGCTGTTGTACATCCTCCGTTGTGGTGTCTGATGTTGGTTTCACGGAATCGTTTACATTTGATAACTGAGTATGAGTCAGTTGGGGCATGTCTCAATGGCTCGCTGGTTTTATTGATTTTCTTAGAGGCTTGTCAGACTAGTATAGATGTTGGGAGTTGACTAATAAGTCATATTTTGTTATCTTTCTGAAATTCTTTTATTCTTGGATGATGATTACTCTGTTGATATTTTAGGGTTATTTATGGAAACCCCGTTGATTTATGTTGAACTAAATGAAAATGGCTCAAAGGGTTAGCGTGGGGCTACTCGTAGCCTCAAGCACTATGTGATGCTCCGTGACTCATTTTCTGGGGCGTTACAGTATAAGTACGAATTATGGTTACCATTATTGAGTGTTTGCTTGTGCCTTCCAACTTATGAGGGCTTGATTAGGTTATTGATTGTCCTAGTTAGCCAGTTTTATTATTGTTTGGTTATTATTGGATAGATTGTGGCAGGTTGGTTATGAATTGGTACCTAAGATTGTCTTACGTCTAATAATTCCTTTTAACTTAGTTTCTGGTAAAGTTTATTATTGTTATGTTTTCTTTTATCTAAGTGAATTTTATCTATACACCATGATTATGCTAGTGTTATTTCCTTATTATTTATGATCCTGACAATGTTAGTCTAACTCCCTAAGGGTAGCACTTTCGTGTTTGGTTATCCGTAGAGAAATGTCAGTCTAGGCTACTCCTTATATACTATTTCCATCCCTTCTACTTTTATTGTATGTTGCATATCTCTTTTTTCACTATACTATTATTTATGGATTAGCCACTTATGGAACCACACTTCATCTCTAATTATTGGTATAATAGGGTAGTGTATCCTTATTATTTCATTAGAATTATTATGTCTCGCTTCCTAGGTATTTGGCTCTTATTTATAATTCTTCTTTACATTCTATTTAAACTTGCATTATCTATGGAGCTCAGTTGGCTGGTACCTACTGAGTATTACATGTTTGGTACTTATATTATACTTCTGCAGCATGCAGTTCATAGTACTAATTTCTTACCGTTGATATGTTCATCTTGTGGAGAAGCAATGTATCAAAGATTAGGGGTGAGCTCTTGACACCTGGAGTGTCCCTATGCTCCTTCTTATTTTTGGACTGATCTCTATTATGTATTTCAGAGATGACTTTATATGTATTTATTTTGTATTCCACTTGTACTCCTATTGTATTAGTAGATCTTGCACTAGCTTTACCTATTTTTTAGGGTTATATTTAATTCATTCTTGTATTCTATCTTATTTTCATTTAGTTTTGCTTGTGTTTCTCTTATTAGACCGTTACTAGTTATTCTAGACTACGAGTTGGCTTACCTATTAAAAGGTTATGGTAGGTTCCATCATGACCTATAAAATTTGATCATAAAAATTGATATTAGACCATAGGTTAACCAAAAGTGATCTCAAGCAAACCCATGATACGGACATAATTCATGAGCAATTAAATGAATTACATAAAAGTGAAAATAATAAATGGAAGAGATGTATTTAGTTGATCTTGTTCAATAAAATATTGTTTGAAACATTAAAAACACTGGATATACAAAAGGAAACTGAAATTGAATTCATAAACTTTGACTGACTCTCTATGAAGCCTCTAATAATACTAATTATAGATAGCCGGTACATGACCTCCAGCTATGCCTAACTAATACGGCTGAATGTAAAAATAAAATACTTAATCTACAAGCTCAATGGAGTCCTCATATAAAAGGAACTCATCATTTGTTGGTTGGAAGCTGTGAACTTCCTGACCATGTTGTTGTGTCACGATTCGAGACTACCCCTTAGTCGTAACACGGTGCTTGGAACCATAAGTGATTTTAAGGTAACCCATAAACTGGCATACTTCTTGAGCAACTGATTTAAAATGTGTAAAATCTAAATTTATTGAGAGAAAACATAATTATTAGAAAGTCTAAATAAATGTAATACTGATAAAGTTTACATCATGAAAAATTGAAGAACGAAACTTGAATTACATGTATTAACTCTGACTGACTATCTATGAAGCATCTACTATACGGACGGTAGATAGCTAGGACATGCCTCCAACTACCACTAATCAATACATATGAATAATAGCAATATAATAAATAAACTACAACTGACTAGAGTCCCCAAAATAATAGAACTCATCACCCGCTGGCTGGAAGCTGTAAACTGTCTAATTATGATATGTGGGCAACTACTAGTACCTATATTATGAGACAAAGTAGCACATAGACATATATGTGGATCAGTACTTTAGAATGTACTGAGTAAGTGGGGGTGAATGCAATAAGTAAAACTGAATAGATACATAATCTTAAAACATGCATGCTAAGTGCAAGTAGACTCACCAAGACACTAAAATCGACTGAAAACTGAAGTATCTTAAAACATGAACAACAAACATAATCTGACAAGCTAAATTTTTACTTTTGTGGAATAAGTAGAACTGAAGCGGGGAAGTTTTAAACCATGAATACCATACGTAAATCTCATATAAAGCTGAATATGCTGTTAAACTAAACTGAGGATCATGTAAGGATACTGAACGTGAAAAACATGAATAATTGAGAATGCAAGACCAAGTGTAGCATGTACTGACATGATCTGAATAACAAGAATAATCTGTAAAACTACCTGAATGACTACTGAAATCTAATTACTTGGTCATCCAAACCTAAATTGACCTACTTTGAATATTACATTGAGACTGTGGGAGATAACTACAATCAACACGCCCCATTCTGAGCTATCGGGTTCTAACTTATATCCCAGTTGGAAGGGTGTTGGTACCTTGCCAGGGGTACCAACACATAATTGACGATGTGGATTAACAAGGCTAATGTCCAAAAGGATGAGGGTATCCTGTCTAACTGACCGGGGACCCCTCAAAATCTATGGTGGCACCACAGGTCTGGAACCTAGGGACTGCTATTAGTGCCTCATGCCTAACTGATGGGGGAGATGCCATCCCTATGTTCACCCGATGGTTAAATGTTACTCCCAACTAAATGACACTGGTCTTATTTGTTATTTAACATGACATGGTACTGTACTTGTTAGCGCTCAGCATGATAATGATGTTTTGAATATGTTAATAAAACCATGGTCTGACTGACTTGTAAATTGAAAACAGAAATATGTAAAATACATAAGTATTGCGTGTTCATAACCCGCCAGCACTGGATGATCACAAAATATGATAACAATGCTTAAAACAGTGGTGTAGAATCATAGTTCAAGGACCCAAAACATTGGACAGTTCAATACATGGGTATAATATATGAGTTTAAGCATGGGGACGTATTAAACTTAGGAGAATAACATTTTTTCATTAAATTAATGGAATTCAAAACAAAATATCAAACTTGTTTGAAACATGAATAAGTACAACTCTTATGATCTTTAGTTCCTTAAATCACATGATAATGCTATGTTTTGAACACATGAGGATTTGGGAATAAACCCTAACTTAAAACATGTAAATTCAACTTGAAAAACATACTTTCGAGCACAAGGATGAAATATTAACCTTGTTTAAAACCCCACATACCTTAATTGAATAGATTCTTGAAGAAATCTTGAATTCAAACCTTAAATCCTTCTTGAGAGAAGAATCTTGAATTATTGTTCTTGGGAAAGGGAGGTTTTTTATGTGAGTTTTTTTTAGGAAGATGGGCAAATAATTTTCCTTTTTGTATTATAAATTATGTTTGGACAGCTGGGGTTGAGGGGAAAGGACTAAACTGCCCCTTGGACTTTTTTTCCCATGGGAATATCCCTTGTGGCGTGACCCCTAGTCCAGTAAAATATCCCTCACGACGCAATCCCTAGTCTGGTGCAATAGCCCTTGCGGTGCTGGGCTATCGTGACCATTTACTCTCTCTCTCGAAAATGGTCATAACTTTTCACTCGGGTATCATATTAAGGAAAAATTGGTATCATTGAAAAGATAATTCAATTATATATAATTTAATGGGTCTTTAGATGAAAAATTCCATATATTTTAAAATTTATAAGCGTTCAAATTTAACCCACGAAGAATTGAACACCAAAATTTGGCCAAATCAAAGTCTCTTAGCTCAACTTTGCTCTAAGTGATTCCTATGAACATTTTTCACCTCATAAGCCCTCTTATCACTAGGATAATTATCATAAAGCATGTATTCAAATGTAAATCATAGGATTAGATTTTACTCTCGTAGGAATGATGGTTCAAAGTCTAGCTAAAAATGCGGGATGTTACATGATGTGGCTACAACTGATACCTATATTATGAAACAATGTAGCTATACAAGCATATATATAGTCAGTACTTCTGGAATGTACTGAGTATGTGGGGGTGAATGAATTAAATAAAATATGATATATATCATAACCTTTAAAACATGATCATGAATAAAACTGAAAGCTAAAATCTCGTAAAGTATAAATCATAAAACAACATCTGAATAAGGCTTGTGAGTCATTATACTTAGTGTCTGATATTTTTGTTACTTTTGTTGTGGGAGATTCTTGTAACCGACAGAAACCATAAGAGCAACATGGAGTCCAATAACTCAAACCCCCATTGAAAGTGCCCAATGTACTAAGCCAGGGTGTAAACGCTAATTGGTGAACATTAGAACATGTCCGTTTGGACAAGCTGAATAATATAAATGGCAGGTCTATTAGGACAAGCTAAAATAACATATGGTGGCACCTAGTTTTTGAAAAATAGGATGCATTAAACCTACATTCCTCTCTCGGTATTAGATACTACTCCTAAAATCATACTATTGCTCATACTGATTTATGATGTTCACCTTAAATAGGCATATAAGCTGATATGTTCGAAAACATAATATGCCACTATTTTTATCTCAAATACTTAGTTTCTTATGTGAACTTCATAGCTTGTCTGAGATCTCATATCAAAACTGAAATTGTGATTATATTGCAATACTTTCGAAACTCAAACTAGTATACTTGAACTTTCTGTAAACTAAATATTTAATGCTCAAATTGTAATGTTTTATCAACACATGGAAATCTTATACCAAAATGTCATAACTCAATGCTTGAAATCACTTTAGTAGGTAAACTTAAATAAGCTTAAAACATGTGTAAAACAATGTGCAACTCATGATGAAACATCATAAACTCCAGCATAAAAAAGGTGGGTATAAACCTTATTGGTAAAATTCTTCAATTTAATGAGAAAACACACCTTTTGGGCAAAAATATAAAAGGCTATCCTTGTTCTAAACCTTTATACCTGGATTTATTGAATTATTTAAGGGAACTCAAGTTGAAACCTTAGAAACCTGAATTTTAAAGAAAAAATTCCTCTTTTGTGCTTTCAAGGGTTTGAGAGGAGAAAAGTCATTTTAATCCGGGTTATGAGGGTAGGAATTATATTTAATTTGATTGTAAACACGGGTTATGAGGGTGGGAATTATATTTAATATGATTGGAAAGTCATTTAATAGGTAAAAGACCAAAAGCCTTAGGTCAAATCTAAAAAAAAAAAGAAACTGGCGTTTCTTCACCCTAGGGTGTGGCACACCCTTTTCGTGCCACTCCAAGGGTGTGGCATAAACATATTGCGGCATGCACAGAGCATGACATGCTCTTATCGTAGACTCTCACTAGCTTGGGGTCCCAAAATGACCCCAAATGCATTTTGAAAATTTTGAAACACTCTCATTTTCCCATTATCATCCCTTATAATAATTCAACTCAAAAATCAATGCTAAACATGGATGAGGTATCAAAATAAAATCACCAAAATTTTGGGTCTAATATTGTCTTCCTCTTGGGACCATTTGTCCTTGAATAAAGGTAAAAAAGAAATAATAACTATCTCATGGGCTCGCTAGGCTATGATATGGAACTTGTTTAACTCTATGACAAAAAGCATAAAACTGAAATTTTAAAATTGATCATGTTTCGTAATTGGAATCACCTCTTAACAGAATATTGACTTAGCTGATATACATGGAAGTTAATCATATACATAGGAATTGTATGGAAGAATGTAGACATGACATGTCTACTAATGAAGGATATAGCTTAGCTAACATGATAATTCTTCTATCATGAAACTGATTTTTGAGCTGACTTGAATGACAATAAGAATTTGATTCATGCTGAGAGTCTAGAACTCACTAGAAACATTCATGATACGATCGTACATATAGAACTATGAAGCGATAGCTAATGCGATAATATTAGAGTTACTAAGAAGGAAATATAAGTTTCCTCAGACTCTCCTTATCATAACTTCTAATAACAAGCGAGGGGAAGAGTTTTGGGCATAATATGAATATGGAATTTGAAAAATGAATCTCAAAATGGCTACAACTATATAACATGGAATATAAGCATATAGAATAGAAGCTAGAATAGGATTACTCTACCTAAGGTAATGCTACCATTAACTTTCAGGCTAAACAACACTTCTCAAACACTCTTCTCAACTACACTTTTCCTCTTAACTACTACATTTAATTTGATGCAAATTATAGCCTTCAGATGGGTATAGGTAACTACTCCTACCAAAGTTTGAGTTGAACCACATACTCTCTCCATGTTAAAGCCTAACTCAAAGTTACAAGGTACTATACATGACACAATAGTATTAGTCTAATCTATGGGATTCAATATCCTATGTCTTCTCAAAGCTCTCATCTCAAACAAAATCACTTACCACTTCAACAACCAACTCCAAGCTCTAATTAGGATTTCACTGGTGCCTAGTGCATTCATCCACTTATCCACCAACATGACATTTAAGACTATCCTTATAACCATATATGAACTTTTTGGAAACTAACCCACCTAGGAATTCTTTTTCATATTCTCTATTTTCTCTATCAATAACAATTTTCATAAATTATCTTCATAATGGAACACCAAAATTTCTTATCTAACTATGACATATACCAAACCTTTGCCTCGATCATCCTTCATACTTTTGGATTTAAATAAAACTAGAATATAATAATTTCCCTAATAAGGAACATCTACTCTCTCCCATCTAAACCATTTTTCATCTATCTTTATCACCACTATCTTAACAAAAAGAGGGTCACTGAAGTGATAGAGTATGAGGACCTAAAGAATGAAAAAATACTGTACATAACTTTGTCACTTGATTGTAGTCTGAAAAACAGAGTATCATAGATATAGATTCATTTAAGAGGTCTAAACTAAGAGCATACATTACATAATGCAAATTTCACTGGTCATTAAGGGTGTACCATGCGTACTGGAAACTAAGAATAGTGTGAAACAATGGGTTCATCTTATCATAAAACTGGAACTCATAGATTCATGGGGGATGACTATGATCAAGGAGTGAAACTATTACTTCTTTTAATGGGAGCTGAGAATAAAAATGAATAAGTATGAAGTGTATAAACATTGGTCATGGACGTGGCTCTGTCACGCAATACATGGATAGGGTGCCAAATTGGCTGAAATCCAAGGAATATGTTAAGAGTAAAAATGAATATCTATCTCACCGTAACTCTTATTGACATGCATCACAATCTAATTCAAAAAACTTGATTTGGTTCTCTACCTTATCATCTTTCCCTTAGATCAAAGCCATCATTATAAGTCAACGGGCTTATTCCATATCCTCAACACTAAGCCATAATTTCTTTACTCTAACGGTCTACACTTGAATGCTCAACTCACCCAGATAAATTAGATTTGAAAAAATACTAACTTCATCCTTGGACACTCCTTTCATATATACCACCTTAAGTTTCTCTAGCATCAATAATTATTGTCATTTACTTACGCTTTTCTTGAGAAACATACCTGTCTCTCTAAATACGCAATCTGTCCTTCTCTTCCTAGTTTTCTAATATCACACCTCTAAGATTATATTTTTTTTCCAAAACCATGAGAATTATTATTATACCAAATAACTCAATATCATCTATCCATAAATCCTTAAATTAGATATTAAGAACACCATATACTATATAACTAGCCTTCTTCACACTTAGAAACTCAAGGGTACTATCTAAGCACATACGACATTAATAATATTAAGAAATAATGCAGCCACATACTACCTTGTGTAAACCTCTACATCATACCTACACCATTATACTTAAATGCAAATAAATAACCTAAATTCTTGCATACATCATTCCAAGCCTATTAGCTCACTTTTCATATAACTAGCATCACTGTCCTAAGCAATTATTATTTCCACCTTGATGATCATCCACTATTCAAACCTAGTGTTTAGTACTAGACATGATTAACAACACAGCCTCACATACTATTCTTGCTTGGCAAAACCTCAAGAAACACTAGTCCACTAGAGCCTCATAATAACAACAGTTGACCTATACTTTTCTAACATAATGAAATACCATCAAGAACTCCTTTACTACTTCAAGCCTACTCCAAGTCACCTTAACTAATAACTCCTTCTCCACCTTCTACCAGGAAATCTACACCACACTCACTACCCTTTAATTAACACCCAAAAACATAATACTATAATTCTAACCTAATAGCGTACATAGATCCATCAATACACTCTTAACCAATTGTCATCCCCATCTTTCTTATCATTACACTTCTAAATCCATACTTCTAACTCCAAGATTGTTCTACTACTTATGGATCATAACACTCTAAGCCTCACTATCCCTCGAATGAAAACTCTATCCAATAATCTAGGTACATACTCTTTTCTCTCATGATAGTTATCTATAATGAAGGGTTAAAGAGAAATCTTAACACATGACATATTCTATCTTAACCTCATCATTTATATGGATGGGGACAAAAGCTTTTGAATTAAAGGCCTTATAACTCACTAACAAGCTCCTGTCAAGCCCTTTTGCATGATTTTTGAAGTTTTTGATAGTTAATCTGAGAGCATCATATCGTGAGGAACTGAAATTCACTACTTACATTATCTCAAAGATTGGCCATAGTTGAAAAACTTTGGAGTAACACATAAATTAACATAGGTTTCAAAGAGGACAACTTTACTGCATGATCTAGAGTATGAAAAAAAGAAAATATTTCTTAAACGCCATGTACCCTCTTGAAGAAAGTACAGATGTTATTGTACCACCCCATGTCACTCTACTAGACACGACTTCATAGGCATTATAGGACACTTGAACCTGACTCTGATACTAAGTTTGTAACGCCCCCAAACTACCCCATGGATATCACCCAGTGCTTTGAACCATAAATGATCCCAAGCTAACCCATGATGCTAGCACAATTCGTGAGCAACTTATTAAATTACATAAAACAAAAAATAATAAGCGCAAGAGATGTATTTAGCTGAACTTGTTCTATACAATACTATTTAAAATATTTACAATGTTGGTTATATAAAAGAAAACTAAAATTAAATACATAAACTCTGACGGTCTGTCTATGAAGTCTCTACAACTACTGACTATAGGTAGACGGGACATGACCCTCAGCTATCCCTAATCAATAACATTTAATGAAAACTAAAATACTAAATCTACAAACTGAAGGGAGTCCTAAAATAAAGAGAACTTATCACCTGTTGTCTGAAAGATGTGAACTGCCTAACTATGATGATGTGGCTACAATTGATACCTATATTATGAAATAATATAGACACCCAGCCATATATGTGGTCAATACTTATGGAATATACTGAATATGTGGGGGTGAATGCAATAAGTAAAAGCTAATATATATCATAAACTTTAAAACATGCATGCTAGGTGTAAATGATTCACCTTGGTCATGAGTAAAACTGAAAGCTGAAATCTCGAAAAGCATAAATCATAAAACAACATTTGATTAAGGCTTGTGAGTCATTAAACTTAGTGACAATCTTTCTTACTTTTCTTGTGGGAGATTCAAGTAACCGACATAAACCATGCAAGAAACATGTTGTCCGATGACTCAAACCCTCATCAAAAGGGCCTAATATACTTTGCCAGGGTATAAATGCTAATTGTGGTGATCACCTAAACATATCTTCTTGGACAAGCTAAAGAGTATAAGTGACATATCTAGTAGGACAAGATACATGACCATTTGGACAAACTAAAATAACCTATGGTAGCACGTAGTTTCTAGGAAACAGGATGCACTAAATCCATATTCTCTTCTTGGTGCTAGATACTACTCCCAAAATCATACTATTCCCCGTACTGTATCTACGATGTTCTTCTTAAAATAGGCATATAAGCTAATAAGTCCAAAAACATAATATGCCATTATTTTTATTAAAAGCAAAATATGCCATTATTTTTATCTCAAATTCTTGGTTTCTTATGTGAACTTCATAACTTGTCTGAAATCTCCTATCAAAACTGAAACTGTGATTATACTATAATGCTTTTGAAACTCAAACTAGTAAACTTGAACTTCTTGTAAACTGAATACTCAATGCTCAAATAGTAATATTTTATCAACTCATTGAAACTTCATATCAAAATGTCATAACTCAATGCTTGAAATCACTTTAGTAGATAAAATTAAATAAACATGAAAAAATATATGCAAAATAATGTGCAACTTATGATAAAACATTATAATCTCTAACATAAAGAAAGCGTGTATAAACCTTATTTGTAAAATTCTTCAATTTAATATAAAAACTCAAATTTTTGGCACATGGATGAAAAGTTATCCTTATTCAAAACCCACAGACTTGGACGTATTGAATTGCTTAAGGAAAACTCGAGTTGAAGCCTTGGAAGTCTAAATTTTGAAGAAGAAACTCCTTTTTTGTTCTTTTGAGATTTTGAGCAGAGAGAAGACGTTTTAAATTGGGTTATGAGGATAGGAATTGCATTTAATATAATTGGAAAGTCGTTTAATAGGTAGAAGACCAAAAAGCCCTTATCCCAAATACAAAAAATAAAACTATCATTTCTACGCTCTTGGGTGTGGCACACCCTTATCGTGGCATGCCCAGAGCTTGGCATGCTCTTATTGTGGACCCTCATTGGTTTGGGGTCCCAAAATGACCCTAACACATTCCAAAAATTCAGAAACACTTGTTCATGGTCCCATTATCATCCCTTATCATAATTCAACTCAAAAATCACCACTAAACATGAAGGAGGTAGCAAAACAAAATCATCAAAAATTTGAGGTCTAACAAGATCATAGTCAGTGGTGGTGCTCGATGCATCGAGTAGTTCTCTAGCCAGGATTGGTTTTATTGGTGGTCAACATGGCCTTTTATTAGTTTTAGAGAACGATATTGTCTCTCTTGAGTGGGCTAGACATACTCTTATATTATTTTATACAAAACATAAGTTTGTGCGAGTATTTGTTAGATAATTGACTTTACCACTTTGCTTGGCATCAGAGCATTTGATATCAACTGGGTCTACTTTTCTTTTATGTTGTTGATTGCACGAGACCTATAGAGAGGGCATGTACCGAGATATAAGTAGGTGGCGGGTAAAAGGCCATGTTGATAGTTCAGTGTTAGAAGTATTCCATTTGAGAATAGGGATCCTCCCAATATAGGTCAGGATAACTTGCAACCTATCAGGTCTGTATAGGTAGCACATCAGGTTATAGGTGATTCTCAAGTAGGTACTGGTGCACACACTGGATAGAAACTCCTCTTTTATTGGGATTCTTAGGTTATAGGTGATTCCTAAGATGAAACTCCTCTTTTGTTCTTTTAAGGGTTTTAGAGGAGAGAAGATGTTTTAATCTAGGATATATGGGTAGGAAGTGATTATAATATAATTGGGAAGTCGTTTAATAGGTAAAATACCAAAAAGTCCTCGATCCAAACTGAAAAAAAAAATAAAACTAGAATTTCTACCCTTGGATGTGGCACGCCCTTATCACACTACTCCAAGAGTGGGGTAGCCCTTATCGAGGCATGACCAGAGTATGTCACGCTCTTATCATGGACCCTCACTGGTTTAGGGTCCTAAAATGACCCTAAACACATTCCAAAAATTTTAAAACATATCCTAATGGTCCCGTTATGATCCCTTATCATAATTCAACTCAAAAATCGCCGTTAAATATGAAGGAGGTATCAAAATAAAATCATCCCTCTTGGGACCGTTCATTTTCAAATGAAGGTCGGGAAGGGATAACGACTATCTCATGGACTCACTAGGCTAAGATATGAAACTTTTTTACACTAAGATGGAAAACATAAAATAAAAATTTTAAAATTGTTCATGTTTCGTAATTGGAATCACCTCTTGATAGAGGACTGACTCATCTAATACACATGGAACTTGATCACATACATAGGAATTGTTTGGAATAATGTAGATATGACATATTGCTAATGAAGGATATAGCTGAGCTAAATGCTAAAACTTTTATCATAAAACTGATTTTTGAGATGACTTGATTGATTATAAGGAATTAATTCATTCTAAGAGTTTAGAACTCACTTGAAACATTCATGCTATGAGCATATATGTAGAACCGCGAAGCGATAACTAACAATTGAGGGGAAGAATTAGGCATGGTACGGATATGGAATTCGAATAAGGAATCGCAACAAGGCTACTACTATATAACATGGAATATAAGCATATAGAATAGAAACTAGAATAGGATTACTTTGTATTTGGCAATGCAACTGTTAACTTTCAAGCTTAACAACACTTCTCAAACACTCTTCTCAACTATACTTTTCCTAATAACTACTTCGCTTCATATGATGCAACTTATAACCTTCACACAGGTATAGGTTACTACTCCTATCAAAGTCTGAGTTAAACCATATACTCTCACCATGTTCAAGCCTAACTTAGTTACAAGGTACTACACATGACACAATAATATTAGTATAAACTATGGGATTCAATATCCTATGTCTTCTCAAAGCTCTCGTCTCAAATAAAACCACTTACCACTTCAGCAACCACCTCCAAGCTCTAATTAGGAATTTACTAGCGCATAATTCGTTACACTTATCCACCAACATGACATTCAAGCCTATAGTTCTAATCACATATGAACTTCTAGGCAACTAACCCACCTAGGATTTTTTTCCATATTTCTACTTACTTTATTAATAATAATTTTCATGAATTATCTCCACAAATGGCATACCAAAAGTTCTCAAATAACTATGATATATACCAAAGTTTTACCTCAACCGTCCTTCACACTTATACTATTAAATAAAACAAATATACAATTATTTTCTCTAATAAGGAATATCTACTCTCACGACTCGAACCAGGGCCTAGCCGTGATGGGTATCTTAAGTCCACTGAGGACTGGAGACCACCCCTTTAGCCTATAACAATGTAACCAATATATATATATATATATATATATATATATATATATATATATATATATATATATGACAAGATAGGAAAGATGAACCCAAAAGTCTATATGAGATCAACAACCAAAATCCATCCACAATACCAAAACTAAAACCGAACGACAACCATGATACCTATATCCACAGTAGTCTAACAAATCCTTTAACCAAATTGAATACTAATAAAATGTCGGGACATGCCCCAAACCATAGACAAAATCAATTTAAAATAAAGTCCAATACATGGGGAACCAAAATATAAAATGAAGCCTTCCGAAATATAGAAGCTCACCACTTCAAGTCAACTCTTAATCTATCCCCTGACACTTTATCACTGAGTAGGAAAGGTAGAAGTATAGCCAGTTACTACTTCATGTGGGGACATAGAGTCTGAAGATGGTTAGCGGTTAGAGTGCTAGCATATAACTAAGTGATAAAAGATAAAATAATGTGGTAATACATAATATGAATACCAGTAAAAAATAATGCAAAATATCATATGTAATATGTATATATATATCACATGCCGGGAAAGGGAACAAGGTTTAGGATGAGAGTAAAACCTTAACCTGGACAGTGTAACTTTGCTGTCCTAAAGGCAACTACGGGATATATGGGTTCAGCTCCCCCTGCTAAAAAGGCCCTAGTGTGTAATAGCCGCACGTATTGGAGCTAACCCGAGAAGGCTACTGTGATTCCCAAAATATAAAGTGTGTTTCATGCACACGATCACCATGACAAAACCTCATATCGGCAAATATGAGTTTCCAATATTGATCCCTTTGGGACCACCACCTTCCACGTCTTTGCTATACAACCGCCTTTAAGCCCATATTAAAACTATTTGCATATTCCCAACTATTTACCAAGGAGTATTTTAATTAGGTATTTCCTGTTGGTATCGTCATACCAAAAAAAGAGCTTGAAAGTTTATCCCTTTATCCCATAGGAAATCATTAAACCAAATTTGATTCCAAAGTTTCCAATTAAACCAAAACAGTGGCCACCAAGGCCTTACCAAAACCATTTGAATACCAAACCAGACCAATTCATGTTCCATTTACCATTGATGCAATGCAAGGATTCCAAGAATAATCAAACTATGTGATAAAATCATATTTATTGTCAATTTCACAAACAGGTTGATGGTGTATAATTTTCAAAACTATATATCAAGGCAAAATCATCAACTTGGGGTTTAACCGGGACCCCTTAGTTTAATTACCATTCCCATGCAATCTGCAATGTTCAAAATCATTATTAAAGCATAATTATTGCATAATAAACCATAGAAAAACATTTAAACCAATCACATCCACATCCCTCAACACATAGTTCAAAAATCCATTATCAAACCATGAATAATAACTAATTTCATGCCATTTATAAAATAAAAGTACAGCAAAAGAGATACATGTCTTAATTTCTAAGAATTTCGAAGAAAACCACACCCTTAGGACCCTACATGATCACCTCCTTGAACTAAAGCCTTGACTTGAAAAGGGGATTTTGAGAGAGGATATTTTAGAGTGAATAATGACCCTCATATGTTGAAAAATTGATGAGAATTTATCCTTATATGTTTAAAAGTCGTGTATTGGTGAAAAGACCTCACTACCCCTCTTCCCCTTTTAATTAAGCAAAATAACCCAAAAATGACATAGGTCCGTGGCACGAACCTCATCATGGAGGCTATTCTCCATGCTGTGGACCCTATCGCGGACACCCCACCTCTGTGACACAGAGGATATCATGGTGACTATCCTTCGTGACACAAGGCTATCGCGGAGGCTCACTGCCTTTGTTACCTAAACTTGCCCGACCCTATCTAAAAATTCAAAAATTCTTTCGAGTTATCCTTTTAACATCCGCAAACATAATTTGAATCAAAAATCGATATTTCAAGCACAAAAAGTCCAAAAATAAAATGCCCAAAATTTTGAGGGTATTACATTACCCCTCCCCTTTAGGATCATTCGTCCTTGAATGGTGAGCTAGGGCATGTTTTGCCCTAGAATGATAACAACATACGAAAATCAAAAGATAAACCGGAATAATAACTAAGAAGAACGGAATTCATACCTTAAATTCTTCATCCAACGCATAGAAAAGAAATGGATTCTTAGTCTTCATATCCCCTTCCACCTCCCAAGTGGCTTCTTCCACTTTATGGTTCCTCCAAAGGACCTTTACTACTGATATATCTTTAGTCCGCAATCTATGAACTTGTCAATCCAAGATCTCCACTAGAACCTCTTCATAAAATAGGGAATCCGAGAGAAAAACATTCTCAGTAGGAACCACCAAAGAAGGATCACCCATACATTTTCTCAACATAAACACATGAAATACAGGGTGAATAGAACCCAAACTCACAGGTAATTCAAACTCATAGGCAACACTTCCTACTTTCTTCAAAATCAGATAAGGACTAATATAATGGGGACTGAGCTTCCCCTTCTTTCCAAAATGCATCACTTCCTTCATAGGAGATACCTTCAAAAACACCCAATCACCCACATCGAACTCCAACTCTCTTTGCCTCACGTCTGCATAGTATTTTTGATGACTTTGGGTAGTCTTAAGCCTATCCTAAATCATCTTCACCTTTTCTATAGCTTGATGAACTAAACCAGGACTAAACAACCTTGCCTCACCAACTTCGAACCACCTAATAGGGGATCTATACCTCCTACCATACAAAGCCTCAAATGGTTCCATACCAATGCTAGAGTGATAACTATTATTGTGTGCAACCTCTACAAGAGGTAAGTAGTCCACTCAGCTACCATCAAAATTAATTACATAAGCTTGATGCATATCCTCTATAGTCTGAATGGTCCTTTTCGCTTATCTATTCGTCTGCGGGTGGAAAGTAGTACTAAGGTCACTTTAGTCCCCAAACCTTACTGAAATGACTGCCAAAAATAAGATGAGAACTGAGTACCACGATCTAAAATAAGGTAAATAAGAGTACTATGCAACTTTATGACTTTCTGAATATACAAACTTGCATAATTCACAACAAAATAATTAGTCCTCAACGGCAAGAAGTGAGCAGACTTAGTCATCCTATCCATGATGACCCAGATAGAATCAAACTGGTCTGAGGACCATGGAATACTAGTAACAAAATCTATATTTATCACTTCCCATTTCCATACAAGCAACTCAATTTCTGAAGACAACCCACCAGGCCTCAAGTGTTCCACTTTTACTTGTTGACACAATATACACTTAGCCATAAAACTAGCTACATCATTATTCATGTTATTCCACCAATAAATCTCCTTAAGGTCATGATACATCTTCGTCGAACTAGGATGAATCAAATAATATGACTTATGAGCTTCGACCAAAATTCTACCTCGCAGCCCATCCACATCGGGAACACACAACCTAGATATGGCCTCGCCACCTCTTGCACGAACACACCACCATCTTCTGAATATAAGAGAAAAACTCTAAGATTATCCAAATAGTGAGTATCCTTTACCAAGTCTCGCTTCTCCCTTTTCACATGAGCCAAGATCCCCATAGATAACCTGCTCAGAGCATCAACAATAATGTTAGGCTTACCTGGATGATAGTGTAGACTCATGCCATAGTCTTTGAGCAACTCAAGCCATCTCATCTGCTTAAGCTTCAACTCTTTCTGGGTGAAAACATTCTCCAGGCTCTTATGATCTGAAAAGATGTCAACATGAACCCCATATAGATAATGCCACCAAATCTTCAATGCAAACACCACAACCAACAATTCTAAATCATGTGTCAAATAATTCTTCTAATGCACTTTCAACTGCCTAGAAGTATTCGCTACCCTCTTTCTATGCTGCATCAAAACACAACCAAGTCCCACATGGGATGCATCATAATAAACCATGAAACCATCACTACCCTTGGGCGAGGTCAAAATTGGAGCAAAAGTCAATTTATCTTTCAGCTTCTTAAAACTCCCTTCACAAGCATCAGACCAGAGAAACTTCACCTTCTTCTGAGTCAACCTAGTTAAAGGTGCAACAACTAATGAAAAGCTCTTGACAAACCTCTTATAATAATCTGCTAAACCCAAGAAACTCTGAGTATCGATTGAGTCATGCGTTTAGGCCACTTTTTAACCACCACAACTTTCTGTAGATCTACTATGATCCTTTCACTAGAAATAACATGACATAGAAAAGTAACAACATTCAACCAGAACTAACTGATGTTCTGGCTTTTGACAAAACATTTTTCATTTTTTTCTTAGAAAAATTGCATGTTTCCAATCAACCAAGGTTACATTTAATGCTGGTTTTCAATGTTTTAGGGTAAGGAGCCAGCTGAGGGAAAAGACTCAGAAAATTAGAAGAAAAACACTTCTGACGGTCAAAATGGTGGACCATCTGTCTTGCAATAGACCACCAGTTCTACCGTCAGTATTATACAGAACAAGACATCCCAAAACACTCAGCGATGGCCCATGTGGTGGACCGTTAGTATTGTGATGGACCACCAAATCAAGTGTTAGGACTAAAATGAACCCATGTCTCTAGGACCATCAGCGATGACCCCTATGGTGGACTGTTAGTATTTTGATGGACCACCATTTTGGCCGTCAGTTTCAAACAGAATTGGGCTCTTCAGGACCATCAATGATGACCCATATGGTGGACCGCCAGACTTCCGACGGACCACCACTTTGGTTGTCAGACTCAAGCAGAACTGGGCTTTCAAGGACCATCAGCGACGGCTAATTTGGTGAGCCGTCAGACTTTCGACGGACCACTACTTTAGCCATCACTTTGGACTCGGATTTTATAATTTTGAATTTTAAATTCTTTTTACCTGGGAACATATAAATACCCAGTCTTAGGTTTTATTAGGGATCTTGTATCCATCTCTTATCTTTTTACTAGGTTTTCCATACTGAAAATACATTGTTACATAGTTTTTCTCTAGGATTCATTGGAGATTTGTGGATCTAGATTCCTTTATCATATTTTCTATTGAAGATTGAAGAATAAAAATTGTGACTTTTGTAAGTAAACTTTGAATTAATTTATGAATAACACAATGGTTGCTTCTCTTTCTTGGGTGGAAATGTGTGGCTAAGCTCTCATAAGTAGGGTTATGGGAGCCTTGAAGTGAAAAGCTGATTTTGGGTTCTGAATCTAGTAGATTCCCATGAGTAATTGACATTGCATAAACTCTTCTTCACTTTAATGACTTCTTGGTTGCAAACTCGAAAAGTAAGCCCAAGAACAACACTTGTTCAAATAGAAAAGTGCTTGTTGGGAAAAGAAAAGGTTTACATAAATCTAAAGGCTTTAACCTTTGGATAGAGGGTAGATGCCTTAACCGAATCAACCCATATGAGATTATAGTTGAATTAATACTATGTTCCTTAAGTTTGAAAGATTTAAGGGATAAGTTACTTGTTTAGGTTGAGAAACTAATGGGTAAACAATTGAATTCAATTACTCTTGCAAAAAGAATTGTTCATCGAGAATCCCAAATAGTTCACAACCCTAGCTGCTTAAGTATCTTGGTAACCATAACTATAGTTTGACTTCTCTTATTTAATTACTATTAGCAATAACCTACAGTTGGATTACTTTCTGTTACAAAAATTTGAATGTAATTGATAAATAAAAACCCCCTCTATTCTGGAACCTTCGATCAACAGTCTAGTAACAACCACAATACTTAGTGAACACAGTATTCCCTATGGGATTCGGTACCTAACCCAGTTGGGTTCTATATTTGACAGCGACCGCTTACACTCTCTAGAGAGAGTTGTAATTTGGGTGTATCACTCATACTTAGAAAACTTAGCTTATAATTACTGATCTTTTAGGATCTGTAACATAACACAGAGGTGGTTAGCATGATTCACCTTACTCTTTGAGTATAGCAGAATGTCATCTATAAACACAATTACAAACAAATCTAAAAACTGATGGAATACTTGGTTCATGAGATCCATAAATATCATCGGGGCATTGGTCAACCCAAAAGACATAACCAAGAACTCAAAATGTCCATATAGAGTATGAAAGATAGTCTTAGAGACACCCTCCTACCTAATCTTAAGTTAATGATAGCCCGAACGGAGGTCAATCTTAGAGATACATTAGCACCCTGAAGCTGGTCAAATAGATCATCAATCCTAGGAAAAGGGTACTTATTCTTCATAGTTACCTTGTTCAACTGGAAGTAATCAATACTAATCTAAAGAGAACCACCTTTATTATGAATAAAGATAATAGGAGCACCCCACGGAGACACATTGGGGCGGTAAAACCCTTGTCAAGGAGATTCTTTAACTTCTCTATAAGCTCCTTCAACTTAGCTGGAGCCATTCTATAAGGAGGGATAGAGATAGGACAAGTGTGCGGAATAAGATCAATTCCAAAATCAGTTTCCCTATCTAGAGGGACACTAAGAAGAACATCAGGAAAACCTCAGGAAATTCACTATCCATGGGTACAAATTGTAAAGAAGGACTTTTCGAGTTAGAATCTTTAACCCAGACCAAATGATAAAGACACGCTTTGGAAATCAATTTTTGGGCTCTAAGATACGATATGAACCTTCCCTTAGGTGCTAGGGAACTCCTACCCAACTTAACAACTGGCTTATTAAGAAAAGTTAAAGATGACCTTACGGGTCTAACAGTCTAAAGAAGTATGGAACGAGTATAACCAATCCATCCTTAGAATGACATCAAAATCTAACATGTCTAATTCAAACAGATCCACTAAGGTTTCCCTTCCACCAATAGATACCACACAACCACTATAGAACCTCATAGTAACCACCAAGTCATCTACTGAAGTAGAAAGAAAAATGGGGTTCAAAATACACTCAGGATTGAAACCAAAATGCACTACCATAAATGAGGTCACATAAGAAAGAGTAGAACATAGGTCAAATAAACAATACACATAATAAGAGAAGAGTTTTAAAATACCAGTAATGACACCAGGGAGGCCTTGGACTCCTGGCGGGTAGTAAGAGCATAGAAGCAATTTCAACCTTAGTCAGTACTAGAAGTGGCACCCTTTGGCGCATAAGCTGACGACGTAGCAATAGAAATCTTATTGGCCCCTAAAGAAACCTTTCACCAAGGGAAATCCTTTAGCATATGACACAGCTGGCAATAATTGAAACATCAATTCTTTCTTCATCACAGAAAACCTTGATGCAATCGACCACATAGTCTATAAGGAGCACATGATGGAGCTGACTGGACTCACTGGCCTGAGATTGGGCACCCTGTTCCCTAGAACCATCACCACCATGAAAATGATAATATCCGGATGGCTTTGGATAAGGATCACTGGCCATCGAATATGAACCCGAGTTGCCTTACCTTTTCTTAGACCATTTCCCACCATCTCCACCACTTTGCTGCTGACCTCCACCCTAATTTGAATAACCAAAACATCTTACTCTGCCTCTTCCCTATATCCACTTATTCTTTCCCTCATAAACTTGCTACATATGGCACAAGTCTAGAGATATCTATATCCTTGTTCAATAAGGCAACCTTACTCTCCAAAATCAACTCACGGCACAAACCAAAAACAAATTTCCTCATTCTAGACCTTATGCTAGACACTATCTAGGGAGCATATTGTGACAATTGATATAACTTCAAGGGATTCTCCTTTACTGTCATCCCACCTTGCTTCAGATTCATAAATTCCTCAGCTTTTGCCTTCCTCAAATCCCAAGGAAAGAAGAAATACAGAAAGGCACTAGAGAAATCATCCCATAAAGTAGACTCAGCATCATCACCCCTAAGCTACTTCCACTCCTCATACCATTGGCATTCTACATCCTTCAACTGATAAGAAGTGAATTCCATACCCTCTACTTCAGTAGTATGCATAACTTGAAAGATCTTCTCTATCTCATCTTTAAAACTTTGAGGATCCTCCTCAACCTTAGTACTAGTAAAAGTTAGAGGGCTCAGTCTTATGCACTAGCCAACTTTAGTAGACTCAGAAAAACTTATAACAACAACAGCAGAACCCATCTAACGTGACTGAGATTTTACTAACTGAGTCAACAGATGAATAGACTAGTGAAACTTGGTATTAGTGATATCTCCCCGAGGTAGCTGAGTATGAATGTCATTGGCTAGAGAAGGATCAATAGATACGGGTGGAACTCCACAGGGATAATTAGAAGTGACCCTAGACTAGGTATGTACCCCATATGTTGGATGAGATTCACCAACTTTATCCTCAGATGGGACAGATACGTTTCAATGAGATTGAGATCATCTAGGAGGCATGATCTGAAAGGCAAATAAATAGAAGTTAGAGTAATCCAAGACCTTAGACTCTATAGCATAGAAATAACACAAATAAAAAAAGAAAACATTCCTAGATGCCTCACAGACTCTCCCTTATAAGTGCGGTGCGCTACACACCCTTAAAAAAGACTCTACTTAACATGGTTTTATGGACACCCCTATGGCACCGAAACCTAGGCTCTGATATTAACTTTGTCATGACCCAAATTAGGGACTGGCCGTGATGGGTATCTCAAGTCCACCAAGGGCTGGAGACCACCCCCTTAGCCTATTCCAATGTAACCAATAAATATCTGACAAAATAGGAAAGATAAACCCAAAAGACTATAAGATCAACATCCAAAATCCATCCACAATACCAAAACTAAAATCGTACGACAACCATAAAACCCATATCCACAGTAGTCTAACAAACCCTCTAAAAAATTCAAATACCAGTAAGATATCGGGACATGCCCCCGACCATAGCCAAAACTAATCTAAAATAAAGTCTAAGACAAGGGGAACAAAAACATGAAATGAAGCCTTCCAAAAAATTGAAGATCACCACTTCAAGTCAACTTTTAATCTAACCACGCACACCTAATCACTGAATAGGAAAGGTAAAAGTATGGCCAGTTTCTACTTCGCGTAGGGATACAATGTCTGAAGAAGGTTAGTAGTTGGAGCACTAGCATGTAACTCAAGATAAAATAATGCCATAATCTATAATATGAAAACTAGTAAAACCTAATGCATGATAACAAATGCAATATGTATATATATATATATATATTACATACCGGGAAAGGGAACAGGGCTTAGCATGAAAGTAAAACCATAACATGGACTGTATAGCTTTGCCGTCCTAAAGAAACCCATGGGTTGTATCAGTTTATCTCCCATTGGTATCGTCATACAAAAATTAGAGCTTGTAAGTCTATCCCTTTAGGCCATACAAAACCATTAAACTAAGTTTGACTGTAAAGTTTCCAATTAAACCAAAACCGTGGCCACTAAGGCCTTACCAAAACCATTTGAAAACCAAACCAGACCAATTCATGTTCTATTTACCATTTATGCAATGCAATGATTCCAAGAATAATCAAACCATGTGATAAAATCATCTTCATTGTCAATTTCATAAATAAGTTGAGGGCACATAATTTCCAAAACCATATATCAAGGTAAAATCATCAAACTTGGGGATTAATCGTGAATCCTTGGTTTAATTACCATTCCCATGCACCCCACAATGTTTAAAATCATAATTAAAGCATAATTATTGCATAATAAACCATGGAAAAACATTTAGACCAATCACATCCATAATCCTCAACGCGTAGTTCCAAACCCCATTATCAAACCATGAATAATAACTAATTTCATGACAGTAATAAAATACAAGTACACGGAAAGAGATACATGCCTTAATTGCCAAAATTTTTGAAGAAAACCACACCCTTAGGACCCTAGATGACTACCTCCTTAAATCCTAGCCTTGGATTAAAAAAGGGATTTTGAGAGAGGATGTTTTGGAGTGAATAATGAGTATTTTGAAAAATTGATGAGAATTTGTCCTTATATTTAAAAGTCGTGCCTAGGTGAAAAGACCTCATTGCCCCTTTTCCTCTTTTTAATTAAACAAAATAATCCAAAAATAACATAGGTCCTGGCACAAACCTTATCGCAGAGGCTATCCTCTGTGTCGTAGACCCTATCACAGACACCCAATCTTCATGATACGGAGTCTATCGCTGAGAATAGTCTCCATAAAATGGGGCTATCATAGAGGCTCACTACCTCCGTGACCCAAACTGTCCCAGAACCCTGTCCGAAAATTCTAAAATTCTTTTGGGTTACCTTTTTAACACCCCCAAATAAAATTTGAGTAAAAAATTTGATATTTTGAGCACGGGAAGTCCAAAAATAAAATAATCAAAATTTTGAGGGTTTTACATCTACTCTCTCCTGTCAAAGCCATTGTTCATCCATCTTCACACCAATATTTTAACATATAGAGGATTATTGCAGTGATACAATATGAGGATCTAAAGCATGAGAGGATACTATATATAACATTGTCACTTGATTATTGCCTAAAGAATAGAGTATCATAGACATGGATTCATTAAAGAGGTCTAAATTGAGAGCATATATGACAATGCAAATTTCACTAGTCATTAAGGGTGTATCATGAGTTTTGGTAACTGAGCATACTCTAAAAAATTGGTTCATACCTATCATAACTTACTTAACATAAGATTGAAACTCATAGATTCATGGGGCATGACTATGATCACCAAGTGAAATTGTTACTTCTTTTATAGGCCCTAAGAATAAACATAAATATGTATGAAGTGTATAAGCATTGATCACAGGCGTGGATCTATCATGAAAGACATATATAGGGTGACATAATGACTAAAATCCAAGGAATACGCTAGATTAAGAATGAATCACTATCTTATCGTAACTCTCATTGACATGCATCACAATCTACTTAGGAAAAATTAGTTTTGTTCTCTACCTTAACATTTCCCCCTTAGATCAAAGTCAACATTCTAAGCATACGGGCTTTCTCCATATCCTTAAGACTGAGCCATAATTTTTGTACTGTAACGGCCTACACTTGAATGCTCAACTCACCTGGATAAACAATATTCGAAAAAAAACTAAATTCATCCTTGGATACTCCTTTACTATATACCACCCTTAACTTTCTCTTGCTTCAATAATCATGTCACAACCCAAAAACTAAGTGTCATGATAGCACTTGTCGCAGCGAACCTTAACAAGCCTATTACCAAAACTGATATGATTTGGGGAAACAGTACCAAAACCCAAGGCAAGACTCCTAGAACAGTGTCAAGCCACACATATTCAATAATATAGCAAGAAAAATAACAAAAAAAATACCAGGCAATATCGCAAAACCTTGTGTCACAGTGTATTAACTACTAAAAACAACTTAAAAGTCAAAAGATACAATAATATTCCAAATGGATTATAATCTATCACCGAATACAAACAAGACATGAAATAGATAGGAAAAAGTAGTAGGTCACTTTGAAATCATAAGAAAGCCACTACTTCAAATATACTCCAGATATGGCCTGAAATAGCTATCGTGCTGCACACTTATACCTGGATCTGCATCGAAAAGGTGCAGTAGGGTGAGTAAGGTCCACTTGTATTCAGTAGGTATCATAGGCCAAAAGCAAAGTATAAAATAAAGCATATAAATACACACTATGGTTACATCACCTAAAATAAGAAAATGCCCTAATTGGTAACCCACACTGTCTCCACTAACTGTTCTACAATATTCACATATACTACACATAAAAAAATATAGGTATGTAGATATCATGCATACAAGTACGAAGAAAGAAATAAACATAGGGATAAATCACATCAAAGACAATAATACAATATAGAATGCGCACAATATATATGAAACGAAATGAAGATGATGATGATGTGATGCACGATCTTATCGCACAACCTTCATATACACCTATATGCAGTCCACTATCTAATACCAATATCCAAGACTTCTTTCTGGCATATTCTTTGAAGAGGGTCGATAATGATGTCACAAGCTGATTCCAGTATTTCCACAGTGGTACCAATGTTTTACAAGTATATCTATGACATGAGGATGCAATGCTCACAACCAACAAAATGAGAATTTCCAAATTTCAACCAATATTACCAAGTACGTGAGCTAAAATCTACTCAATAAATCAGTCATCCAAGATCCAATATAATACATATACCAACAGAGTAAGATATACCATAATATGCTGTTTGGTAATATATAATTACCAATTTATGTGATTTCCACCAAGAACAACAACCAATTATTCAAATACCAGGCCAATATCATCATATAAGAACCCACACAACCACACATAATAGAAAATGTCTCAAAACCACAAAATAATCAACAATACAAGCCCCCACATAGGCACAACACAGCAATAACAATATTTTTCATGATTGATTCTCATATCCTCAACCTAATATTATACCAATATTCACTACCTAGCCTAGTCTGAAGAAAGTTAAGTCATAACCTATCTTGAATATCGAAAACCGGTGCAAAAGCCTCAACAAAAAGATTTCTCCAAAATAATGGACCTAAAAACTATTAGAATATACAAATATAGAATCTACACATCAAAATAAAGCCAACGTTATCTATACGGCCCATTTCTGGGTTGGGGTTAAAATTGACCCGCAAAATGGATTCTCAAAAAATATAGTAAAAATTGAAATTTTTGTCCAACAATATATTTTCCATGATTAAAGAAACTTATAGAAGAAAATCCAAGTGAGAACAAATTGAAATTGGGGATTAGATCGAAGAAATACTAATTTAGGCCTTCTGGGTCAAAATCCCCAAATTTCACTTTTGAATTCAAGTTTTAACAAGGTTTAAATGTAGGAAATCAAAAGAAAATAATTGAAATATGGATTTGGAGCTTACCCAAGATGAAAAATAGAATAAATTGCTCAAAACCTCAAAACCCCAAGCTCCAAGTCTAAAAATAATGAAAAATCATGAAAAAGAGAAATATTTCACCTAGGGATCGCTTAAGCGATCACCCGGTTGCTTAAGCCGCTATCGCTTAAGCGACTAGATGTCTCTTACGTGATACCCACTATCTACATAGGTTTCACATAAGCAACACTTCTATTGCTTAAGCGACAGTCGCTTATCCGACAAGGGAGTCGCTTAAGCGATACCCTTAGCTGGCTGCCAGGTTTCTTAAGCAACTAAAACTCGCTTACGCTGTGCACCAGCTGGAGACTTGGATAATTTCAAGTCTTCGCATACCCTTCAAGATTCATCAAGAACTTAAGAATGAAAATAAACTATTCTAACCTATCAAATTTTATGCTCCAGGATCAATGGTGATATAAGATTTTCTAATAGCATGTCGTTTTCACAAAGTTGATCCATGAAATCTAATTTCACAACTTTTCAAACTGAGGGTCAAAATGAGATTTAAATGATGTAATACCACACCAACCATGTTTCCTACCAAAAATTGACGTCCGAATTGGCTAGGGCAGTCTGTATTGCTATCCAACACACAAATCAATAAATGTCAACCAAAGTCAACTATAGAGACATTATAACCACCAAAAACTACAAATTCACATAAATAACATTGAGGGAGTAAAATGGTAAAATCATAAAGAAATAAATATTTCACATAAATTACCAAAAATTAAATCATTACATTATCCACCACTAAAAATCTAGTTTTTCTTCGAACTAAAGGCAAGAGAAATACCGAAATTAGTGAAAGATAGGGATAACCACTATGCATATCAATCTCGACTTCTCAAGTAACTTCATCTATAGGTCGATGTCACTAATAGACCTTAACCACTAGGATATTTCTAGAACGCAATCGTCTAACACCCCTAGCCAAAATGGGGACAGGCTCCTCTAATGAATGACATCAGACTCAGCCAAAATGTAAAGCCAAAACAAGGAAACATAAAAAACTGAATGAACAACTGATAAATCTAGTGGTAATGCTACCTCATAAGCCACATCCCTAATAGCCCAAAGAATCTTAAATGGTCCAATATATTCGGGGCTAAAAGTTCCCCCCTTCCCAAACCTCATCACGCCCTTCATGGGTGAAACACGAAGGAAAAATCGATCACCAACACCAAATATCAAGGCATGAAGTCTATGATCTGCATAGCACTCTGCCTACTCTGAGCCGCTTGAAGTCTATTCTGAATAATTAATGCTCTATCAAGATATAGCACTTTCGACACTTAAAATGAGAAAAATATTCAAGTTTCTGAGGTTATTTTTTTAGATATGATGCGGTTTGGGTATGTTTTCTAGGAAATCATCTTTTGGATGCTAAGTTCATAAAAAAGATGAAAAAAGATATTTTTGACTACTTTTTGGAGAAATTATGGATGTTCGGGACACTTATTGGCTTGTTCGTGATCAAAGCATGTTTAAGAATGGAATAAGAGTTAAAAAGATGACTCTCAACACTTACTAAGTCAATGTGTGGACCTTAAGTAGGACCTACAAACTGCAAGTAGGCAAAGCAAGTTCCAGAAGTCCAAAATCCTGAGAGATGATTTGCAGGATTTTTTCATTTCGCACCTATACCCTGTACCTATGTTCACCCTGCTGACCATAGGTACTACCGATGCCTAGGGTCAGGACGCAAGTATAGACCACATATGGTGACCGACCCTATTTTCTCCTATTTCATTTGAGCTTTGGTTTTAGGGTTTTCTCATGTACTATAAATACCCTTTATTTGTTTTTAGTAAGAGTTACACACTTTTGATATTCACAAACATAGTTTGATTCCAAGATTCAATTTTGATCTTATGATTCTCTTGTATTGAATTCAGTTGATTAATTCAGTTACAGTTGTGGGTTTTTATATTTCTTATCATTGTGATTGTCTTTATGCTTTCAATTATAAATGTTATTGATTTCTTTACAAGTATGAGCAGCTAAAACCCATAGCTAGGGTTATGGAAACCCTAGCGGATTGACAAAGTAGGGGAAGTGATGTTGTTCTGAATAAATACCCACGTATGCATAGCTTTATCTTCATTATAATAATTTTCTTATTGGGTGCATATGTTAGGATCCCACCTAGATATTGCTACTTACTCAAAATAAGGAGTAGTGACTAGGAAAATATAAAGACAATAGTAATTTGGAGTTTAGCTATCGATCCGCGCTTCTAGGTTTTATCTGAGTAAGATGGTTAGATTTCATCTAATAACTAGAGACTTAAAAAGTAATAGTAACGGGGATCAAGATAAGAATTAGTAAGACATCCTGAGACTCCAAAGGTAAAGGGTGAAATCTTTCTATTTATCTAAAAGACTGTAGAAGGTATATAACTTATCAAATCTACATGCAAGGTATTAGGTTAGTTCAACAAAGCATGATAAGCCTACAGATTTGAAGAGCTTGGGGGACAGAATCATAGTGTTCACCTATGACTGATTACAAATGAAGTTGATATAGTTACTTGCTCGAGATTACTACAAAAATTCCCCCTTACTTTCTTGTTCTACCCGCCAACTACAAATGCTGAGATCCATAATTCTACGTGTTCCTTTATGATTCAACCCCAACCTTTGTTGAGTTGCTATATTTTAACAACAACTATATCATCTTCTTAGAGGAGGTGCAGTTTGGACGTCATGAAAATTCTGGCACCGTTGCTGGGGAATACGATGTTGATTTATGAATTGAAGTTGTAGCAATTTATGGGTTTTTCTTTTTTTTTTCATTCTTAGTCAGGCATAAACCAGTGTATGCCTAGCACATTTAGTAGAGGCAATCCCTTACTCCCACTAAATCCAAATCCAGAGAGGATCCTACAAACACATAGTAAAATGTTTGAGCAAAAAGAGATAAACTTCCTAAAGTGGTTCGTGATATTGTACCTCCCCCTCCTTCCAAAGGAGTACAGGATATTATTGATCGTCAAACTGGTGAGATGTTAGATCAAGCTGAGAATGTAAGTAGGGCAATGAAAGAAGATCAATGGGTAGCTAGGGAGACAGAGCTAGCTGAGCAGAGAAAGGTAGCAAACAATTGAGTAGTACTCAATGGAGATCAGAACAGATCTAGAGGTTCCTATGTTCCAGTAATCCTAACATATCAGTATGTGCAGCTATATATAGATGATGAAGAAGACTTGGGATATGTTGAGCTAACAGAGACTGGATCCATAGTTTCTCTTATTTTACCCTCAAGCATCAAGTTTGACATCGCGAACGCAATGATCTAACTTTTAAATCTAAAGTGTATGTTTTCAGGTCTGGCTATAGATAATGTAAACTTTCACCTTGCCAATTTCATTAGGATATGCAGTTCATATATAAATCCAGGGGTGAATCAGGAAACACTTAGACTGAAGTTGTTCTCCTTTTCATTTACAGGAGAAACGTCTTTATGGTTAGGGAAACTGCTAATAGGCTTTATCACTATGTGGAATAAGTTGCATAGAAAATTCTTGAATAGGTTCTTTCCTCCATCCAGGATGATGCAACTTAAGGAAGAGATTTATAATTTTAGGCAGCTGAAGTCGGAATCAATGTACGAAGCATGGTACAGGTCCACGAAGAAGCTAAGTATTGTGACCAACCACCGATTGGCAGGAATGAACTTATTAGAGATGTTTTACCGAACCTTGACCATTAAATTTTAGACCCATAGAAGACACCATATCTGGAAGAGCATTTATGAGACTACGATGGAAGACAACTTTAGAGATGTTAGATTAGATATCGCTCACTAACCAAGGATGAAAAACTCAAGAGGCCAGGAGGGGATCTAGCACTTATGTTATTGGTACCTCCTGTGGCCAGAAAGTAACTGATGATACATTAGCATAAGAGATTGCATTGCTAAGAACTAATCTAGGGGACTAGCAAAGCAGCTTAAAGTAGCGACTTTCGAGAAAGTGAATATAGTAGAAACATAGGGGTTAGCTTCCAAAGCTTATGATTTAAAATTAGAGGAGGAAGCAAATTATCTAGATCGTCAGCTCGTGAGTTCCCAAGCCCAAGGGCAAGGTAATCAAGGTCAAAACTACTATGATAGACACAGAGCCTATAGAAGAGAGTGAAAGTGATTGGATAAATAAGAATGACTATAGAGAGAAGGGAAATAGGTACATTCCACCTGACAGACGAGATGCAGAATCCAGAATAGAAGAGATGCTGGCTAAGTTGGTGAAGGGTTAAGAAAATCAAGAGATCAGGCTTAAGGATATTAAGGCTGACATTTCAAGATTGACCCTGAAAGTCGAGTTACATTCCACTTCTATCAAGCAATTAGAGTGATGTGGGGTGCATTTATACATTCTAGCGTAACTATTCTAACCTTTTTGCCCTGTTTTAAGTATGATTCAAGTGCTTAGTGTGTTGATAATGATATAAATATGCATCTAAGTGTCCATGTATGTTTTTACAATTTTTAATGGTGTTTTCACATGAGTTTGATTCAAATTAACCATTTAAACTTCAACCGAAAAAACTAGTGTGACTAGCTTGAGCTAGGTGTTTGTATAGTCTATCGTGTTGGGTTATAATGTGTTTAATGAGTTAATAAGGGTGTTATTATGTATTTATAAGTTAAAAAAACGTGTTGATAATGTTCAAAATCCTCTTCTACATGCAACTAGGAGCTGAACTGAGCTAAGAAAAGTATGCGGTATTACAATATCTACCCCTTGGGAGCATTCACCCTCAAATGAGACTGATTTAGCTTAGAGTACTGAAGAAACTGGGATCATATATTGAACATACATAATTTAAAGCATGATTACATGACTGAATCTGAAACATGATACGTGAATTGAATATCATGAACTGAACTGATTCCTTGAATACATGCAATGACACGAAGATGATTAAAAGGCTAAGATAGAGACGAGAGAGTCAACTTATGAGTACCCATTACTTCATGATGGATCTTGTTTCGTAAATAAAAGTTGAGATATTTAGTACATAAAATATCGGAGGTATTACAACATCTCCCCCTTGGGATAGTTCATCCCCCAAATAGTACTAACTTGGCTAAAATACTATGGAAAGACAGAGATGATGCATGGGACACTTACAGATTGAATCATGACTGAATATCTGGAATCTTAAATTGATGCATGAACATAGAGTATCCACGTCCTAGATTTATTGTAGAGAAAAAAACTAAGGATATACATGACATAACCTGAATTTCGCTAATTATTAAAAGAGTAGCACAAGTATTGAAACTGAACATACTGTAAAGCATGAGTACATGAGTCATAAGTTGCATGACCTGAGTTTAAAGTTCATAAATTTTATGGAATATAATTTGTACTGCTGAGTAAACTAGAACTCCTTATACTAATAATTGGAAGAGTACATAATTCTATAAAAAGTGCATGAATATGATCTATGATCATGGGGCTGACATGTAAGGAATGAGTATATATATCTTGGGGACTGAAGTACAAAAATTTTCACTGAGATAAGAATGGGTCGGGCATCTTCCTCCCCTACTGACGTTCTACAGCATACTGGCATATCTACTAGAATCTAAGAGCCTAACTTGGTTACTTATTCTATCATCTCCCCCTTAGCTATAAGCCATCACTCTAAGTCTTTGGGACCACTTTGATAAACTCTAAAATGAACTGCAGACACTTTACTATAAATTTCGGAATATGACAATACTCATCAGAAATAAATTCACCCTGAAAGTCTATAGTTGAAAGTGCAAAACCCGCTGCTAATACTCCCTTCTAAGATACAACTCTTAACTTTGCATAGCCTCAATAGTCATTACATAATAACTTAAACACTAACTAACTTAGAATTTCCAAAGGCATCACCATACCATGAGTTCACACCATCTAGTACTTTAACTCTACTTTTTATTAGCTCAATCTTCAGATATTCAAACTTAGATTCCAACACTTAACATGGATATCGTCAAACCTTTAAGAAACCACACTAACGTATTTAATAGCCTACTAATATCATATCTCTAAATCACACCCACATTATCATACTAAATTTTGAATCAATAAATATCAATTCTTCTATACACTGTTTCAAGCCTACTGATTCACCTTTCACACAACTAGCCCCATGGCTAAACGGTAAGGCCTTGGTGGCCATGGCTTTGATTTATAAACCTTGTGGGGTACACGAGAATCCCCAAGTTAATCTAATAATGGAACCTACGGGGTACATAGGAATCCTCTAAGTGATTGGCTAAGGACATTGATTGCAAGCTATAGTCGGTATTACGATACCACTAATTATAGACTTGGTTAATAATATATGGAAATGGTGGTTTGGCTGTATGCTAATAGTTTTAATTGGGCAATAATGGTAGGTTGTGATATCTAACCATGAAGGTGTGAGTCCAATGGACGGACACTGGAAACGCATGTTTGCCGACATGAGGATTGGTAATGGAGACCATGTACTTGTGGGGTACACAGAAATCCCTTAAGTTAAAATTGTATATAGGTATCATGGAGGGTGAAGGGTACACGGGAATCCCCTGCCTCTATGATATCTCCAGTATGTACGGCTACACGCAATTAGGTTTAGGTGGTAACACTTGACCCATTTTGCCCATGGGTGGTTCTAGGATGATTAAGTTACACAAACCCACGTTAATGGTTTTTAAATGCATGCTAAACCGGATTTTCTTTCCCATCATGAATTATATATATATATATATATATATATATATATATATATATATGGATGTGAATTCATATGGTTAGTTACTTGATTTAAAATGTTGTCATTATTTTACCCTTATCCTGAGTGCATGCTAGCATTTACCCGCTAACCCATCTTTGGGCACTGTATCCCCAAATGATACAGGAAGCAGCCATACTTCTCCTCTTACTCAGTGATAGAATTCAAAAACATCTTAGGGTTAGATTGAAGTGGTGAGCTTCCATACTCCAAAAGGCTCCATTTCATATTATGGCCTTGTCATCATACTTTGGTTATTTCTTAGACTTTGGTTTTGGCTATGATTGGGGGCATGTCCCGACTAGATTCTATTTTACTTTCGAATAGATATTTTGTGAGACTATTTTGGGTTGGTATGAGCAGTGTCAGCATTGGTGTCAGCCTTGTCATTGGTATTGGTATTATGGCTAATACCGTTGACTGTGTTTGATTTATGATTGTTCTATCTTTTTATGTTAGAGAATGGTTAAGGATTGGTTTATGTTATAGTTGTTGGTTTGGTATTAGATGGTTTGACTTGTTTGAGTTGTCCTAGTCATGGACCTATCCCAAAGTCTTGTGTGGTACATAACACCATCTTGTTATATGTTCGGGGTTTATCTAGCTCTGGGTATGTGTTTGGAGGTTGGGTTGGGTATCTGGGGTAGTCTTTAGTCCTTGTTGGAATTGGGATGCCCATTACGACAAGGCCCTGGTTTGGGTCATGTCATAATCTCACATTTTTTTATACCAAAATCCCCCTATATATACCCTTACTATTTATTCATTGGGGGTAATTGCGGTTATCAAGCAATAACTTCAATATAAGAAAGGAATTTTGCTAGAGAAGGAATAATTTTTTTAATCCTAAAAAGAGTAATAATTGTGAAGTCATTGCAACTAAATGATGAATCCTTGAATTATGTTCCATTCCTTGTTCTTCTCATGAGGATTTTACGTGTAATGTGTTTCTAAGTATAATCCCTTGTCTGAGGTTAACATGACTAATGATGGTCAAATTTATAGTAGTGTTTCTTGGCATGAACGTAGCCCTTCTTGAAGGCTACTAGGTTATTGAGAATAATCTATGGTATGATGACACACATTTTGTGGATGAGACCCATTTCTTAGAAGATGATAGTACGTCTATTGCAAGGGTTAGTGGTCAAAATAAAAGGGGTGTTTGTTCTCCAATGACCCCTTCATTCTTGTGTGACCCCATTCTTGATCAAAGCCTTAATTCTTGTGTATCAAATGATAATTCTATATGTGGGTACACCTTGGATAAAGTTCATTTAAGTAACACATTTCTTTACTACTTGATTGCATATGATGAACTTTTCCACATATGTGGTCTCATGTTTGTGAACCTCAAGGCAAATGTATCATATCCTATTTTAGGAGTTTCCTGTGTTCTTGCATCCTTGTGTCAAGACTCAAGACTGCCCTCTAGTCGTAACATGATGCTCAGAGTCACAAGTGACCCCAAGCTAACCCATGGTCTGGTTAGCAATTAGGAATACAAAAAAAATAATGAGATACTGAATGGAAACTAAACTTAAATTACCTGGTTATATTATAATCAAAATCAGTACTGGATATCAAAACTAAGATTATCTGACATAATCAACATGTTGAAAACATAACTATCTGTTTGAAAGCCTTTAAATCATATGAGTTGTTGGGAGAAGCCCCCAACTAAATCCAACTATTTGAAACTAGAAAAATACTAAAAATAAATGTTTATAACTAGTCCTTAAACAATGAGGACCCACCAAACATTGTTGTTGATATGCTACGAAATCATACTAAGTGCGATCTGGATGCTGAGTGACTAGAACTTATATTATAAGAAAATATAGCGTAAAGAAAGTATGCAATCAGTACTTTGAATGTATTGAGTATGTGAGATGGTAAATAACTGATATAGGTTGAACATGATGCATGTGACATGGTAAACTGATGCAAAACTAGGTAATAAACATGTACTGTATGATAAGCAGAATAACTGAATACAAGGTAATGCAAAACTCTAATGCTGAACTATGAATTGTGGACTGTGGGAGCTATCATTAATTGACAAACCCCAATCTTAGCTAAGCGAGGTCCAAACTGTAACCCCAATTGGATGGGTGTTAGGTATCTTGCCAAGGGTACGAACATTGGCTAACGTGTATCGACTAAATTGATGTCCTAAAGGACTAAGGTGTCAGTCCTAGTTTGATTGGTGACCCTTTATAACCTATGGTAGTGCAATCATTTTGGAATTTAGGGACTTCTACTAAAGGTCTCAACCTAACTGAGGGTGAGACTCCATCCCTGCATTCAGTCAGTGCTAAGTACTCTTCCCAACTAAATGACACTGATAACTAAAAATGCTCAATAATAACAATATCTAAAATCAATAATGAATGCATAATATGAAAGTACTTAATAACATGTAAGCTTGAGGATATAACATTCGTAAGTGTATGCATGAAATCCTAGGTCATTGGGTGTTCATAGTCCACCATCTATGAAGAAGCAACTAAATATGGCAATATTAAAATCTGAACATAATAAGAAATTTCATAACTCAAGCCCAAAAACCTAGAATTTATCAGTGTAGTGACTTTTATAATTTTAAGTATGGGAAGATGCTCAAATTTTTGGGAAAACATATATTCATGGTTTAGTTAAATAAATAAACTGAAAACTTAAGAAATTTATGCTTTCCATGGAACCCTAAACTTAAAGGGTGAATTAAAATTGAGAAATTGAGTTATCTTTTGAAATCAATATATGGAAGAAAACCCATTGATGAAATCCCACATACCTGAGGTTTATAACCTTGAAGAAATCTTTGGCTTTGAAGACGGAAGTTGAAAAGCCCTATGTCTTGCTTGGAGAGGAAAATTGTCTTTCTCTCTCTAAATTTTCTAAGTGTTGAATGAATTTTGAGGAATGAGGGACTTAAGGGTGTTTTAGAGTAATGATTCAGACATTGGAATGCTTAAACGACGTAGTTTTAGTGTTAAGATGGTGAGAAAATACCAAACCCTTCCAAAATCGTCCAGAAAACTCTTGGAAGTAGTCCCCACGACTTAGACTACAACTCGTAGGGTCTGGATATGAGTTATATCTTGAGTCATAGCCAAAGGACCGAAATTTGGTCCCCCACTTCCGTGACGACAATTCCTTCTGACGACTCATAGGGTCTACCTACGATTCTTAGTCACTACAGCTTGGACAGTGCTTCAGTCAATTGGCCATAACTTCTTTCTCAAATATCGGATTAAGTAGAAAATTATAGCGTTGGAAAGCTAATTCAATTATATATGTTTTGGTGTGTCGTGATCTCAAAAAGTCTTAGTAATTAAAAAGTTGTGCTCATTTGAAGCTGACTATAGCAATATCATTCACAAGTATTCAATTAGTAAGGAAAAATTTGACTTGTCTATAAGCTAGAATTTATTTGAGGCCTTAATATATGTCTAAATAACTTATCAAACTACCAAAACATGATGTTTGATTTTATATGAAATTAAAGCATTATTCTAATATTGACTTGAATTTTTGAGGTATTATACTATTACCTACTTGGGGTCATTTGTCCGTGAATAAAAACTAACTAAGCTGAAGTATTGGGGGAAAACTATAATTCCCACACTAAACAATGACTTGATAACAGAATCTATAACTGATACCTAAACTAAACTCATGAATGCATGTTATGACATGAAAATAGTTGGGTGGCTTGAGATAGAAATAATTAGTTAAGAGAAAACTATTACCTCAAGTTGGGACAAAGTTCGAAGAGAAAAGATGGGGGAACTTGGTCATTATATTTGTATATATTCCCCAAGTATCTCCCTCAACTGATTGATATCTCTGTAGAACCTTGACCAATGCGATCTCTTTATTTCTCAGCTTATGATCTTAAGAAAATATTCATTAGAAATTTATTTTATTAAATTAAATTTATTAATTTTGTAATTTAAAAATTTAAAGTTAAGTTTAAATATTTGTAGTTCTATATATAAAAAAAATAATTTTACAATTTAAATTTACTAAAATAAATAAAAAAAAAAAATTAACTTTGAATATAAAAGTTAATTAAAATAATAAAATTGATTTACTTTAAATATTTAGTTGTAATTAATTAAGATAAAATTATTATATTATTAAATTACTTAAATTTAAGATGCTATATTTTGCATTTACAAAATATGATATTATTAAACATTATTGGATAGTGTTTTATGTTTCTCTCTCACAATAATAAAATTTTATTTTATATTTTTCTTTATTTCTGTTTTACTTGATACATATTGACCCAACACAAATCTTAAAGAAATATTCATTAAGAATTTATTTTATTAGATTAAATTTATTAATTTTGTACTTTAAAAATTTAAAGTTAAGTTTAAATATTAGTATTTTCATATAATAAAAAATTAATTTTTAAATTTAAATTTACATAAATAATTAAGTAAAAAAAATTAATTTTGAATATAAAAGTCAATTAAAATAATAAAATTGATTTACTTTAAATGTTTAGTTGCAATTAATTAAGATAAAACTATTATATTATTAAATTACTAAATTTAAATAATTTAAATTAAATCTATGCAAAGTTGAGGGCAATCTTATAAATAAATAGAACAAGTTAGACCTTTTTAAGGGCATGGTCTGTAATTAAATGAAAGATTGTGGGTATTTTTTAAAGTTATTAATAAAGTACAACTAACATAGCACAAAAGACAAATTCTTTAAGAAACTTTTTCTTGTGAAAAGACTAAAATGCCCTCAAAATTGATTTTAATGCCTGCAAGCAAACATGTTGAAGGTCCCTCTTCTATAATACTAGAGGAGCATGACCCGTATCAGCACGAGCCCATCGTTAAGATATTTTGATTATGTATAATAAGTAGATTGATGTTAATTCGAATTATGAATTATAAAAAATAAATACACAAAATATATTAACTACTTGATAATATTTTCAAGGGGCCAAATTATCTTGCAAGATAATTATGTATAACTTATTCATATAAATTAAAAAATTCAATGCATTTAAAGTTTAGATCTTTAATCATGTGGCTGAGATTTGCTATATTAAGTATAAAATATGAGATTAGAATTAATATATAAGACTTGACACTTGTTGTATAAAAATAAAAAATAATTATTGAAAAATATAAAGGGTTATCTAATCATTGCATATTACATCACATGTGGGTTGCAATTAATAATCCAAAATTACATCGTATTCCCCTACTAAGCCGACACAAACATCCTTTACTTTCATTTTTCCTTCTCTTTGTCAACTTGTTCTTTGAAGTTAAATTAAATTAATATTTTAAATTTAAATTTTAGGTTTTTCAAAAATTATATATATATAAAAATTATAAGTTACCATCTGTCATATCAATTTAAGTTATTTAACTTTGAGAACACGATAAAACATACTTATGTAAATGTTTTATCGAACTTTGCTTTTGTATATGTCCCTTCCATTGAAACTTAGGAGTCGTCTGTTAGAGTATATAAAAATAATTTTGAATAGAAAGTATTAGTAATGTTTGCATTAATAATGCTTGAATTAATAATATTGGTATTATTTATGCTATCATTATTGCTTATAAACTGTTTAGTGTTCTGTATTAGAATTTGTCTTTTTGATATATTTAAATAATTTTTTTTTTTTTAAAAGGATTGCATATACATTCTAAGATTCATCTGGGATATAGTTCGGATTCAATATATGTTATTTTTTGTCTCAATTTATGTGACACACATAGAATTTAGATAACCAATCATATTTTTAACATGTATTTAGATAATTTAAGTTGTTAACTATTTTAATTTATAATATTTTTAATGTAATTTTCAAATAATATACGTTACTTTTCTTATCCAAACTTTTGTGGCATTGATAGTGAATTATATTTTAAAAATAATTTAAGTTTTTAATTATTGTGATTTATAATACTTTTCTTCTATTTCAATTTAAGTGACACTAATATAATTTTCGAGAGTCAATCAAATATTTTATATCTTTTAAATTTTTTAAGTTGTTAATTATTGTAATTTATAGTATTTTTATGTATTTTTTTTTGAGATATATAATAGATTAAATTATGTTTAGATATTTTAAGTTGTTAACTATTGTAATTTATAATTATTTTTATGTAATTTTTGAATAATGTACGTTACTCTCCTTGTCCAGAGTTCTGTATCGTTGATAGCCAATTATATATTTTAAATAATTTAATTTTTTAGTTATTGTAATTTATAATATTTTTTTTATTTCAATTTAAGTGACACAATGCTTAGATAATCATAATAATTAATTAGGGGTAATATAGTAAAATCACGATTGAAGCAGCGAAACATAAATGTCTTAAATGACTTAAAACAACTAATTAGAAGTGACAAAACAGTAAATTTTTTTAAGTGAACCTCATATAAGACGTCAAGTTAATTTAAAATATCAAGAGTTAATTGATCATTTTTATATCTATTTTACCTTTTTTATTAAATTTTATTAATTTTTTAATACTCAAGTGACTTATAATAATTAATTAGGGGTGATATTCAGTAAAACTATGATTGAAGCAGCTGGAGTAGGCATGTCATAAATGTTTATTTTATTTTTTTAATTAAATATTATTAATTATTAATACACAATGACTTATAATAATTATTAGGGGTGATATAGTAAAATCATTGCTGAAGCCGCTAAAGCAAACATGTCATAAATATTTATTTTATCTTTTTTAATTAAATATTATTAATTTTAATACGTAATGACTTATATATGAGCGATATAATAAAATCATGGATTGGATATTATTAAATTTTCAATACATAAATGATTTATAATAATTAATTAGGGTGATATAGTAAAATCATAGTTGAAACAGCTGAAGCAGACAAGTCATAAATTTCCATTTTATTTTCTTAACTAAATATTAATAACTTTTTAATATATAAATAACTTATAATAATTAATTAGGGGTGATATAATAAATTCACAGAGCATCTATATAGTAGTAAAAGAAAAATACATAAATGACTATAATCATTAATTAGGGGTGATATAGTAAAATAATAATTGAAGCAGCTGAAACATGTCCTACATATTTATTTTATTATTTTAGTTAAATATTATTAATTTTTTAATACATAAATGACTTATAATAATTAATCAGGAGTGATATAGTAAAATCCTGAATTAAATATTATTAATTTTTTAAAATATAAATAACTTATAATAATTAATTCGGGATGATATAGTAAAATTATAAGCAAGCATGTCAAAATCAATGCTTCTATATAACTAGACGATGGATGCCCGTGTGCGCACATGCCCAATATATATGATATGACAATAATTATGAATATTCTTAAAAAAAAAATTAGACGATGATGTCCATAAGAAACAGGAAAATCAGAAAAGGTTGAAAGTGTCATCCAAACCTATAATATAAATAAGTTTTAGAAGAAAAAGAGGAGAGAAATTGGTACATTTAGATAAATGCGCAAGCTAAATTTAATAATGTAATAGTGATAGCACATACTTCGTGCATAGATGCAGGAAACTCGTGGAATTTAACAAACTGTCAGATAGTGCATCACTATCACTGGATACTTGGTTTGACCATGACATGTCTACTTTCCTCCATACTTGAAGCTCGTTTGCATCCATAATTTGTACCTCAGTAGGCGTAGAACCAAGAGCATGGGCAACATCAGCGGAATTACCTTCCACGGCTTCACCCGTCGATGGACATGTCTTGTGGTCCTTCCTGTACCAAGCTTTTTTTCCCCTAACAGTTCTATCTCAGTAGTTGCAGCTTCTGATGTTGGAGCAGTCATAGCTTTACTTCAATCAACTGGTTCCTCAGTCACAGTTTCCAACCACTAGTTCTTTACTGTGCGTCTCAAACTTCTGCTCCACATGCCTCGGTTCGACATCCACATTATGCTCTTTGCCTTCATTATCGGGTTCAGAGACCACAACATCATTATGAGCTGGCAATTCCTCACCTTCCTCCATATTTTCTTTCCCAACTCTTTGTTCATCCTGGAAGTAATACTCGAACTTCCATCATTGGTAATAGTGGATAGCTGGGGCTCTGCTGACTGTTCAATGGCTTTTTCTAAATCTAAGAATTTCAATATCTCTGCCTACTGAATTTTGTATTTTTTTCTGTAGAATCTCGACTGTGTCTGATTCCTCCGTGTTGGTAGTGTCTGTAGGTTGCTTTTGGTGATTAGTTGTGAAAAGCCATCTGATGCAGTACCGCCTTGTTAAAGTTCCTTGTCATTCTTCTCCATACAAACCTTATCCTCCACGCCAGAGAAGTTGGCGTCTTCGTTTAATCATCTTGCATCTTCTTTCTCTTGCTTAGGAATATCAATTAGTACCGCTGCATCTCTTTCCAGAACTTCTGCATTCTCTTCTTGTCCATGGCTTCTATGTGTATTGTCTAGCCCCAAAACAACTGATATTTCACCCAATGTCTCCAAGTGGATGCTCTAGACTCTCCGTATCAAACTTTTTCTTCAGGGACGTGTGCAGTAACGTCTTCTTTGACAAAATACCTATGGATGATGGAGAAAGCGCCTTAAGTGATAGTAATATGGAGGGAAAAAAGTCTTTCAAGCACTGACATATATATTAAGGATAATACTCATAAAAATACCCGAACTTTGATCGGATTTTCAGTTGAGCATACTGAACTTTGCGGGGGTCCTATTATCCTTAGACTTTTTTAAAGTGGAATTAACTCCCCTAAAACGCTATACCCAATTTTAAAGTGAAAAGTGTAATACACGCGCCAATGACATATTGACACGTGTATTTTTTAATTTAAAATTAATTTTCACTTAATTTCTTTTCCATTCTTAATATTCTCTATTTTCCATTCTTATTTTCTTCTCCTTTTTTATTCATTAAAATCCACAAAAAATTAGTAGTAGCAGCAGACCACCATTGTTCTTCTCCAAAATTAGCAGTAGCAGCAGACCAAAACAATGATCAAAATCCACAAAAAATTAACAGTAGCAGCAGACTAAAACATTGGTATCCAACAATGGTGTTGTTCTTCTAAAAAATTAGCAGTAGCAGCAGACCAAAACAATACAATGATCAAAATCCACAAAAAATTAGTAGTAGCAGCAGACCACCAACACCATTACAATCAAAACATTGGCATCCAACAACCCAAAACTCAGAAAGTTTCAATCTTGATACTCCCCAAGTTCAATTTAATGAAAAAATAGCAAGAATTTGCTTCAGAGAATCCAAATCACCAATCTAGAAAGAAACTTCAAAATGCATCATTTTAAAAAAAGAATAAAAAATTCATAATTTGAGAAAATCAACTTCACTGATTTCTTGAAAATTCAAAATTTCAATTACTATCAAGATTGTGCCGACAAATTCTCTTCTGACGTCAATAGTGGATTGGTTGATGTGACAAGGATAGGTTAATTTTGCTATTTTGATAGAATTGAAGAAGACTCATTTGGTGTGTGTATTAAAATTAGGTCAAATTGATGTAACTGAATTGAGTGTGTTGAAGATAACTTATTTGGTATGTGTGTGTGATAAAATTGTGTTCAATTCAATTCCAAGTCAGCAATGGAATGAAACACCATTGAAGAGAAGAAGAAAGAAAAAAGAGAGAAGAAAGAAGAGAGAATATATAAATGAAAAATAAATAAAAAATCATTCAATTTATAAAAATAAGAAAATTGAGGGCTGTTTTGACCAAAAAAAGATTTTTTAACAATTTTTTAACACTTTCACGCACCCAATGCGCGTGAATTACACGCAATGGTCCAAGGGGACTGATATATACCATTAAAATATGAAAAAAAAAAGTCTAGGGGTAATAGGACCCCCACAAAGTTCAGTATGCTTAACTGGAAATCCGATCAAAGGTCAGGTATTTTCGTGAGTATTATCTCTATATATTAATATGACAAAAGGGTCTACAATGAAAATTTTGAATTCAAATCCAATCAATAAATTTCATCAAAGGGTTCTGACAACTCCTAATGTCAATTAATATATATAAGCATTGCAATCGAAAGTCCGAATTATATAGTAATGACAGAAAATATTAATATATCAGTGTAAAGATCATCTTAGTAAAGATATAAATAAATGAATCTGCAATGACTGAAGTTCATTCATTTCCAACTATTCCAAATCATCTTCACTATCAGCCCAGTTTTTGTTCTACATTTTCTGGGGTGGTTTCAAAGTTTATCTGCTTCTATTTAAGTTTATCCATAGCATTTTTTGCATTTTTTGACGAAGTACCATAACGACAGGCTCAATCAAATTAAGCTGTCCAAGCCACAAGCACTACAGTACATGCCATTAGTCCAATTATTTTGCATTTATACCCCTACCAAATATTTTTTCAACCATTAAGTTCAATGTCTAAACCCAATCTGTTCAGCAACAAACATGTTGTCCCTGCAAGTTTCCATACATGTACAAACTCTATATCCTTATAGTAGTAAAAAATAAACAAAATATTTTAACGACATGAAAAAGAAAGGTAGATAAATGACAAAATAGTTATATGTTAATGTTCGATATAATATGTAGAAATATTAATAGTTTTACCTGTGTCTCGGTATCGTTCTTCTATTGAAGCAACCAGCATGTTCCACACAAGAATAAACTACTTTTCATCATTGGATGGTTGCCCGGTAGGTCTGAATCCATAATGCTAGTCAGAACTATATTTTGTTGAAAAAATGAATTATACTAAGGCAGCATCGTTACATCTGAAAGCGGAGATATCAACAACAATACATCGAGTGTAATCCCACAAAGTAACATCAAAACTTTGAGCTAGTTTTGAATTTTCAAACTACTATTGTTCACTTGTATAACATAAACCAAATACGCACACTATATTAAATCCAATTATGTGTGGTCCAAAAAATTCAGGTGAATCAATAGATGACTGCTGAGGTACCAAGATCACTAAGTTGTAGTTGACCTAAAAACAGAGTTATTATTTGTCCTTTATGTAGTTATTATGTAATTCATGGATTACTTGTATATCATCACTTTCATTAAGAAAAAAAAAAAGATCACTTCAGTACGCATTCTGCAATTTAAGAGATGGCTTAAGGGCAGCCCAGTGCACTATAGCTCTCCCTATGCGCGGTGGGGCCTGGGATTTTGCAAGAGGTTGTTTCCACGACTTGCATCCTTGAACTCCTGGTCACATTGCAGACATGGAATGTCTAATTTGTTGGTCTAACTTCAGTAGTCCCTTAAGAAATGATTCAACAAATATCCACAATGCTATACATTTCTCAACAAGGGCTATCTATAAATTAATGAACTCCACAACACATGATATGTAACTTTCATTTCCCAATTAGGGCAGTCATAAACTGAAAATAACATGTACCCACTTCAATTTACAGAACTCCTTACTAAAATAGCGACTATTTGCAAGCCAAAAGTAAAGCCAACAGAAGAAATAACCAAGCCCAACAACAATGTAGATCTTTAGATCACCAATTAGTGAACATTGATGAATTTACTGAACTCTAATTAAACCAAAAACTATAACCAAAAATTAGTTTCACATGAAAAATATTCACTAGAATTGAAGACAGTTCCAAGCACGACAAAGCATTCTCTTAGGGCATAGAATATCTAATTCTTTGGTCTAACTTCAGCAATTCCTTAAGGAATGTTTTCTACAGATATCCACAATGCTATACATTTTTCAACAAGCCGCTATGAATAAATTGTCTTGTCCAAAGTTTCAAGTTGTACTACTATTCAAAATGATTACATGTAATTTTCATTTCCATAAGACAAAAGCAAGTACAACCCATTTCAATTAACAAAACTTTTACTGAAATATTGATCGATTGAAAACTAAAAATAAAATCAGCAGAAGAACCAAGTAAGCCCAACAACAATGCAGATCTTTAACCAGTTGTCCTAAGTGTATATTGACTCTAATCAAATGCCAAAATCAAGAAGGCGATAGAACTTTTTAACCAACGTCTCAGCATATATCAGGGAGGTAATGTAGGTTAAATCTCATAATATCGACGATCTATTAGGGAATGTTTCAACAGGTTTCCACAATGCCATACATTTCTCAACACGTGCTATCAATAAATTAATTATCTATCCCAACGTTTCAAACTTTACCACTATGCACCATGACCATCTCCTAAATTGATAAGTGACATTTACTATAAAATGCTAAAGTTCATACATCAAAAACAATTTAGGCACTCAAAATAGAGAAAAAAATAGTAATTTTGGGAATTTAAATCACATGAAAACTAAACCAACTATCTCAAGACAATAAATTTAGCTCAGATATCGCAAGCCCACATCGAGATTAGTAAACTCACTGAAATGCTAGCTTTCATCCATCAAACACAATTCAGGTGCCAAAAGTACCCCTTAAAAAGGGGCCCAACCAACTATTTCAAAACAGTAAATTTCAGCTCTTAAATTCATTACAACAACAACAACAGCATACTCGATGTAATTCTACAAGTGAGGTATGAGAAGGGTGGGATATACGCAGAGTTTAGTCTTATCTTTGTGGGATAAAGAAAGTGTAGCAATAGACTTTTTTGTAATGGTTCGGATTTCGTTACAATAACAGTAGCGATATATACAATGTGATCCACAAGTGAGGTATGAGGAGGTACTTTCTAGCTCATAAAAACAAAACCCCGCCAAGGAAAAAAAACACTAAACTTTACCTAAATCCCAACAAAACTAAAGCAGAAGGGGGAAAATGGAAAACAAAAACCAAATCTCAAAAATTGAAAGAACAAAAACGAAGAAAAGAAGGAAAGATGAAGAGTTTACCTTCAGCTGTGGATGAAGAATTTGATGGAAATGCATAAAAGCCATGTATGTCAAAGCGGTGGCTGTATTACCACGTGAAGAACAAAATGAACGGAAGCCACGTATGTACATCTAACTCCAAGTGGAAAGAAAAATCAGCTGAAATGACCAAAATATCCTCAATCAACTGAAAAATGACATCAAGCAGACATGTCAATCCCACACTTCTAGTTAAGTAGAAACAATGTCAATCTTTTCCCACACTACTACTTAAGTAGAAATAATATAATATACTAGATGTTGAAGCCCGTGTTCGCACGGGCCCTTTCGTTATCTCAATTTATACAATACAAATAATATTTGAAATGTGAATCAAATTTTTATTAATATAAATTTTAAATAATTGAAGTTGTTAATCATTATAATTTATAATACTTTTTACGTAATTATCAAACAATCTATGTTACTCGCTTTGTCCCAATTTTAGAATTTAGAGAATCGATCAAATTTTTACTAATATATATTTTTAAATATTTTAAGTTGTTAATCGTTGTGATCTATAGTATTTTTTAATGTAATTTCAAATAATTTATGTTTACTTTATCGCAACTTATGTAACACTATTAGAATTTCAAAAGTCAATCATATTTTTTACTATATGTTTTTAAAATATTGTAAGATGTTAATAGTTATGACTTATAATTATTTTTTTTTGCATAACTTTTAAATATATAAATTTTACCAAAATAAAATAAATAAATTAAAATAAACAAAGTACTAAATTTTCAAAACATGTTAAATTCGAAAATATCATTTGGATCAATAAATTACTAAATTTAAACATTAAAACATGCAAACTATAAAATGTCAAGACTATCCCTGGATTTATGTGAGACAAATATAATTTAGATAATCAATCATATTTTTAATATGTTTTTAAATATTTTAAATTGTTAGCTATTGTAATTTATAATATTTTTTTGTGTAATTTTTAAATAATATATGTTACTCTCCTTGTCAAAATTTTTGTTGCATTGATAGTCAATTATATTCTTAAAATATTTTAAGATTTTAATATTATGATTTATAATAATTTTTTTTCTATTCCAATTTAAATGTCACTGAAATAATTTCGAGAGTCAATCAAATTTTATGATTGAAGTAGCAAAGTGGATATGTCCTAAATGACTTATAATACCTAATTAGTAGTGATATAGAAAAATTACTATAAAAAATATTTGTGCAAAAATTTAAATGAGTCTCATATAAGATGTCTTTTTAATTTAAAATGAGAAGAATTAATTTATCATTTTATATCAATTTTATTTTTAATAAATATTATTAATTTTTTAATACCTAAATGACTTATAATAATTAATTAAGGGTGATATAGTAAAATTACGATTGAAACAGCTAAAATAGACATGTCACAGGTGTCTATTTTATTAAATATTATTACTTTTCTTATATGTAAATGACATAAAATAATTAATCATGGGTAATATAGTAAAATCACAGAGCAAACATACTTGTGGAGAAAAATTAAATGAGTCTCATATAAGATGTCCTATTAATTTAAAAAATCAAGAATTAATTTATCATTTATGTCTATTTATTATTTATTAAATATTATTATTTTTGTAATACTTAAATGACTTATAATAATAATTAATTAGAGGTGATATAATAAAACTACGATTGAAGCAGCTGAAACAGACATGTCATAAATATCTATTTTACCTTTTTTTAATTAAATATTATTAATTTTCTTATATGTAAATGACTTAAAATAATTAATTTGGGATAATATAGTAAAATCACAAAGCAGCTGAAGTAGGTGAAGAAGCAAGCATGTTGACGAAGAGCTGCCTGCTTCTTCGCACTTATTAATAGTACTAGTGGCGATAGACCCGTGCTGAGCACGGGCCCAACATGCTAAGCTTCAATTTTTAAAATTATTATGAAAACAGTGAAATAAATTGTCATCATTAAATAGTTTTAAATAATTTAAAATTTTAATTATTCTGATCTATAATAATTTTTCTTCTATTCCAATTTAAGTGACATTGATATAATTTCGAGGGTGAAGCAAATATCACGATTGAAGTAGCGAAACAGACATGTCTTAAAAGACTTATAATAACTAATTAGAAGTGATATAGCGAAATTTCTATAAAAAAACATTTATAAAAATAATTTAAGTGAGCATCATATAAGATGTCAAGTTAATTTAAAACACAAAAATTTAATTTATCATTTCGTGTCTATTTTCTTTTTTTTTATCAAATTTTATTTTTTTAATACTTAAATGATTTATAATTAGAGGTAATGTAGTAAATTACAGTTGAAGCAACTAAAGCAAAACTGTCATAAATGTCTATTTTACTTATTTATTTTATTTATTATTAATTTTCTAATACGTAAATGACATATATATAATAATTAATTAGGGGTGATATAGTAAAATTACGAAGCAAATAGTGGTCGACAAGCATGTCGATCACCGAAATGAAAAAGTTGTTAAAAAAATTAAAATTTGATTTCTTTGTTTACGTATTTTATGCTTAATTTAATTGTACCTAATAAAAATTGATATTCTAATCACTCAGATCTTAGATTATAACTATGTATTTAATTTTTTGTTTGAATCTAATCCTTTAGATCTCAACAGGTGTACTACTTTCATATTTTTTTTATAGAGATATTGCTATTGCAAAATACTTTATCCGATCATTTTTTATTTTTAATTTTTATTTTCTTATTTTGTCCTTGTTATTAAATATTATTTATAATCTAATACTTAAATCACTTATAATGACTATTTAGAAGTGATATAATAAAACTATTATAAAAGTTACTTGTGAAAATTTTTTAAGTTACTTACACACATAAGTCATCAAGCTAATTTAAAACATCAATAGCTAACTAATTAGAAGCGATATAATAAGATTAATACAAAAAGTACTTGTAGGAAAAAATTTAAATGGACTCCATATAAGTCGTCCAGTTAATTTAAAACATCAAGAGTTAACTTATAATTTGGTGATAATAGTAATTAATTGGGGGTGATACAGTAAAATTACGATTGAAGTAGCTGAAGCATGCATGTCATAAATGACTAATGTACCTTTTTAAATTAAATATTATTATTTTTTAATACGTAAATGACTTATATAATAATTAATTAGTAATGATATAGTAAAATCAGATTGAAGCAGCTGAAGCAGGCATGCCATAAATATCCATTTTACTTTTTTTTTTAATTATGTATGATTAATTTTCTAACACGTAAATGACTTATATAATTAAATAGAAATGATATAGTAAAATCACGATCGAAGTAGCTGAAGCAGTCCTATCATAAATGTCTATTTTGAATTTTTTATTAATTTTTTTAATTTTTAATACATAAATGACTTATAATAATTAATTAGGGATAATATAGTAAAATCACGGCTGAAGCTGCTAAAGCAGGCATGTCGTCCACAAGATGTCTGCTTCAGCAGCTTATTGCCACTTATATATTAGTAGTAGGTAATTAATTGAGGGTGATATAGTAAAATTACGATTGAAGTAGTTGAAGCATGCATGTCATAAATGTCTACTGTACCTTTTTAAATTAAATATTATTATTTTTTAATACATAAATGACATATATAATAATTAATTAAGAATGATATAGTAAAATCAGACCGAAGCAGGCATGTCATAAATATCCATTTTACTTTTTTTTTTTTTTAATTATGTATGATTAATTTCCTATATGTAAATAACTTATATAATTAATTAAGGATAGTAAAATCACGGTTGAAACAGTTGAAGCAGTCCTATCATAAATGTCTATTTTAATTTTTTATTAATTTTTTTAAATTTTTTAATACAAAAATGACTTATAATAATTAATTAGGAATAATATAGTAAAATCACGGTTGAAGCTGCTGAAGCAGATATGTCATCCACAAGCTGCCTGCTTCAGCAGCTTATTTCCTACTTAGGGGTAATATAGTAAAATTACGGTTGAAGCAGGCATGTTGTCCACAAGATACATGCTTCAACAGCTTATTACCACTTATATATTAGTAGTAGGTAATTAATTGGGGGTGATATAGTAAAATTACGATTGAAGTAGCTGAAGCATACATGTCATAAAAGTCTACTATACCTTTTTAAATTAAATATTATTATTTTTTAATATGTAAATGACTTATTTAATAATTAATTAGGAATGATATAGTAAAATCAGATCGAAGCAGCTGAATCAGACATGTCATAAATATTCATTTTACTATTTTTTAATTATGTATGATTAATTTTCTAATACGTAAATGACTTATATAATTAATTAAGGATGATAGAGTAAAATCACGGTCGAAGCAGCTGAAGCAGTCCTATCATAAATGTCTATTTTAAATTTTTATTAATTTTTTTTAATTTTTTAATACATAAATGACTTATAATAATTAATTAGGGATAATATAGTAAAATCACGATTGAAACTGCTGAAGCAGGCATGTCGTCCACAAGCTGCCTGCTTCAGCAGCTTATTGCCACTTATATATTAGTAGCAGATAGTAAATAAATTTATTAAATATTATTAGTTAGAAGAGTTATGGTGTGGTGGGTGTCTTTGGTCTGTGAGTGTATGATACTACTATGTGAGTGTCTTATTTCTTATTTATCTTATTTCTATTTTTATTATTTCTTTTTCTTATTTCTATTATGTCATCTATCCCATTTCATGTTTCATTACGACCTTATATACTTTCTTTATCTTAAGCTGGGGGTCTATCGGAAACAACTTCTCTACTTCTTCGAAGGTAGCGGTATGGACTGCATATATTTTAACCTTTCCAGACCCAATTTTGTGGGAATACACTGGGTTTGTTGTTGTCGTACAATAGTTAATTAGGGGTGATAAAGTAAAATCACGGAGCAAGCAGCCTGCTGAAGCAGGCATGTTGAAACTACCGCTTCTATATATATATATATATATATAACTAGATATGCACGGTCCGTTCTTGTACCACCTCAAAAAAAAAAAGAGGGAAATTAAAGTGTGCTCCTTAAGTGCAAAAATTAGAAATAGTGGGTCTATCGTGTAATTTTTAATAAATAATATAAAATGTTAATTAGGGGAGAGAGCATTAGCATTCCACATAAGTAGAATGTTTCCAGAATCAAGAGGAAATAACGTTCTGCTTGTTCTTCACTCCTCTGTTTCTTAATTCGCACAAAAAAAAAGAAAAAAAGCTACGTTGAAGAATCAATCGGGATTAAAATCTAGAGAAGAATTTCTTCACAGGAGAGGCATATCACTACGACCCTATGTTAGTTTTCATTTGAGGATTTCTTAAACTCTACCAAGAATCCAAATTGGGGTTGGTTCCAAAGAGGTGATTTTCTTCACTCCACACTAGAATTTAACTATAGCATATATATATTGGGGTGTAATGTTAGTCATTCATTATTGGTTAATTTGAACCTTTGAACTAGTCTTTGAAATGGTTTTGTGAGAAAAAAAAGGGGAAATTTTGGTGAAAGGAGATTTTTAGGAATTCCTATCAATTGGTGGATTTAACATTGAATGGAATAATTTGGAAAAGTTAAGAATTAATGTCAAATTCTTGTTAAGAAGTTTGATTGGTCTTGATCATAATAGAAGATTATTGGAATAATTTGTTAAATGCATCGATGGGTCATTCATGGACATATATGTTATTTTTGTTGTTAGTAGATTGGCTATCAGATATCTTAATCAAGTGACGGGAAGGATAAAGATTCGGAATACTAGTGTAGCTAGTAAAGCATTAAGGTATGTAAAGCTAAACCTTCCCTCGCTTCTAAGGCACCACCCTACGTCATGTACCCCTTCCTATTAATGTTAATATAATTCTTATGAAATACGAGAGTAAAATCTTGATATTGCCTTACATATCATTCCTTCGTTCTACTGTCAAGCTTATAATCATCTATCTTTTCCTCTTTGTGTTAAGTTTTCATGATACTTCCATACTATCATACATTTCCCTACTTGAAGCCCTTAGTCCATAGTATATACGTATATATCATACGTTAGGATTAAAAGTAAATAGTAATAACATAGTTGAACTTGTATGTGTTAGCTAAGCAATCAATATCATAATTCACATGTTATAGGCCTTCAAGGCATTATTTGATAAATATTAAAGATGGGAGGGTACATAGGTTTGGCTTGGAATATTGCTCGATGTGATCCTGTACACAGAGTCGAGACCAGACCACTATAGTAATCTTAATCATTAGGCGTACCAGCCCTTGTGGCATCATTTGTATTTGGAGTCAGCTGGAATATCATGTATTGATTTCCCTTGATTCGAGCCAACATATGGCATATATGGCCTGCAGGCAGACCCTTATAGTGAGTCCCTGGATGGGATGTACCTGGATACAGACTGCGATTACAGTTATACATATGGGATCATAGCAATGAGTATGTGAGCAACATATGCTTTATACTTACCTTAAACTGCCTTTGGTAGGCCTTCTTGTGATCATTTGTACGACTTATAGGATAAATACATCACCTAGGCAAAGTATAGGCCCTAAATTATAATGAACACGTTTCTAAACATTGTATATGATGCTAATAAGGTCGGTGTATAAGTTATTAGTTCATATCGCATATGTGTTATTTGTTGGCTCATACAGTTTTCACTTTATCATTTGACTCATATGAGCTTTTGTACTTATCCAGCTGTTATTCTGTCAGCTTTCATACTAGTACATATTGTTATGTACTGATGTCCTGGGGGTACCATGTTTATCGATGCAGGTTTAGCTACTCAGGATAACAGACGTTCATGTTAGGCCCTATTGCCATTTTCAGCTGATATTTTAGTGAGCTCCATCTCTCCCTAGAGTTGGTCTATGCATAGTATTTTGGTTACATCTACAGGTCCCTAGTTGGGCATGATGGGCCCTATGCTAACTAGTCACTTGTAGTATAGTGTGTTAAACTGACTAGAGGCTTCATGGACACTGTGTAGTATTGTATAGTTTTGGTTAATGTAACTTCCTTGTGTATATATGGAACTCTTATTGAATATCCTGGTTGTTATTATCTCATAACCTCGCATACGTCATAGAGTGCTTGTAGAGTAAGCGTATATGGTTCTTGTCTGTTATTATTATTTTGGGGCGTGATAAACTTGGTATCAGAGCCTAGGTTCAAGTGTCCTAGGAAGTTTATGAAGCCGTGTCTAGTAAGGTCTTACTTATTGATGTGTTGCGCTCCACATTTATAATTAAGGAACTACATGGACACTTAGGAATTTGACCTTTATTCATAATCTAGATCGTGCAATAAAGTTAAGTCATAGGTAGTTATATCTGACTCCTATACTAATTTTTACTACAGACCATGTCTGCTACAGTAAGGGATAAAGTAGCCCAACAAGCCATTACTAGCACTACTCAAGAGACAACCATTAGCGGGCAATCTCCCATATTGGTAGATCTAAATAGGACTCAGGAAAGTTTGTTAGGTTCTATACCTTCAGGTTCTTAAATACCAAGAATGAAAGGACCTACAAGGGATTCTGCACCTCTAGTGGTGCCAACGGTAGTTCCTATCCCGCCACCAAGTGCCTCAAACCAAGATCTTAAGGGAGAGATATAGTTGCTTACATAGTTGGTCGCCGCTCAGGACCAAAGATAGAATATAGACGTACCTATTGCTACTCAGAGAAGGATAGCTGAATATAAGATCAAAGATTTTCTCCGTATGAATCCACCAGAATTCACAAGTCCTACGCTTGCGGAGAACCCACAATAATTCATTGATGAAGCTTATAGAATTTGTAAGGTGATGCGGGTCTTAGATATAGATGTAATTAAATTGATTACCCATCGACTGAAAGATGTTGCTGTTGATTGGTATGATATGTGGGTTGCCTTGAGAGGTCAGGAATATCCCCCAGTGGTCAGGAAAGAATTTACAAAAGCCTTCATGGATCATTTTATGCCATTAGAGCTCAGAGAGGTAAAGGTGGATGAATTTCTATCCTTAAAGTAAGGTAATCTTAGTGTCAAGAAGTATTGTTTGCGGTTTACACAATTTTCCAAATATGCACCATAAGTGGTTAACACACAAGCAAAATGGATTTATCGCTTTGTGAATGACCTTAAGGGTCCCTTGAAGTACCTTCTTTCTATTGCTGCTAGGAATAAAGATTTGGATATAGCAAGGATCATAGAGCATGCTCAGTAGTTGGAGGAAGATCAATGTAACAGCGAGGTAGATAATGAGAAGGAGCAGAGTAAGAGAGTTAGGACGGCCAGCCACTATCAGGGAAGTAGTGGAGCTTCCACTAGTAGAGGGCCACCTAGGTAGACCCAGTCAGCTGTGCACTCTACATCTAAGGCTCCAGGTCAGTTTTTGAGGTGCAGGTTTGAGCAGAGTCAGACTTCTAGAGCACCAGACTTACGACCTCAAAGGGGCACTGGTCGAGGGTTACCACCTTGGCCTATATGCAGGTAGTGTGGCTGAGATCATGGAGGAGAGTGTCGGCATGGTTCAAATGTATGTTATTGGTATGGTATAGAGGGTCATATGGTATGTGATTATCCACAGCTCAGAGATAAAGGTAGATGTGATCGATCACAACTTATAGGGTCTGTATCAACTTCATTTTCATCAATACTTTTTTCTTTTCATGGTCCTCAGGCATCAGTACACAACCTTATGATCCGCTAATTCATCTTTTTTTCTAGTATTCCATAAAAGAGGTGGATAGGGTCAGTGAAAGAAGTGGCGAGGGCAGAATAAAGGGTTTTCAATTTAATAATTCCCGCTCCTGAAAATGGGTATTAAACAAAGGACAAGTGGGTTAGGTAAAACCTATTTTGAGAGAAAAGATCTATCAAAGCAGAAAGTCCAAAGCCAAAGGTTTTTTTCAATGTGTATGCTTTAAAAGTCAGACTTGGAATATATTATTTGTCTGTACTTTATTAATGGGATAAGAATTCATAGTGGGACGTTCTTTTTATAGATCCTTCGAGCGAGAAAGGTGCTATGCCAGGGCCTCCTCAATGTCATTCGGAACCACTTTAAGGCTGTTTATTGACCATAGCAGCACAATGTTTAGTGGTGGGGAAAAGCACTAGCGAGAAGATTTTTGTGGGATTGTTTTCCTAGGTAATTTTCCTTTTTTGAAGAGGATCTGGTAGAGGCAAAGAGCCCGATTCGAGAACAGGCCCGAACCGTATGTATGCACTAGCTGGTCAGCGAGATTCAGAGGTGTCTCCAGATGTGGTCATAGGTACCTTAGCTGTCTTTTCACATGATGTATATCCCTTGATAGACCCTGGATCTACCTTGTCATATGTTACTCCATTTGTTGCTAAGAAGCTCGGAATAGAGCCGGAGTTGTTACACGAACTATTTGCAGTATCAACTCTAGTAGGAGATTCTATTATAGCTAAACGGGTCTATTATAATTGTGTGGTGAGAATATATAGTCGTGCTACATTGTCTAATCTGATTGAACTTAAAATGGTTGATTTTAATGTTATTATGGGTATGGATTGGCTATCCTCCTGTTATGCTACAATTGATTGTCGAGCCAAGATAACCCGTTTCCATTTCCCGGGAGAGCCAATCTTTGAGTGGAGGGGTGATTCTATGATGCCTAGAGGGAGGTTTATTTCCTTTCTTAATGCATGAAAACTTATTGCAAAGGGGTGTTTTTATCACCTAATCCAAGTAAAAGACGTGGAGGCTAAGAAGCAAGCACTGACTCTAGAATCTATACCAGTGGTGAACGGGTACTCAGATGTGTTTCCCGAACTTCCTTAATTGCCTCCTGTTAGAGAGATCTATTTTGGTATTGATATAGATCCTGGTACCCGACCGATATCAATTCCGCCTTATAGAATGGTGCCAGAGAACTGAAAGAGCTAAAAGAACAGTTAAAGGAGTTACTTGATAAAGGTTTCATTCGGCCCAGTCTATCACCTTGGGGTGCGCCAGTGCTTTTTGTATGTAAGAAAGACGGCACATTGCGGGTGTGTATACATTATAGGCAACTGAACAAAGTGACAATAAAGAATAAGTACCCTCTCCCCCGAATAAATAATTTACTTGATCAATTACAGGGAACTAAATACTTTTCAAAGATTGATTTGAGGTTCGATTATCACCAATTAATAATTCATGAAGCGGATATTTCCAATACAGCCTTTTGGACAAGATATGTGCACTTTGAGTTTCTTGTCATGTTATTTGGACTAACAAATGCTCCAGCCACCTTTATGGATATGATGAATAGGATTTTAAACCTTTTCTTGATATGTGCGTGATTGTATTTATAAATGACATTTTGATATATTCACGTAATGAAGTTGAGCATGTAGATCATTTGAGGTCAGTATTATAGACACTTAGAGAGCACCAGTTGTATGCTAAGTTCTCTAAGTGTGAGTTTTGGTTGACCTCAGTAGCCTTTCTTGGTCTCGTAGTTCTAGAGAAGGCATCAGAGTAGATTTTTAGAAGATAGAAGTTGTGAAGAATTGGCCTCAACCAACCACTCCTACTGAGGTGCGTAGTTTGTTGGGGCTAGCCGGTTATTATAGGATATTTGTAGAGGGCTTTTCCTCTATTTCTGCCTTATTAACAAAACTGATGTAGAAAATGGTTAAGTACCATTGGTCAGATGCTTGTGAAATAAGTTTTCAAGAGTTGAAACATAGATTGACTATTGCGCCAGTATTAGCCTCACCAGAGGGCATAGAAGGATATGTGGTGTACTGTGATGCTTCAAGTATTGGTTTGGGTTACGTCCTAATGCAGCATGGAAGAGTTATAGCGCATGCTTCTTGATAATTAAATAAGCATGAACATAATTATCCCACTCATGACTTAGAGCTTGCAGCTGTGGTTTTTGCGCTTAAAATGTGGCGCCATTATTTATATGGAGTACATGTTGATATCTATACTGATCATAAGAGTCTTTAATATCTATTCAAGCAGAAAGAGCTAAACTTGAGGCAAAGGAGGTGGCTAGAGTTACTGAAGCATTATGATGTCAATATTCTCTATCATCCAGGTAATGGTAATATTGTAGATGATGCTCTTACTCGACTATCCATGGGTAGTCTAGCACATCTACCACCTATTCAGCGGGAAGTAGCAAGAGATGTTTACAAATTGGCCAATCTTGGCGTTCGCCTTTTAGATTCTGAAGATAGTGGTGTTGTGGTACTCAATATAGTTGAGTCGTCACATGTGGCATTGGTTAAACAGAGGCAGTATGATGACCCCTTATTTCTCCAGTACAAAGAGGGAATTTAACAACATCGAATCACAGCATTTAAATTAACAGGTGATGTCACTTTGAGGTGTTGAGGTAGATTATGTGTACCTGATATAGATGGGTTGCGACAACACATTATGGTTAAGGCTCATTGCTTTCATTATTCAATTCATCCCAGTTCTACAAAAATGTATCATGATCTTAAAGAGATCTACTAGTGAAATGATATGAAGAAATATATAGCAGAATATATGGTACAGTGCCCCACTTATCAGCAAGTAAAAATGGGACATCAAAGACCCGGTGGCCTAGCTCAAACCTTTAGTATTACTGTGTGGAAATCGGATGCTATTAATATGGATTGCGTTGTAGGCTTATCGTTTTCTTATCAAAAACATGACTCTATTTAGGTAATAGTTGATCGGTTGATGAAATCGGCCCATTTTCTTCCTGTTAAGTCTACCAGCACTGCTGAAGATTATACCAAGCTATATATAAAAGAGATTGTTCGCCTACATGAGACCCCATTGTCTATTATTTCAGATAGAGGTTCCCCATTTAAGGCTTAATTTTGGAAATCATTTCATAGGAGCTAGGAAACTCAGGTGAACCTTAGCACTACATTTCATTCACAGACAGACGGCCAGGCCGAGCATACCATTCAGACGCTCGAAGATATGTTGAAAGCGTGTGTGCTGGATTTTAAAGGTAATTGGGATGATTATTTGCCTTTAATAGAATTTGCTTATAATAATAGTTATCACTCCAGTATTGGCATGGATTCATTCGAAGCTCTCTATAGGAGACGATGAAGATCACCTATTAGTTGGCTCGATGATACAAGATCTACAAGGAACACACAAACAACACCAAAATCAGTCCATAAGTTGAAAGAACCGTGGACCCTTTTGATGACCACTCTCGGATTCAACAAAAACACAATGTATTATGGTGTTTAACATCTAAAAACAGCCCACAACAAACAATGTTAACAACATCAAGATGAAGAACAACACACGGGTTACAAGAGAAACAATACACCACACGACTACAATATTACAACAAAGGAAATGATAGAGAGTGTGACATACACTGCTATAAAGACCAAGAACCTAAGTGTATTCAAGCACAAATAACCTTGATAAAGATAGTAGAAACACCTACACTATGCGGTGGACACAAGACAGGACCTCAATTTGTTTAGCACCCAACGATCCAAGCAAACAAACAACAAAAGTGATTTCACACCTAAGTTGTTTCCTAGTTTTAGCCAAGTCTCTATGGAAGAGAGAACTTGTATTTTTCAACTATGTTATACAATCTTAAATATTAAAAACTAAGTAAAGTAACCCTAAAATGTTTCTTATATGGTGTATTACAAATATAAGGCAAAAAGTTCAAAATGCCCCTTAAAGATTAGGTGCCCCTCTAGTGTGAATTAGTGGATGTTTTGATATATTTTAAGCCCTTAATTCCACCTCTCTTGCACACACACATGGACGAATTCAATACACATCCTCATAAGTTCATCTACATGATTGTACTTGTATCATCCTCTCCATCTTGAGAGGAATTTGTCCACAAATTCAAGCAATCATTACCCGCAAGCTCTCCTCTTTGAATCATCTTTTCAATGTTCCTCCCAAGGTTAGGATGTTCAACCAAGGGTTCCATGGGGTCATCAAGATTTCTACTTGGACTTAAATGTTCTTTAACCTGCATATAAGAAGAAAAGATGCTAGCATCTTGGTTAGTAGGAAACAAAGGGTCTTTGTGGGCAAACCCCACAATCCTAACTCTCGGCTTCTCTTCTTCACCCTCCTCACTCTCGGATTCTTATTCCACAAACTCAATAAGCATGATTATCCTTCCCATATAAATAGGCACAACATACTTTCCATCCACCAGCCAAATATCTTCCCCACCTTCATCAATTTCTACCTCGGCCTCAAGCTCTCCATCTTGAGCTTTTTCATCACCCTTATTCGATTCAAGTCCTACCTCTTCACCAAGGTAATATAATTTTACCTACCTAAGGATTAAATTCCTCCGGTTTGGGCACTCACTGGCCTTGTGTCCCTACCCTTGATATTTAGAACATTGAAATCCCTTAGGACGAGAAGTAGAATTTGGTTTACCTTTATTTCTTAGAGGATACTTTTGGGAAGCATTGGTTTCAGTTTGTACAACCTTGTTCTCATTTTAGTTGGCATTGGATGAATGCTCTTGATGTTGGTGCCACTCCGAGGAAGGTCTTTAGTGGTTCTTGGGTTTGGAGGCCGAGAGCTCCCTTTTAATTTCCAAGGCCGCTTGGAAAATGCCATCAATCGTGTCAAACTTGTGGAGGGTCATCCGAGAAGCTATGTCTCTATTCAACCCGACTTTGAATCATATAATATCATGGCTCACTTGTTCTCCTCTATGGTCAAGCCTCAACATCAATTATTGAAACTCGTCATAGTATGCCATGACACTTTTGTTTCCTTGCCTCAAGTTGTACAACTTGGCAAGAAGTTATTATTTGTAGCCCTTGGGTAAGTACCTTTGACGCATAAGGTACCTCAATCTAAACCATGGAGGTGGACCGCCCAACAATCAACACATCACCAAACCTTTTCACATACTCCCACCAAGTGTTTGTATACCCCTCAAAGTGAACGATTGCATAACAACTCTTCTTCTCTTCGGTTAGATCATTCACTTGGAATATCCTATCACAAGATGACTCCCAAGTAAGATATGCCTCGGGATCACTCTCACCCTTGAAGATCGGAAGACTAACTTTGATGGAATTGAGTCCAAGCTCTCGGGTTCGATAACCACCCCTCATTTCTTGGCCTAAATCACCTTGCCTACCCCTCTCCTCTTCTTCCCTAAAGTAAGCATCACCATAACCCCCATAACCCCCATGTTTTTCCTCCCTACCATAACCTTCAAAATGGTTTGGTGGATTTGGATTAAGTGGATTCGGATTTGGAGGATAGTAAGGCCTTTGATTCAATGGAGTTTGGATTAAAAAATGAGGTCTTTGGATAAGTGGAGGGTTTGAGTTTGGTGGAATTTGGGTTCCAAATCCGTCATGTTGGACTTGGTGAAGTGGAGGGAGGGTTGATCTATCATACTCATGGTTTTGGGGAACATTTGGTGGTTGGCTCGGTGACTTGTTCATTTCATGCAAAGCCTTGGGAGTAATGGTTGGGGAAATATTTTGAAGGGTGGAAAGTTGACTCCTTTGACTTTCCACACGTTCTAATCTCCCACTCATTGATGCCACATCTGTATCTAATTTCTCAAGACCCACATTCAACCTAGCCACACTCGGGACATAGTTTCAAGGCGAGCCAAAATGACATTTAAGGCATTATTTTCCATTGTTTGAGCATTTGAAGCCTCAGGTTCCATTGTGGTTGTACCAAAAATAACCCTTCAAGTTTCTTCAAACTCAAGCTCAACAATAGTGGATGACTCAAATTACCTCCAATTTAGCTCAAATTCAAACCCTATACTCCTATAGTGTTATACAACACAAATCTAACACTAAAAACACAAGAAAAACACAAAATCAAAAACTCAAAATTTGACCGAGGGTCAAAAATGGGTTTAGTATTTTTTTTGGGACCTAAAGATGTATTAAATATAAGGACCCCTAAGATGCTAAGAACCCAAAGATGTATTAAATAAAAGGACCCCTAAGAATTACAATAGCAACACCACACTCTTACATGATAGAAGAGGGATTCTACCGCTTAAGTACCAACGTTTCCAAGCAATACACAATCACAAGTGAATCCACACTTGTTCATATCCTAGTTTAGGCCTGTAGACCCTCTCTCTCAAGATATGTGTTCTTTCAAAAATATCCAAAAAAATGATACCAAATGATACCAAACTCCCCAAGAATACAATTTTCGACCAAGAACACAAAATGGATAGATTTGCATTTTTCTGGAATTTTGTTTTCAGTTTTCAGTTTTCAGTTTTTTTTTTAATTTTCATCCAAGAGAACCCAAGATTTGTAGTGTAGGAACACAACCAGCCTTGCTATGATACAAAATGATACAAGATTTACAAGGAACACACAAACAACACCACAATCAATCCACAAGTTGAAAGAACCGTGGACCCTTTTGATGACCACTCTCGGATTCAACAAAAATACAATGTATTGTGGTGTTTAACACCTAAAAACAGCCCACAACAAACTATGTTAACAACATCAAGATGAATAACAACACACGGTTTACAAGAGAAATAATACACCACAAGTCTACAAGATTACAACAAAGGAAATGATAGAGAGTGTGACATACACTACTACAAAGACCAACAACCTAAGTGTATTCAAGAATAAAGACCCTTGATAAAGATAGTAGAAATACCTACACTATGCGGTGGACACAAGAGAGGACCTCAATCCGTCTAGCACCCAATGATCCAAGCAAACAAACAACAAAATTAATTCTACGCCTAAGTTGTTTCCTAGTTTCAGCTAAGTCTCTATGGAAGAGAGAACTTATGTTTTTCAAGTGTGTTATACAATCTTCAATATCAAAAACTAAGTAACCCTAAAATATTTCTTATATAGTGTATTACAAATAGAAGGCAAAAAGTCCAAAATGCCCCTTAGAGATTAGGTGCCCCTCTAGTGTGAATTAGTGGTTGTTTTGATATGTTTTAAGCCCTTAATTCCACTTCTCTTGCACACACACATGGACCAATTCAATACACATCCTCATAAGTTCATCTATGTGATCGTACTTGTATCACTCGAAGTAGGCGAGACACATGTATTGGACCCGAATCTAGTCCATCAAGCTGTCGAAAAGGTTTAACTGATACGAGAGCGATTGAAGACTGCCTAAAGTAGGCAAAAACCGTATACGGATGTGCAACGTAGAGACTTGGAATTTCAAATTGATGATTTTTTGTTCTTGAATGTGTCTCCTATGAAAGGCGTTATGCGATTTGGTAAGAAGGGTAAGTTGAGTCCCAAGTATATTGGTCCTTATAGAGTTAATCACAAAGTTGGCCAGGTAGCCTATGAGCTAGAACTACCTCTAGAGCTAGCTGCAGTGCATTTTGTCTTTCATGTGTCTATGCTACATAAATGCTTAGGAGAGCCGTCTCGCGTCATCCCTATAGAGGGTATTGAACTTGCTGGAGACTTATCATTTGAGGAAATCCTCGTGGCTATATTGGATTAGCAGGTCAAAAAGTTAGGATCTAGAGATATAGCTTTGGTAAAGGTGCTGTGGAGGAACCAGAACGTAGAAGAATCCACTTGGGAAGCAGAAGCAAATATGAAAACTAGATACCCTTATTTATTTAAAAAACTATTAGAAGGTTCTTAAACTATTTTTCCCTTTATGTGATCATTAGTTTCTGCTATATTTTGTTCTTTTGATATCTGATCCTTACCTGATATGTTTAGATACATGATTTGTGCCTATGAGCCTTGAGATTTACATGGAAACAATATGCAGATATAGAGTATAAGATAAGTTACAAGGTTGGTTATGAATTTTTGATTGCGTGTAAGGCCAAGAGGATCCTTGTGTACTATTTCTAGAGTTTAAGGCCAAACAGAGCCTCATATGTTATTTGTTGAGTATTGTGACTCTTTGTGAAGTGTATTTGAATGTATTTTGGCTAGCTGACAGGTACCTGATGGGCCTATTTACAAAGAAAACTCTGGCAAAATTTTTGGAAATTTAGAGAGTTAGTAAAATTTAAGGCTTTATGATGGATCAAGTGAGAACCAAAGTTGATTAAATGATCTTATATAATGCCCCAAATCTGGTATCCGAATGCTACACGGTGTTTATGACCTCGATGGACCACAAGCTAACCCATGACTGATATCTGTAACTGAGCACTGAATAATGTACTATAAATGTGCGGAATATAAGCTGTAAGGCCATAAGGTTCAAAACAGAACTAATACTGAATATAAAACAATGTCTATAATGGGGTATAACAATACCCAAAATTGAAATAAACTATCTGAAAATATGTTGTAGTCTGAAAGCCTCTACACTGTCTGAAAATTATGGAGTTAATGGGATATGTACCCAACTAACTTCGAACTACTGAAATAATAAAGTAATAGAATAATCATGCTATCCTCGAATAATGAGGACTCGCTATTAGTCTGGTTGCTGAATGTCTAATCTACTAAGGATGCTCGGGAGCTCATGCTTCTAAATCTATAGTATAAAACACCATAGCGCAAATGCGTTAGTACGATTGAATGTACTGGTATACAAGTGAGGTAGGCTGAATGCATGGGGTTTATATGTATGAACAATACTAACTGACTGAATAACATGAACGTGAGAATACATGCATGAATACGTAACTATAACTGAGATGGCGATAACACTGACTCATGAATTGTGATAACATGGATTTACTGATATCTGAGTGCTAATACTGGTATACTGAATAACCGAGTCTATAGAGTACTGAGAAACTGATGTCATATTACAAATAAAGGAATGACTATTTCTGAAAGTTCTGATTATGAAGAAATGGTCGGATTGACTGTATCTGACAGACCTGAAACTAAATACTAATAACATGAGTTTCGTATAATTAATGTATTATTAACTGAGTGATTGTGTTCGACAGTCCTAATTTTAATAGAACTAGCTGAGTTCTGTACTGAGCTGAACGACTGTAACTGATAGTCCTGAAATTTGTAAAACTGAACTGAGTTCTATTACTGAGATTAAATCTGAAACTGAGACTGTAAGAGATAATCATCTAACCGACATGCCCCAAAACTAAACTGGTGGGGTCTAACCTGTAACCCCAGCTGGAAGGGTGTTAGTACCATGCCAGGTAAAGACAAGCTATGAGTAAACCCTATCTGACAGGGAGCTCTTCCGTCAACCCCTCCAAGTAGAAAAAACTCAAATAAGGTGTATAATCCCTATACTCGTAGGGTACATCTCAACCTACGCTGCTGGAATGCAAGGATTGCTTCTAAGGATCACACCCTCTACTAATTGACAGGTGAGCCCTCATCCTTGGGTTCACTCGGTGCTGAATCCTACTCCCAACTGAAGAGACACTGAATTGAGTTAAACTAAACTGAACTATTACTGATCGTATTGTTTAACTGATTTGAACTAAGTTCACTAAATTTCATTGACTGACGGAATACTACTAAAATCTGATAACTAACTGAGATTATTGAGATTACTTGAGATTTCTGAGATTAATGAGATTACTGAGTAAGACTGGTCGGATATCGAGTTTACTGCGTTTTCTTGAGTCATGTGACTGAATGAATTCTACTAATCATGGCTTGACTGAGTGTATCATGAAAACATGACACTGGCTCTAGACACACAACTAAATTGTCAGGTACAAGTAGCCCTAGGACTCGGTAGCATGAAACTAAAAGGACATGACACTTCTTGAACACATGACCAACATCAACAATTCATAATACATTAATTTAAGAATTTCATGAAGAACATAGTTATCATAGTCTTGTACATGAATGGAATTGCATATAAACATGTCATACTTTTATCAACCTAATCTCATGGACATTCCCTCAACCATTCATAATGCACAAATATCATGGAAGTCATTCTTGGTAATAGGGTAAAGCATGCATCTACCACTTGGGCCACAATTAAGCTATAATGCATAATTTCTATTCTCTTAGGCATTTTATCAAATACCTAGGATGCATGACTTAGGGCATAGGTATGACTATCAAATCAATACAACAAAACTCCATATTTCAACTCAATTTCACATGTTTCGGACCACATACTAGCATAGGTTCATGAACAACACATAAAGATTCCAACTTGAGAATCATACAACGATAATCACATGAATATAATCAACCTACAATAAAATATTCATAATACAAGATTTAAAACTTGATTCTCGGGCTTCATGGATGAAAGGTATCCATGAATAAACACTGTGCATATCTTAGTTCTTGATTCTATAAATATTGATGAAGAGATTCTTAAATTTGAGTCTTGATTTCTTGAGCTAGGATTTTTGCTTCTTAAGAAAGAAGGATTTTATTCATGAGAGAAAGTGATGTAATAGGGTTTTTTTGGGCATAGTTTTATGGTTAAAGGCTGATCCTGGTCATGGAAAAAGACCCAATTGCCCTTAGAAATTTTTTATTTTTCATCACTGAAAACCTAATTTAGGCACCGGCATGACATGGTGCTATCGCGCCGTGTCTCTAGAAAATGACTATTGGAAAATTACATCGTGGCGCAATGTGGTGAAATCAAGTTGAGATAGTGAAAAGGGACAATCCTAAATTTGAGCCTTGGCGCGACACGCCATAATTGTGGAGGCTCACTGGATTTTGACGATTGTCATTTTGGCATGCTCTGCGACGCGTTGATGGCTCAGGTGGCTCACTGTCTTACTAAAATGGCTTTAACTCTTCGCCCGGGTGTCTGATTTTGGTGAATTTGGTATTGATGAAAAGCTTATTCAATTTTTCACATGATAAAAAGTGAAAATCTTAAAAATACCATATTTATAAAAGTGTATTCATCTTTCAAATAAGTCTTTGATATTTTTGGGACGATTTCAAGCTAGGTAGAAGTATGGGGTATTACATCTTAAGAATGTCTTGGATAGTTATGGGGTGGAAAGTAAGAAACAAGCATCATTCGAGGACAAATGATCCTAAGTGGGGGGAGATTGTAGCACCTCGAAAAAAGAAGAAGAGAGAAATTAAAGTGTGCTCCTTAAGTGCAAAAATTAGAAATAGTGGGTCTATTGTGTAATTTTTAATAAATAATATAAAATGTTAAATAGTTGAGGAGAATTAGCACTCTACATAAGTGGAATGTTTCCAAAATCAAGAAGCAGCAGCGTTCTACTTGTTCTTCACTCCTCTGTTTCTTAATTTGCACCAAAAAAAGAGAAAAAAGCTACATTGAAGAATCAATCGGGATTAAAAGCTAGAAAGGAATTTCTTCACAGGAGAGGCATATCACTACGACCCTAAGTTAGTTTTCATTTGAGGATTTCTTAAACTCTACCAAGAATCCAATTGGGGTTGGTTCCAAAAAGGTGATTTTCTTCACGCCACACTCGAATTTAACTATAGAATATATATTAGGTGTAATGCTAGTCATTGATTATTGGTTAATTTGAACCTTTGCACTAGTCTTTGAAATGGATTCGTGAGAAAAAAAGGGGAAATTTTGGTGAAAGGAGATTTTTAGGAATTCCTATCAACCGGTGAATTTAACGTTGAATGGAATAATTTGGAAAAGTTAAGAATTAATGTCGAATTCTTGTTAAGAATTTTGATTGGTATCGAGCATAATAGAAGATTATTTGAATAATTTGTTAAATGCATCTATGGGTCATTTATGGACATATATGCTATTCTTGTAGTTAGTAGAATGGTTATCAGATATCTTAATCGGGTGACGGGAAGGATAAAGATTCAGAATACTAGCGTAGCTTGTAAAGCATTAAGGTATATAAAGCTAAACCTTCCCTCACCGCTAAGGCCCCATCCTACGTCATGTACCCCTTCCTATTAATGTTAATATAATTCTCATGAAATACGAGAGTAGAATCTTTATATTGCCTTACATATCATTCCTTTGTTCTACCGTCAAGCTTATAAGTATCTATCTTTTCCTCTTTGTGTTGAGTTTCCATGATACTTCTATACTATCATATGTTTCCCTACTTGAAGCCCTTAAGCCATAGTATATCTGTATATATCACACGTTAGGAGTACAAGTAAATAGTAATAACATAGTTGCACTTGTATGTGTTAGCTAAACAATCATTATCATAATTCACAAGTTATAGGACTTCAAGGCATTATTTGATAAACATTAACAACGGAAGGGTACATAGGTTTGGCTTGAAATATCGCTTGATATGATCCTATGCACAGGGTCGAGACCAGACCACTATAGTTAGCTCAATCATTGGGCGTACCCATCCTTGTGGCATCATTTGTATTTGGAGTCAGCTGGAACATCACGTATTGATTTCCCCTGACTCGAGCCAATATATGGCATATATGTCTTACGGGCAGACCCTCATAGTGAGTCCCTGGGAGGGACATACCTGGATACAGACTGAGATTATAGTTATATATATGGGATCATAACAATGAGTATGTGAGCAATATATGTTTTATACTTACCTCAAACTACCTTTGGTAGGCCGTCTTATGATCATTTGTACGACTTATAGGATAAACACATCACCTAGGCAAAATAAAGGCCCTAATTATAATGAACGCTTTTCTAAATATTGTATATGGTGCTAATAAGGTCAGTGTATAAGTTATCAGTTCATATCGTATATGTGTTATTTGTTGGCTCATATATTTTTCACTTTATCATTTGACTTATATGAGCTTTTGTACTTATCCAACTATTATTCTATCTGCTTTCATGTCAGTACATATTGTTTATGTACTGATGCCTTGAGGGTACCATATTCATCGATACAGGCTCAGATCCTCAGGATAGTAGACATCCACGTTAGGCCCTATTGCCATTTTCAGCTGATATTTTGGTGAGTCCCATCTCTCCCTGGAGCTGGTCTATGCATAGTATTTTGATTATATGTACAGGTCCTTAGTTGGGCATGACGGACCCTATGCCAACTATTGGTCCTTAGTTGGGCATGACGGACCCTATGTCGACTAGTCACTAGTAGTATAGTGTGTTAAACTGACTAGAGGCTTCATGGACATCATGTAGTATTGTATAGTTTTGGTTAATGTAACTCCCTTGTGTATATATGAAAATCTTATTGAATATCCTGGCCGTTACTATCTCATAACCTCACATACGTCATAGAGTACTTGTAGAGTAAGCGTATACGGTTCTTGTCCGTTATTATTATTTTGGGGCGTGACAGTGCTACCACGAGCCCAATATATATTATTTTTTATCTCTATTTATATGACATAAATAAAATTTATATAATCAATTATTAAAATATTTTAAATTTTTAATTATTGTGATTTATAATACCTTTTTTTGTATTTCAATTCAAGTGACACTGATATAATTTTGAGAGTCAAACAAATATTTTATATCTTTTGAATTCTTTAAGTTGTTAATTATACAATTTATCATGCTTTTTACATGCTTTTTCAATAAGATTGAATACCTTCTCTGTCCTAGTTTATGTGACACAGATAAAATTTTGATAGACAATTAAATTTTTTAATATTTTTTTATATATTTATATATATTAAGTTCTTAATTATTGTAATTTATAATACTTTCTTATCTCATTTTTAAATAATATGTGTTACTTTACATCTTCACCTATCCCATCCCAAATTATGTGACATTAATATAATTTTGATAGTCAACCAAATTGTTTATGTTGACAGATCATTCTATATATTTTTTACTTTATTTAATGAAATATTGTTAGTTTTTTAATGGTTAGATGATCATAATAATTAATTAGGGGGTATATAGTAAAATCACGATTAAAGCAATGACGTAGACATGTCTTAAATAACTTATAATAACTAATTAGAAGTGATATAACAAAATTATTATTAAAGATACTTGTGAAAAAAATTTAAGTTAGTCTCATATAAGACATCAAATTAATTTAAAATATTAAAGATTAATTTAACATTTTATGTAATTTTTATTAAATATTATTAATTTTTTAATACTTAAACTTAAATAGAAAATATACATCACCTATTTTTTCTACAAATACATACATTTTTTATTAATGTTTTAAGTGAATTTTTATTTTTTATTACCTAAGAATATAATAAGTATTGTAAAAATTCACGTTTCAATTTTACAATTAGTTTTAGGAATGTGAAATTTTAGAAATTAAATAAACACCAATTATTAGGTTTCTTCAATTAAAATTATAGATTCAATAGAATTTAAGATAAATCAAGAAAATATCGAACTAATTAAATAAATTATACAAGTAAAGTACATTTTATATACTAAGGCTGCATTTGTTTTTATTAAGATTCAGATGTCTGAATGTGAATGCATATCTGAATGATTAAAATGTTGTCTTTAGATTTGAAAACTGAATGGTTAAAACTTATTGCTTTTTAATATCTGAACATGTAAAATTTATTATTGGAAGATATGATAAAAAATATAATTCAAACAAAAAATAATTATATATTAGAAAAATATTTAATTTAATATAATAAAATTATTATTTCGTTGAAAAAATATATTTACATTTGTAGTGATAATGGAGATGGTTTATAATGGTGGTGGTGGTGGAAATGATTGATGTTAATGATTAGTAATGTTGGTGGTGATAGTTGTGATGGTAGAGATGTTTGGTGATGTAGTGACTGTTATGATGGTGATGATTGGTAGTGATGGTGTAATGATGTGAAGTTCGTTGATGTTAGTAGTTGTACGTGTTAATTATGATAGCTTAAAAATGAGTGCATGATGGTTGACATGTGTTGTTGGTAGTTGAAGATGTTGTTAGTTGTGATGATGGAGATGATTATTAGTAGAAATATTCTGTAGCGATGGCGGTGGTTGAAGCGGTAGTAGAGGAGATGACATCGATGACAATGGTTGTGGTTGTAGAGGTCGAAGAATATGTGGATGTTGATGATGTGTTAGTGGTAGTTAGCGGAGGCGCTAGTTGCAATAGATGTGTTGGTTAGTAGTTGAAATTAGCCAATAGTGGTTGATGGTGGTGGTGGTTTTGGAGTTGGCATGGGCATTGGCGATGGTGATAGTGCAGATATAATTAAAATAATGAAGGTGATTGATATGATAGCGGCTAAAAATAGTGGTTGATAGCAATTATGATTGTGAATGGTTTTTGTGAGATGGAGGTGGTTGGTGGTGATGGTGATTGGTGGCTAGGTGGTGATTGACAATGGTGATGAAGGCAGAGGTGGTTAGTGGTGGTGACTAATTATTATGAATAGAGTGATGGTGAATATTATCCAACACAAGAATATCTCTTAATGATTAAGACTTAGTTCCAGATCTAAATAATTAATACTGATCAGACTTATTAAGAGTCAAAATCTTAATAAAAAAATAAATGCACTTAATGATCTTAAGTCTGAATCATTCAGATTCAAACTTCTATTAAGTGCAAACAAATGAAGCTTAAGTTAAAAAAAATAAACGTTAAAGCTTTTTTTCTTTTTGAGTTTGAGGTGATTAAAATGCCTACAAACCAACAAGGAATTAACGCTCAAAATTTTAGTTACAAAATCTATTAACTCATAGGAGTAGTATGCTTAATCTATTATAGATAATATGATTTTCATATATAAAAATAAATAATTATTATGCATTATTTAATAACGAATTATGTTTACTCTCACATAGGTCACAAACTTATTAGGTATTCTCTTTAATTTTTTTTATTACTATTGATGTATATTTGACTTGACACAAATCTTAGAAAATATTAATTAAAAATTAATTTACTAAATTAACTTTATTAATTGTGAATTGAAAAGTTAAATTAGACAAAATAGTATTTCATATAACGAATAAGGAAGAAAGTAAATTATATTTTTTTCTATGAAATGTAAATAAAGAATATAATTTATTTAATTATATTAAATATAATTAATTATTACAATGAATTTTCATCCTATTAATATATTTACTTAAATATAATAAATTTAAAATAATTTTATACAAACCAAATTAATTTACTTAAATATAATAAATTTAAAACAATTTTATACAAACCTAAAGAGTGGAAGTCTAGAGGACCCACATGACATTTTGGTAAATTCTTTTGATGGCAGATCTGTAAGTAAACAGAAAAGAATTGGCTTTTTTTTACAACTTTTGATGTGGTCCAAATAACAAACCACACAAAAGACAATTAAGTTGATGCTACAATTTTTTTTAAAGACACCAATACCCTCAAATTTAAATTTAATACCAACAAACAACCATGTTGAAAGTGGCTCTTTTATATAAGTAAAACTAGAGGGGAGTGTCCTTTGTTAGCACGGGCCAATATTATTAAAAGTAATAATGTTTATCTCTTTATTTTGTTTTGCTTGACCTTTGTTATTAAAAATAATTGTTTCAATCTATTGGTCTAGTTTTTTAAATTAAGAATTTTTTTATATTTGTTTTTCTACCCTCAATATTTAACAATTATATAAAATAACAATAATTAAATTTAAAGCTAATTATATAAAATAACAATAATTAAATTTAAAGCCCATAAGCATTTTTAATAAAATTAATTTAGTTAAATATACTGCTAATTAAAGTTTTCTTAAGGTTGTGCCAAGTCAACAGGTTCTGAAAAGAATTTATTAAAAATTTATTTTATCATTTTTTAAAAATATAAATTTGATATAGTAACTTAATCACAAGGTTAATATTAAAAGAAAATAATATATTTTTCTTAATTTTGTAAAATAAATAAGTAAAAAAATAATTTATTTTTAATATGAGAGACAAATTAACAATACACACACACATATATATGACATTTATTTCTTTTAAAACTCAATTATGATTAATTAAATACAAAATATAATTTGTTTCAAATTACTTAATTATATTAAATTTAGAAAAGTTATTTTAACAAGCACAAAAAATTGGAACAAAAAACAAAATTACTTTTTCAAATTGAAATTATTACTATATCTTTGACAAATCAATTATAAAACCTTTTTATTTAAACACTTTCTTTTACTTCCAAAAAGTTATGTTGTAATTTCTTATATTATTTGTGTTAATGAATTTTATTTATAATATAAACTCATAAGTTCCTACTCATAATTTTATTTATAATAGAAACTTTATATATATAATAATCCATAGCTCACAGGAATTATAGATTTAATCAAATGCAGGTGAGTTGTGTTTATCACCGATAAAAATAAAATTTTATTTGGTGTTTGCTTAAGTCAGTAAATTTTTTTAGTTTCTTTTTATTTGGTCGATATTTACTTGACATTTTTCTTAAAAAAATATTTATTAAGATTTTATATTGCTAAATTCACTATGATTTGAAAAATATAATTTGACTATTAAATTTTACATAGTTGTTAAATAATAAATATAAATTAAAAAATAATAAATATCTTTTGATTTATTAAAAAGGAACAAATAAAAAAATTATTTTCAATACGTGAGGTAAGTAATTTTTTAATTAAATTATTAAATATATAATTTTAAATAATCTCTCTCTCTATATATATACATATATATATATATATATATATATATATATATATATATATATATATAATCAAAACTAAAAGCAAGACAAGAAACCAAGTGAGAAGATATTAAAAAGCCATGTGAGAACTTTTAGGACAAAACTTGATAGTATTGTAATAAATTTTTTGAATTAAATGATATTAAATATTTTCATTTAAAAATATTAAGATTTGAGAAGCATTAAAAAAAAGAATTTCATTATCTTAAAGCCGGGAACCCATAGTTGAAAAGTATTAAGTAAATTCTAATTATTTCATATAACAAGAATAATTTATATAAATACGTAATAATACAACAACAACAACAACAACACTAGTAATAATAATAATAGTAATAATAATAATAATAATAATAATAATAGTAATAATAATAATAATAATAGTAATAGTAATAATAATAGTAATAATAATAATAATGATAGTAATAATAATAATAATAATAATAATTTTAAAAAATATGTTTTGGATCTTCTATTTGTAGAATGCTTTGCTTACAAAATAATAGCGACATGTGAGTCTATTAACTTGAAACTAAATAAACAATACAACTAATGAGAATTTTGAATTTAAACTGAAAATTATAACAACCTTTATGATTTTAGAGTTTTAGTGTTATCTCAACTCTTAGTGCCTATCATTACTTAATAAATTTGAATTTAAAATTACTTAATTGAATTTAAATTTAAAATAATGCTATCCCAACTCTTTATCATTATCTGTATGTAAGTCAAAAGCTACAATACTACTATAAATACATACTGATGTATTCCAAATTTATCATCATAAAAAAAAACTATAGAAAATATTCATCAGATTTTCTGAATAACTATCAAGGTATGTTATTTGTGCTTAATTTAAATTTTTACTTATTTTATTATTATTTATGATTGACGTTAAATTTATCTTTTGTCACTAATGTACCTAACGAAATTGAAGTTTCTGCAGATCTGATGTTCGTACATATCTCCAAAATGCGAAATGAATATTGAAATAATCAACAAGTATAATGAAAACTTAAAATATATAAAGGAAATTTATCACATGATTTGTGTTAAGAATTTCAAGGGGGAGTGCCTTGGTGTATGCTTTTTGCTGATGATGCGGTATTAATTGACGAGATTCGGAGAGGAGTTAATGATAATTTGGAGATTTGGAGACAGACCGTTGAGTCTAAAGGATTTTGTTTGAGCAGGGCCAAGACGGAGTACTTGGAGTGTAAGTTTAGCGATGTGTCGCAGGAGGCTAACGTGGTTGTGAAGCTGGACTCTCAGGCCATTCAGAAGAGGGAGAGTTTCAAGTGTCTGGGGTCTATGATTCAAGGCAATGAGGAGATTGATGAGGATGTCACACATTGTATTAGGGTAGGGTGGTTGAAATAGAGGCTCGCTTCGGGAGTTTTATGTGATAAGAAGGTGCCCTCGAAATTTAAAGATAAGTTCTACAAAGTGGCAGTCCGACCAGCTATGTTGTATGGAGCGGAGTGCTAGCCAGTTAAGAACTCCCACATACAAAAATTAAAGGTAGCAGAGATGAGGATGTTGCGATGGATGTATGGTCATACCAGGAAAGATAGGGTGAAGATGAGTTTATTAGGAAGAAGGTGGGAGTGGCTTCGGTGGAGAACAAGATGAGAGAAGTGAGGTTACGTTGGTTTAGGCATATGATGAGGAAGAGTTCTAATGCTCCAGTGCGGAGGTGTGAGACACTGGCTATGAATGATTTAGGAAGGGTAGAGGTAGGCTGAAGAAATATTGGAGGGAGGTGATTAGGCATGATATAGAGCAGTTACAACTTACGAAGGACATAACCCTTGATAGAAAGATGTGGAGGATGTGGATTAGGGTAGAGGGTTAGGGGGTGGGAGTGCATCGATAACAGTAGGGGGCGTTCTTTATTTGTTCCTAAAGTTTCTTGTTCGTGGACGGAGTGTTGTTTACGGTTTCGGATATATAGTTTTTAGTAGTATCTTGTGGCCAGCGTTGTTAGTTTATTTTGCATGTACAAGTTTATATGCATTTATGTTTTGTGTTTGCTATACTATTATTGGTTCTAAGCCGGGGGTCTATCGAAAACAACATCTCCACTTCACCTGAGGTAGTGGTATGGTTTGGTTTACGTACACTCTACCCTCCCCAGACCCAACTAGGTGGGAATACATTGGGTATGTTGTTGTTGTTGTTGATTTGTGTTAAGAATGAATGTAAATATATTTATATGTGCATAAAGTTATTATATCTCTTTTTTTTGTCTTAATATATTTCTCTTGAGCATAAAAATCTATTCTAGAACATCACTACATGACATTTACATATTTATTCTTTTTTTAGAAGCTTATATAGATTTATAGATATTTAAGTATTTCAATTGATTTGTTCTTTCCATGAATACTTGCAAATTTACATTTTTGTATATATTATTTTTTTCCTAATTTTGTGTGTTGTCTATCACTTATATTTTTTAATATCATGCAAAAGAAATTTTGAATCAATATTAAATGTAAAGATCTAAGTAACATAAATTTAAATTTAATATTTCATATTTTTCAATATAGGAAGAGAAAACTCAACTGCGCGTAACACAAAAAAATAATAATTCAAAGACATACTAGAGTAGCAGTAGTAATTTTTATTGTTATTGTTATTAGTTATTATTATTATTATTATTATTATTATCATTATCATTATTTTATTTTTTTTGGTAACAGATTGTGAATATTACTAGAATAGACACAACTTTACAAGCTACAGAGCACCCAATCCTACGACATCAAGTCATCGGGATAGAGCCTCAAGGAGCCCCTAATTACAAAGTTTTTCCAGTAGCCATCTACATTGTCTAGCATTTCTTGATTCCTCATACATTAATATTCTCTCCCTAATCATAGTTTGAATTTGCCTAAATACAAAGTTTATGTCCACAGAATGGTTCTTGAAAAGTCGACCATTTCTTGTCAGCCATACATGATAAACCAACGCACCATATCCAACCATCACCACTTCTTTGCAAAAGTTCTTCCAATGCTTACGTCTAATTTGTTGAGTAGTCATAAGAGAATCTCTTAGTGTCAACCCAATATCAAGCCATTGAGTGATCATGCTCCATAACGTCCTTGACCAGCTACATTCAGCAAAAAGATGACTCGAATCCTCCGACCTATGTACTCCACAGAGTATACATCTATCATCTTTCAGACTCAACCCTCTCTACATCCTAGCTTTAGTTAGCAATTTCTTGTGAATAGCAAGCCACAGTATTATTCTGTGTTTAGGTAGTAACATTTTATCCCATACCAAGTTTGGAATGTTCCATTTAGGTCTTTGTTCTAACATGGCATAATAACTCTTCAATATTGAGTAAAGACCCGTACTATTGAGGCAGTAAGTGTCATGTTTGTACCAGGTAACCATTCCAAGTTTTAGCTTATGAAGTTGCCTCCAATACCAACTACTATCATTAGGAGGGTGATGATTCCAAAAATCAGCTACACCTTTCATATAGATGCCATGGACCCATTGCACTCATATCTGATCCTTTCTCTGCAAAATCCACAGACCAACTTCCCTATAGAAGCGACATTCCACAGTTTTCAATTTTTGACATTTAAACCTCCTTGCATTTTAGGAGAATAAACAGTGTGCCAATCCACAAGAGCTATCTTTCTTTTTTCATCATTCTTTCCCCACAAAAATTCTCTGTATTTCTTATCTACTAGCTCGACAATACTCTGAGGCAATATAAAGATCGACCCCCAAAAGTTGTGGAGTGAAAACAAAACTGCATTGAGTACTTGCAGCCTACCAGCATAGGATAAGTGCTTGGTAGATTTTTCCCTGATCTTCTCAGTTATCTTTAAACTTAGTTGGTGGCATTCAAGATTGCTCCACTTTTATGTGACAGTGGCAGCCCAAGATATTTGATAGGCAATTTCCCTAAGGAGAAACCAATTATCCTTAATAGTTCCTGCTGCACCACCTCAGAGACTCCAGCAACAAAAATATTACTCTTTTCTGAGTTTGCCACAAGACCAGTTAGATCTGAAAAGTGTTTAATAGCCTCTATTACCCTGGTAATAGATCTTGCATCACCTTTATAGAAAATTATCAGGTCATCTGCAAGGTAAGGTGAGTGAGATTTTGCTTTTTACACATGGGGTGATATCTAAAGTCGGGAACTTTACTCATCCTTGTCATAATTCTTGAAAACACCTCTATCACCAGTACAAAGAGAAGTGGAGATATAGGATCTCCCTGTCGTAATCCTCTTTTCCCTTTAAAATATCCCCGATTATCACCATTAACTTTGACAGAGAATCTGGTAGGGGTTACACAAATCATAATCATTTGTACGAACTTAGGCGGAAACTTATATCCCACAAGCATGTCCTCGATAAAGCTCCATTCCACCATGTCATATGCCTTTCGAAGGTCTATTTTCATTAGACACCTAGGGGATGTCTTTGTTCTATAGTACCTCAAAAGGTCATGGCAGATTAACACATTCTAGATCAGGGTTCGGTCTTGTACAAATGCAGCTTAAGTAGGACTCACAATAGCCAACAATACCACAGATAGTCTACTACAAATCAATTTGGATATACATTTATAGATAATGTTGCAACATGAGATAGGCCTATATTGACTAGTAGCCCGGGGATTACCTACTTTAGGAATTAGGGAGATAGTGGTAGCATTAATCTGTTTAAGAAGTTTACTAGTTTGAAAAAATTCTAGCACTGCATTACAAATATCATCACCAACTATGTTCCAAGAGTTCTTAAAGAAACCCCCACCAAACCCATCAGGTCCCGAACTTTTGTTGATCTTGAAGCTGAATGCCACTTTCTTAATATCTTGTCGGGAAAATGGTCACAAAAGATCATATTGCTGCTCAATTGATAATTTTGGGCCCTGAGAAAATATAGCCGGGTGCACCTTCTTCCTTGATCCTGTATCAGTACCAAGTAAATTTGTATAGTACCTTACATACACTCCTCCAACCTGTGTTGGTTCATATACCCATTGTTGGTTCTCATCTTGAATTTGAGTGATAGATCGCATCATCCTTTTCTTTTTTAAAATGGAGAAGAAATATTTTGTGTTGTCACCCCCCTTCCTTATCCACAGGGCTTTACTCTTCTGTAGTAGCAAAGACTCTATCAAGTATACTGTCACGGGCCTAATTTTAGCCTCATGCGGACAGCTTAACACTCTCAATATCGATGCTAAACTCAGTCCTAAACCAGCTCTAAATCCATCCCCAAGAACCTTTGAACACTCACACAAACTCGTAAGGAGAATAGCAAGGGAAGACACTCGATTTGGGAGGCCCGAAGAGCCAATTTTCTTATATCTTTCTTGAGTAAACACAAGTATAGGATGATCTTCCCAAGGGGGCCTTACAAGATATATATAATGTCCCTTAGTCAAGGGGTACAATAAATGCTAGTCAACATTTCTACATTTGGCCATGCAATCCATGCACTAGAGAAAGGCCCTTGTCTAGTAACCTGATTTTTCTATGTAGTCTCTTGTTCAGCTGCCGGTCAAGGCTCCAAAGCCCCATAATTGTTGACCCGAGCTTGTAATTTGACCTCCCAAAGATGCCCCCACGTTGCCCTTGTCAATAGACGTTGTGGAAGCCCGTCGGGCTCCGAAATGCACCTAAAATGCTCGGAATTATGCCCAAAACGTGATGAATTTAATGGGTAGTGATGCGGGACGTCACACTCTCCCCCACCTGATTTGGCGACGACCGCGGCACCACATAGCTACAAATATTTGTGGACTTGCTCTTTGAATGGCCACAAGTCCTCATATTTTTCCCACGATACCTCCTCAGGCAATTGCCCCTTCCAATGGACTAAGAATTGGGCACTTGAATTGCCCCAACCTTTTCCTCGAACCAATTGATGATCAATTATGTCCTCAATTTGCTTATCCGTGGCAGCGGACGTCATGAAGATTTAGGCCCGACTAGACTTACCCCGCTCCACGTCTTCCTTGTTTTCGAAATACGGTTTTAATTTGCTTGCATGGAAGACAGGATAAATCTTTAAATGCGATGGCATGTCCAGCTTATATGAAATTTTGCCAACCTTGGCAACAATATCGAATGGACCCTCGTACCTTCGGATCAAACTTTGATTGACGCTCCTCAGCGACTTGAATTGCCTCGGATTGAGCTTGACCATCACTTTGTCTCTAATTCGGTAGTGGACTGGACGACAACTGCGATCAGCGAATTTCTTCATTTTGCGGGCTGCTTTATCAAGATACGATCTTGCCATATCGACTTGTTCCTCCCAAGCCTTTTCCATATGATAAGTACCCGAATTCCTCATTCCGGCGTTAACCGGTAAGGATTGTGGAGTGTTTGGTTGCTGCCCCGTTGCAAGTTCGAATGGACTACGACCTGTTGCCTCACTCCATTGCAAATTGTATGAGAATTGGGCCGTGTCGAGCAACCGTGACCAGTCTCTTTGATTGGTACTAACAAAGTGACTCAAGTAGCACTCGAGTAACCCATTTACTCGCTCCGTTTGTCCGTCGGTTTGGGGATGTTAACTGGTTGAAAAGTGCATTTCCGACCCCAACAAACTGAATAACTCCTTCCAAAAAGCTCCAATAAATTTTAGGTCTCGATCACTAATGATATGCCAGGGCACGCCCCAAAGTTTAACTATGTCTTTGAGAAACAATCGGGTTGCCTCCTTGGCTTTGCAATTTGATGTGGCAGCTGAGAATGTTGCATATTTGGAGAAGCGATCAACGACAACCATGATTGTTCCGCAACCCTCCGAGTTAGGCAAACATGTGATAAAATCCATGGTGACACTTTCCCATGGTTTCTCTGCGGTAGGCAGCGGCTCAAGTAATCCATCGGGCGCCTTGTGTTCCAGCTTGTCTTGTTGGTAAACAAGGCAAGTGCGAACGTATACCTCTATGTCATCCCTCATGCGAGGCCAATAATAAGTTTCTTCTAGTAAAGCCATGGTGCATTTCTGTCCCGGATGACCAGTCCACGTCGTGTCATGGCCCTCCTTGATCAACAAACGCCTAAGATTTTTCCATCTAGGCACATACACTCGCTTTCCGGTGGTGTATAACAGTCCGTCCTCTTCCCAAAACTTTTGGGTCTTGCCTTTGCACGCCAAATCAAGAAGTTGTTTGGCAACGGGATCATGTTCCATCCCTTCCGTGATGGTGTCCAGCACACCACAGCTGGTCGTGCTCAATAGTGCCGCCAAAACAGCCTTGCGACTTAATGCATCGGCCACAACATTTGCCTTTCCCGATTTATACTCCAATGAGTAATCAAACTCCGCCAAGAAGTCTTGCCATCGAGCCTACTTCGGCGAGAGTTTCTTTTGTGATTGGAAGTAGCTGGTCGCTACATTATCCGTCTTGACGATGAAATGAGCTCCCAACAAATAATGACGCCATGTCCTTAGGCAATGGACGATGACCGTCATCTCCCTTTCATGGACTATATAGCACCGTTCCGCATCATTTAATTTTCTGCTTTCAAACGCTATCGGATGGCCCTCTTGCATTAGGACACCACCAATAGCAAAGTCGGATGCATCCGTTTGCACCTCAAACAATTTCGTGAAATCCGGTAAAGCCACAACCGGTTCCTTGATGATGGCTACCTTGAGGTTGTCGAATACCCCTTGACACGAACTATTCCACTCCCAAGCACGATTCTTCTTCAATAAATCCGTGAGAGGAGCAGCAATATCCGAGTATCCAAGAATAAATTTCCGGTAATAATTAGCCAGGCCAAGGAAGGACCTTAATTCGGGCACCTTCGTTGGAACCTCCCAATCTCGGATCGCCTCAACTTTGTCGCTATCCATTTGAATCTGCCCTTGGCTGATCGTATGGCCAAAGAGTTGTACCTTTGGCCGTGCAAAAGTGCACTTCTCCCTTTTGACGCATAGCTCGTTTTACTGTAGCATATTAAACACGATTTGAAGGTGTCTAACGTGCTCTTCCATTGAGCTAATACAAACAACAATGTCGTCCAAGTATATGACCACGAATTGATCCAAGTATGGCTGGAAGATCTTGTTCATTAACGTGCAAAATGTGGCTGGTGCGTTGGTCAGTCCAAAAGGCATGACCAGCCACTCGTAGGACCTATAACGAGTCACACAAGTCGTCTTGGCTTCATCTCCTTCGGCTATGCAAACTTGATAATAGCCCTTCCTCAAATCCATCTTCGTGAATACTTTGGCTTGCCCCAGTCGATCAAACAACTCAGCTATCAAAGGAATGGGTATTTGTTTTTCACCGTGACTTTGTTGAGAGCACGATAATCAATACACAACCGCAATGTCCCTTTCTTCTTCTTTTGAAATAAGATCGGAGCTCCAAAGGGTGCCTTAGAGGGTCAGATATGGCCAGATTCCAGTAGCTCCTTGAGTTGTTTTCTAAGTTCCTCAAGCTCCGGAGGCGACATCCGATACGGGGTCATAGCTGGTGGCTTTGCCCCGGGTACCAGCTCGATCTCGTGATCAACTTCCCTTCGTGGAGGTAACCGTTTGGGCAGCTCCTCCGGCATTACATCTTTGTTTTCTTCAAGAGTACGTTGGACACATGAGGGTACTAATTCAGCTTCTTGGCAGTCAACGATCTCCATCAATGTCGCAAGAAAGGTTGGTTCTCCTTTCTTGAAACCTTTAACAAGCTGCATCGCCGACACACGTGTGCCACTTTGAGCGACACGAATCAGTGGAACAATGCAAGAACCACCCTCATCGCAAATGGCTAGCTGGTTGAGACATGGTGAAATAAACGCGTCAATCTCATACCAAAAATCCAGCCCCAATACAATATCAAAGACATCCATCAGAACAATCGAAAAATCCGTTTATCCCTTCCAACCTCCCAAGGTGAGACTCACCCGAGAAGCGAGGCCATTGACATTGGTAGGGAGACAATTGACAGTCTTTAACATGGAATTACTGGTTACGAATGCAAGGCCAAGTTCTTTAGCCTTGTCTTCCATAACAAAGTTATGCGTTGCTCCGGTGTCCACCATAATGCTGCTCGGCCATTCACCTCTCCATCAACAAATAATGACTCTCGAGATCTAACGCCATGCTTCTTTGAAGCAAGAGCAGCAAACGTTATGTTGTTGAACAAAGCCATGTGGTTGAACAAACCAACGGCATGTCCTTTTCCTTTCTCCGAAGTGGAAGCTTGTGCTTCTTGCTCCCCGGAACTCCCGGCTTGCATACTAGCTTGATCCTTCCGTGTTGCTGCAATCATCGCTCCCAGCTTACTCAACGAAGGACAAGATCTCACAAAGTGAGATGTATCCCCACAAAGGTAGCAGCCGCTATCGCGGTTAGCTACACCTTTCTTCTTCTCCTCGTAGTTCTTGCGGAATGACGATGGCTGGTTGCGTTCGCCTTTGAACTCACGATTTTTGTTGGGAATAAACTTGTCTTTGCCCTTGTCCCCACGATCTCCCTTGGCAGCAACGGGCTTGTTCCGACTATCCTTCGCGTTGGCATAATCGGCATGAAAATCAGTCAAGGATTCTGCCACTTTGATGGCCTCATCCATGGTCTTGACATTGCGCCTCCTCAACTCTTGCTTGGCCCAATTTTGGAGGCCATCAAGGAAGAAGAATAGCAAATCCTCACTGCTGAAACTCGTCACAAGAAGCGAGAGCTTCGTAAACTCCCTCACGTAGTTATGAATGGAAGAAGTTTGTTTAAGTTCCCTCAACTTCCGTCGAGCTTCATCTACAATGTTTTGAGGGTAAAATTGCTCCTTCAACTCATCCTTAAATTGCTCCCAATCAGCTATGGTGCAAAGACCCCTTTCCATGTCTACCTTTTTCCTACGCCACCACAACAGTGCGACATCACTGAAGTACATGGTTGCAATTCGGATCCTTGCTGCCCCGTCAACAATCTTGACGTGCTCAAAATATGACTCCAATTTCCATATGAAATTCTCTACGTCTTGAGTGTTCCTATCACCCTTAAACACGTTGGGTTTAGGAGCCTAAATACGAGCATCATGGTAAGCCACAGAACCATGATTTCCACCAACACGGGCTGCTTTCAGTTGTTGCTTCAAATCAGCAACTTCCTCCTGCAAAGCGGACTTCCCCAACATCATCTCGGACAGTTTTGATCGAAACTCCTCGTGTAGCGCTGATAATGCTTCCGTGAGCTTGAGTTCCAAGCTGGTCAGCCCCTCCTTGTGCTCTTAATTTTGCTCGGACAAGTCAGCTTTGACTTCGTCCAGCCCTTCAAGAGCAGCAGCCTCAAGGGTACCAACGTTGGACTCAAGGGTCTTGAAGCGATGGCCCAAAATCGCTAAGCCAGCCTCTGTGCTAACGATTCTCTCATCGAGAGAGCCGGATGCTAAACCTTCACCATCTTCCACGTTGGTGACAGCCTCACTAACTGGAAGTTGGGCCTCATCCTTGTTCCTACTCTTGTCAAGTTTTCTGGTCTTGGTTTTTCCCAAGTTGTCTCCGCCGTGAACCTCCTTGTCGCTGTCATATGCCTTGTTCAAAGTACTGCTTTGATACCACTTGTCACGGGCCTAATTTTAGCCTCGTGCGAAAAGCTTAACACTCTCAATATAGATGCTAAACTCAGTCCTAAACCAGCTCTAAATCCGTCACCAAGAACCTTTGAACACTCACACAAACTTGTAAGGAGAATAGCAAGGGAAAACACTCAATTTGGGAGGCCCGAAGAGCCAATTTTCTTATACCTTTCTTGAGTAAACATAAGTATATGATGATCTACCCAAGGGGGCCTTAAAAGATATATATAATGTCCCTTAGTCAAGGGGTACAATAAATGCTAGTCAATATTTCTACATTTGGCCATGCAATCCATGCACTAGAGAAAGGCCCTTGTATAGTAACCTGATTTTTCTGTGCAGTCTCTTATTTAGCTGCTGGTCAAGGCTCCAAATCCCCATAATTGTTGACCCGAGCTTATAATTTGACCTCCCAAAGATGCCCCCACGTTGGCCTTATCAATAGACGTTGTGAAAGCCCCGTCGGGCTCCGAAATGCACCTGAAATGCTCGGAATTATGCCCAAAACGTGATGAATTTAATGGGTAGTGACGCGGGACGTCACAATACACTTCATCAAAATTCTACAGCCATACATTTCTCTTCTTGTTGTAAATTGATATCCAGTGGAGTTAGCTGTAATTGAGCTTGGAGACACTGTAACTTGCCTCTATTGATTTTCACTGCTTCTTCGATATTACTAAAATTCTGCTTATGCAATGTCCTCAACTTCTGTTTCTGTTTCTTTAACTTCTTAACAATCTAGAACATGTAACAACCAGAAATCTGGGTCTCCCAACAGTCTCTCACAACCCTAACATATGATGAATGTGAGCTCCACATATTACAATATGTGAATGCTCTCTTCTTCATTCTATCAACCTGTGGAGTTATGATCATTATAAGACAATGGCCACTCACTCCTTCCTGAAGTGCATGAGATACCATAAGAGGTAGTTGATTAATCCAGTCACCATTAACAAAAACCCAATCAATCTTTAAAAAAATCCTGTTCGCTTGCTTATCAGACCAGGTGTACTTACAACCAGACAGTTGTATATCATTTAAGCCACACGTATCAATACATTGTTGGAAGTCCTCAACCTCGCTCAAACTCATTAGGATCCCCCTATTCTGTCCTCCTTTCTCAAAACTGAATTAAAGTCCCCTAGCACACACCAGGCTCCTGGATTACTATGAGATGTTTGTATGTGATGTTGCCAGAGCTCTAATCTTTCTGCCTTCAAGTTGAATCCATATACAAAAGTCAGAAAGAATCTCAATTGTTTTGGGATAAAAGTAACTTTGCAAGAAATGGTTTGACATGTCTCACTAACCATATCCACCAGGAACCAGTCTGGCCTTCACACTATAACTATTCTTCCATTGTAATGAGAGGCATGATTACTATAATATTTCCAACCATAGAACATAGACTCAATCACCGTACCTACTTTATTAATCTTTATTCTTGTTTTTAAAAGACCAATCAACCCCACCTCCATCATATTACAGAAGGATTTCACCTCCTTCTGTTTATTTAGGCCATTTAGGCCTCCAATATTCCAGCTAAGAATCTTAACCATGTTCACCAAGGGGTTGAGCCCCAGAACCAGCTTTAGTGGTATTATTTTTTGAATTGAATCCTTCATCTAAGGCCCGGAAAGAATTACCCGTAAGAATAGTTGGATCATGTGATGGTCCTTCTTTAGACATCCTTATTGGAACATTCCTCTCCCATTTTCTACCTTGGTTCTGCTGTCTCCAGTTATCCTACTTCTGAACTAGTGGTGCACATGTTTTCTTCGGAGGTTGTTCCTCCTTATGCTCTGCTTCAACATCCAGATCACCTTTCTTTCTAGGTTGAATCTATTGTACCGCCTTCTTCTTTTTGTTCTTCCTACAAACATCAGCTTCATGGCCGTACTTTGTGCATATGGAACACACTGAAGGTTTCCATTCATACATGACTCTTTGTTTAAGCACAGTACCTTTCTCATTCTTGAAATAAATCATCTCCGACAGATTGCTTCCTATTTTAACTTCTACCAATAATTTTGCAAAGTTCAATTCCCTTTTATTTTCAGTGTTCTTATCCACCATAAGTGGTTTACCAATAAAATTTCCAATCTTGTTGAGACCTTTTTTGCTCCAATAATTGAAATCCAATCCCGGTAGTTGGTCCAAATAGGAACCGTTGCTAGTTCTTCCTTGGTGAATTCCATATTCGGCTTCCAAGCTTTCACAATGAGAGGTTTACTATCAAAATGATATATTCCACCCTGAAGTACCTCATCTTTTCCATCTGCCAAATCAAATCTCACCAACATGATGTCATTTTTTAGCATCACAGTCTTGTTAATGCCCAGCTTGCCCCAATGTCGATTGATGAACCCATTCAACACTGCATACAGTAGATGTGCACCCAACACATAGCAAATCACTGCGTCTTTCCAATATTCAACTTCCGATTGGATATCCTCGTCTTCAATCTCTATCATCACCTGGTCCCCTACTTTTACTGGACTAACAAATTCAAGTTTGAAACCAACATTTGATAATTTGCTGATGTCAAAATTATCCCATACTGAAGCATTTGTAATTGGTCGGGTATCCTTCAAATTTTGTTGAGATTCCATAGTTTCCACCTCATCTGCCCAGACTGCGAGCTCAAACTGGGCGGAGTGTCAACTATCTCCTTCCATTCCAAGAGATTTTCCTTTTCTAGTATGGCTTTCAACTTTTTGGGACTATCTGCCCTCCCTGCTTCAAGGTCAGCATCTCTCGAAACCAAATTGGGTCCATGCGAGCAGCTTAAATTCGAAATCCCCAAAGTTCCCCTACTTTCAGAAATTTGGCTAGGTATTTTCCCCATTTTCCCCAATAGTTGTTGACGTTCCAGCAACTCAGCCCTACCATCGCCTACAATTTCCATCGTGTTTTTCATTTTAGGTCCTCCATTCCTTTTACCCAACCCATTATATTTGAAAAAAATAAGGATAAAAAATAATAATAAACTATTTTCTTTCAAAAATTAATATGATATTATTTGAATTTATAAGATTAAAAATATTTGAATTTGGAAGTATTAGATATTTGAAAATATTAAAGATAAAAATTGATCCTCTTTCTTATTTTTTTAGGGCAGCCGGGGTAAATGCTAAATTGTGTTACTATTTTTACATTATTATTTCATTAAAATTCTTTCAATTGGAAACAATATAATATGAAAAAATCTGAAATATAAAAGCTTTTTTGCAATTATATAATTGTTTTTACCCATATGAATTTGAATAAACATTTGGAGAGGAGGGGATGGGAGGAAAAATATTAATAATCTAATATCTTTCAATTGTGAATAATATAGTAATAATGAATATAATTTTTTTAATAATTACATGATTATTATTTTTTTTGTATAGATTTAACTAGTTAAGAGGTGGGGTGATTCGAGTAGGGGAGGATGGGTGGAGTGGAGGCACGTTAGAGGGAGAGGGAGTAGAACAAAGTTTTTATTTATATTTTATTAAAAAAATTGAGGGTGTGAGTGTGTGTCGAGATGGAGTTGGAGGTGGGAGGTGGGGTGGGTTGGGGTAAAATAAATATTATTATTATTATTCGTGTTTTATTAGATATAACATGATAATTAATTTTTTTTAAGATAATATAATTTAGTATGTTTGAATAAGACACTCAAACCTAAAATGATGAAAAATAATATTTTAATATATTATCCGCGCATTGCGTGAGTATGAATACTAGTTTGATATAAACCCAAGGAGTACATTTTATGGACCCACATCGTTGAGGCACAAGGTAAAAAAGCAAGCGTAGCATCATTGTCAGTAGACGTGTCTGAAGGTCAATGGATCTGTTATATTTAATAATATTTTACTATGGAGCATGATTTGTAATTTACCATAAAATGATGGACTTTTTCTTAAAGTTATTAGTAGGTTCAAATAATAAAGCAAAGAAGACAACTTTGCCTAGCATGCTGACTTTGCAGAATTAGTTAAAGACCATAACACCCCTAGTCTTTTCACTTAGTATTCATAAGCTGACATGTTGAAGGTCATGCTTCTAATATATAGAATTAGAGGGTATACGATCCGTGATAGCACAAGCCCAACGTGAAGAGCATTTTTAGATTAATTATTAAAATTAATATATTTATGTAATTTTTAACTAATGTATGTTATATATACCCTCGTATCAATTTATGTGGTATTGATACAATTTTTGAGAGTCAACTAAATTTTTTATATATTTTTAAAAATATTTTAAATTATTAATTATTGTGCTTTATAGTACTTTTTCTTTAGTCCTAATTTACATGAGATTAATACAATTAGATAGTCAACTAAATTTTTTTTTACGTCTTTTTAATTATTTTAAGTTGTTAATTATGATAATTTTACGTAATTCTCAAATATATAATAGATTAAAATGAAAAGTAAAATAAACAAATATAAATGAAAATATCTAAGTAGCAACACAAGCAAACATGTCGAACTGCTACCTGCTAATCATTCTTTGTAAGTGAGGTAATGAATTATAAATGTCAATTTAAGTGACATAAAGATTATATGATCATAATAACTAATTAGGGGTGATATAGTTAAATCACAATTGAGACAATGAAGTAGACATGTCTTAAATGACTTACGACTAATTAAAAGTGATTTAGTAAAATTACAATAAAAATATTTGTAAAAAAATATTAAAATGAACCTCACATAATATATCAACTTACTTTAAAACGTCAAGAGTTAATTTATTATTTTATGTCTATTTATTTTTTATTAAATATTATTAAATTTTTAATACTTAGCTGACTCATAATAATCAATTAGGAGCGATATTTATTAAAGTTACGGTTGAAGCAGCTGAAGCAGACATGTCATAAATGTCTATTTTTCCTTTTTAATTAAATATTATTAATTTTCAAATACATAAATGACTTATAATAATTAATTAGGGGTGATATATTAAAATCACAGTTGAAGGACGCCAACTTAATTTAATATATCAAGAATTAATTTATCATTCTATGTTTATGTTATTTTTTTTTTTTATTAAATATAGTTAATTTTTAATACTTAGATGACTCATAATAATTAATTAGGAGTGATATTTAGTAAAATTACGATTGAATAGTATCATAAATGTCTATTTTTTAATTAAACATTATTAATTTTCTAATACATAAAAGTCAATAATTAATTAAAATCACCGTTGAAGCAATTGAATCAGACATGTCTATATTTTAATTAAATATTATTAATTTTATAATACATAAATAATTTATAATAATTAATTAGGGATGATATACTTCGACGAAAATGCTCTACTGGTTCGACACTAACACTGAGAGATGAAAATTAAGGGAGCGAATGGGATTAGATATTCCAGTAGTCCTTACCGTAAACGAAATTAAAATTATCAATATATTTTTGTGAAAATAAAAATTATGATAAATATATAGAAAATGTACGTTAATCTATTTCTGATACAAATATATGCATAGTATATTCATGTTCTAGTTAAAAAATTGAAATTTCCAATTATTTAAGAAAACAGTAAACATTGGATGGGTTCCAGTAGACTTTTAGAAATTGATGTTGCAGATCGAATTCAACTGCATCGCATCAATTATTAGGCTTCTTTGATTAAAATTGTAAATTAGACAAATTTTTAATTTTACAAAAAAAGAAAATTAAAAAATATCGAAGCGTCTTGATAAAATATATGACTAAAATATGCTTTAAATAATGTTAAGATTTTCATTTTAATTTGGAGTGATATAATAAATGATTACAAGCCGACAAATAATTACCTCCTATAGTTTAAATTTAAAAATTGATTATGTTACTCTTATAAAAATTAAAATAATTTTATTATATCCAATAGTTATCATCGATAACTCACCAAAATAGTATATTAATCAAATGCGGGATGCTACGTTTTGCATATACAAAGTATGTTATTATTAAACATTATTGGATAGTGTATTATGTTTATCTTTCACAATAATAAAATTTTATTATATATTTTTCTTTTTTTTTTAACCTGATATATATTGGTCCAACACAAATGTTAAGAAATATTCATTAGGAATTTATTTTATTAAATTAAATTTATTAATTTTCTACTTTAAAAATTTAAATTTAAGTTTAAATATTAGTATTTCTATATAAGAAAAAAATAATTTTAAAATTTAAATTTCTAAACTAAATAAATAAAAAAATAATTTTGAATATAAAATTTAATTAAAATAATAAAATTTATTTACTTTTAATATTTAGCTATAATTAATTAAGATAAAATTATCATATTATTAAATTACTTAAATTTAAACAATTTAAATTAAAGCTATGCAAAGTTGGAAAGTACGGTGGGATCCATCCGTCATTATATGTAAGCATACTTTAAAGTAGCTTGCAGGGCAATCTTGTAATTAAATAAAAAAAAGTGGATTTTTTTTAAAGACATGGTATGTAATTAAATAAAAGATTGCGGGCATTTTTTAAAGTTATTACTAATAAGATACAACTAACAAAACACAAAAGACAAATTCTTTAAGCATATTCAACTTGTAGAAAGACTAAAATACCCTCAACTTTTCATTCAATTTCAAGAAGCTGAAATGTTGAAGGTTATGTTTCTAATATATAGAATATAAAAAAATAATAATAATTAGAAGAGCATGACCAGTGTCAGAACGAGTCCAATATTAAAATATTTTTATTATGTACGATAAGTTAGATTGATGTCAATTTGAATTATGAATTATAAAACATGAATACACAAAATATATTAACTACTTGATAATATTTTTCAGGGAGCCAAATTATCTCACAAGATAATTATGTATAACTTATTCATATAAATAACAAAATTCGATGCATTTTGAAGTTCATATATTTAACCATATAATTGAGATTTGCTACATTAAGTATAAAAGATGAGATTAAAATTGATAAATAAGACTTGACACCTGTTGTATCAAATAGAGAATAATTATTGAAAAAGATAAAAGGTTATTTAGTCACTGCATATTATATCACATGTGGGTAGCAATTAATAACCCAAAATTGCATTGCATTCCCCTACTAAGCCGACGTAAACAACTTTTGCTTAATTTCTCACTTTTTTTTATTTTTCAACTTGTTCTTTGAAGTTAAATTAAATTGGTATTTTAACTTTAAATTTTTCTTGTTTCAAAAATTATATAAAAAGAAAACTATAAGTTATCATATGTCGTATTAATTTAAGTTATTTAATTATTGAGAACATGATAAAATATACTTTTATAGATATTTTATCAAACTTTAATTTTGTATATGGTCCTTTCATTGAAACGTAGAAGTCGTTTGTTAGAGTGTATAAAAATAATTTTGAACAGAATGTATCAGTAATGTTTGCATTAATAATACTTGTATTAATAATATTGATGTTATTTATGCTAATATTATTTCTTATACACGGTTTGATGCGTTGTATTAGAACTTGTCTTTTCAATCTTGACATATTTAAATAAAAGTTTAAAAAAAATTGCATATACATTCTAAGATTCATTCGAAATCTAGCACGGGTTCAATATATGTTATTTTTGTCTCAATTTATGTAGAAAAAATAGCATTTAGATAATCAATTATATTTTTAATATGTATTTAGATATTTTAAGATATTAACTATTATAATTATAATACTTTTTTTAATTTAATTTTCAGATAATATACGTTACTTTTCTTATCCAAACTTTTATGGCACTGATAGTTAATTATATTTTTAAAATAATTTAAGTTTTTAATTATTGTGATTTATAATACTTTCTTCTAGTTCAATTTAATTGACACTAATATAATTCGGGAGTCAACCAGATGTTTTATATCTTTTAATTTTTGTAAGTTGTTAATAATTATGATTTATCATTTTTTTTTACGTATTTTTTGAAATATATAACAGATTAAATTGTTTTTAAATATTTCAAGTTGTTAACTATTGTAATTTATAATAACTTTTTATGTAATTTTTGAATAATATATGTTACTCTCCTTATCTAAAGTTTTGTGTCGTTGAAAGCCAATTATATTTTTTAAATAATTTAAATTTATAATTATTATGATTTATAATATTTTTATATTTTAATTTAAGAGGCAAAATGCTTAGATGATCATAACAATTAATTAGGTATGATATAGAAAAATCACGATTGAAGCAGCGAACTATAAATGTCTTAAATGAATTACAACTAATAATTAGAAGTGACATAGCAAAATTACGATAACAATACTTGTGAAAAAGTTTAAGTGGATTTCATATAAGACGTCAAGTTGATTTAAAACATCAAGAATTAATTTATAATTTTTGTATCTATTTTACCTTTTTTATTAAATATTACTATTAATATTTTAATACTTAAACGACTTATAATAATTAACTAGGAGTGATATTTAGTAAAACTATGGTTGAAGCAGTTGAAACAGACATGTCATAAATGTCTATTTTATTTTATAATTAAACATTATTAAATTTTTAAAACATAAATGACTTTTTTTTAGCTGTATATGACGGTTATTTGTATACATATATACATAAAAAAATTGACATGATATATATACTTGTGTGTAACTAACAGACTAACAGACGCACGCGCACACATATACACACATACATATATTATACGTATTGCAATTTTTTTCGCATGAATTGAAAGAAAAATTTGAAAAAAATATTTTTGATGTAATAAATTTTTGAGTAAATCACAAAAATACACTATTTAAGAGCCAATATAATAAAATATACCAATAGTTTTTAGTTAAAAAAAAAAGATTGAAGAAGATGATGAAAAATTTAAAAAGAAAGAAGTGTGAAGAGAGAGAAAAATCAAACAAATGAGAAAACATATGTATATATCAGTACATATTTTGAAAAGTGATCAATTTTTAAAAATTGAATTAAAAAATAAAATTAAGTATTCAATTAAGTCAACCAAACTTTAAGCTCATTAGATAAGAGAGATTATTGCATTTTATATAAGCTATCATATTGTATATGAGAGCCCACTTAAATCATAGTTCTTTAACTAACTTTTAATTATGTGAAGTAATTATTTTAAATATTAACCATGACAAATAATTAACAACCTTTTTTTTATATATTCTATTTAAATTTTTCTTTAAAAAATGTAAAATAAACAAATTAAAATAGAGGAAAGAATTGTTTTTTCGAATAGTAAATTAGTATTGCTACAAGCAAGTATTAGTTTTTGTTTAGTAAGATCACCATTAAAATAAATTTCTGAAAAGAAATCTCAAAAATAGGGAAAAAAAATTTCATGAGATCTCCTCTCCTTCATCAATATTTAATTTCTTTTTAAAGAAGCACCTCAAGCACTTTCATCTAACATAGGGAACAAGAACGGATACTTGACTTTCAAATCTTTCTCAGCTTTCAAGTAGCTTCCTTTACCTTTTGATTCCTCCAAAGAATTTCATCGAAGCTACGTCCTTTGTTCTCAATATACAAACTTTCCTATCCAATATCTCGATCGGGACTTTCTTATAAGACAACGAATCTATAACACCACACTATCAAAGAAGGTTCACCCCCACACTTTTTCAGCATAGACACATGAAAACCAGGGTGAATAGAGCCTAAACTTGCTGGTAAATCTAACTCATACACGACATTCTTAATTCTCCTCACAATTTGATACAGACCAACATATCGGGGACTGAGCTTCCCCTTCTTCCCAAATATCATGACTCCCTTTATGGGAGAAATCTTAAAAAACACCCAATCATTAACTTCAAACTCCAACTCCCTTCGCCTTATATCTACATAAGACTTTTGGCGACTCTGAGCAGTCTTAAGTCTTTTTCTAATCACCTTTAACTTCTCCATGGCTTGGTGAACCAAGTAAGGACCAAAAAACCTAGTCTTACCTACCTCAAACCATCCAATAGGAGATCTGTGCAACCTATCATAAAGAGCCTAAAAAAGAGCCATTTGGATGCTGGAATGATAATTATTATTGTACACAAACTTAATAAGAGGAAAATGGTCATCCCAACTACCCTTAAAATCAATCACATAGGCCCTTATATATCCTCCAAAGTTTAAATAGTGTTCTCCACTTATCCATACGTTTGAGGGTGGAAAACGATACTAAGGTTCACCTAAGTACTCAAATATTTCTGAAACAAATGTCAGAAATGACAAGAGAACTGCGTACCTCGGTCTAAAATGATGGACACTAGCACTCTATGCAACTTAACTATCTCTTGAATGAGCAACTTAGCGTAATCCTCTACTGAGTAATTAGTCCTCACGGGAAAAAGGTGAGCAGACTTAGTCATCCTATTCATAATGATCCAAATAGAATCATACTGATTTTGAGACCGTGGAAGACTAGTACTGAGATTCATATTGATCATCTTCCACTTTCACATGGGTAACTCTATCTCTTGAGATATGCCACCAGGCCTCAAATGCTGAATCATAACTTGTTGACAAATCATACACTTAGAAACAAAATTTACCACACACTTCATATTATTTGTCCAGTAGATTTCCTTCAAGTCATGATACATTTTAGTCGAACTTAGATGAACTATATATCTAGCCTCATGAGCCTCAACCAAAATTCTTTCCCGCAGCCAATCAACATCAGGGACACACAACCTATCTTAATACCTTAAGATGCCATCTCCCTTAATCTCGACATCCATAATCTTTTGCTGATCCAGATCATCCTTAATCTACATAAATATGGGATCAAATACCTGCTTTTTTTTTACTTCAGTACTAAGAGATGATCTATCCACTTCCAGAACAATTACTCCTCCATTCTCAACGTCTAAAAAATGAACTCCCAAGTTATCCAATCTGTGAATATCCTTCACCAATTCTGTCTTCTCCCTCCAACATGAGATAAGCTTCACATAGAGAACCCGCTAAGAGTATCAACAACAATATTAGCTTTACCTGGATAGTAGAGAAGACTCATGTCATAATCCTTAAGTAATTCGAGCCACTACCTTTGCCTAAGATTCAATTTCTTCTCCATAAACACATACTGTAAGCTCTTATGGTCTGAATAAATATCCACATACGCCCCATACAAATAATAGCGCCAAATTTTCAATGCAAAGATCACAGCCACCAACTCTAGATCATAAATTAGGAAATTCTTCTCATGAACCTTAAGCTGTCTGGAATCATAAGCCAAAGCCTTACCATGTTGTATCAAAACAAAACCCAGTCCCACACAAGATGTATCATAATACACAGCAAACCCCTCTATACCCTCGGTTAGGGTCAAGACAGTAGCAAAAGTTAACTTATCCTTCAATTTCTCAAAACTACCTTCAAAAGCATCGGACCATAAAAACTTAACCTTTTTCTGAGTTAACTTTGTTAGCGGAGCAGTAATAGACGAGAAACTCTCCACAAACCTCCTATAATTCCCAACCAAGCCCAAAAAGCTCCTAATATCTGCAGGAGTTGTGGGTCTAGGCGACCTTTTAACTGCCTCAACTTTATGTGGATCCACTTTGATCTCCTCACTAGAAATAACATGCCAAATAAAGGTCACAACATTTAGCCAAAATTCATACTTTGAAAATTTTGCTTACAATTTCTGGTCTTTAAGAGTCTGCAACACAATTTAAAGGTGATTGACATGATCCTCTTCACTCTTAGAGTACACCAAGATGTCGTCAATGGAGATTGTAATGAACAAATCTAAAAACTATATAAACACCCGATTCATAAGATCCACGAAAGCAACTGAAATATTAGTCAACCTGAATGACATAACCAAAAACTCATAATGTCCATACCGATTTTGGAAAACAGTCTTGGGAATATCAACCTCCTTAATTTTTAGCAGATGATAGCCCGAATAGAGATCAATCTCAGTGAAACACCTAGCACCCTGAAGCTGATAAAAAAGGTCATCAATCTTAGGAAGAGGATAATTATTTTATGTTGTAACCTTATTCAACTGACGATAGTCTATACACATCCGAGGAAACCCATATTTCTTTTTCACAAAAAGTACAAGAGCACCCTACGGCGAAACACTAGGATGAATGAAACCCTTATCAAGAAGATCCTTTAATTGCTCCTTTAGTTTAGTCAGAGCCATCATATAAGGAAGAATGGAAATAAGATGTGTATCCATTAGAAGATCAATCCCAAAATCTATCTCCCTATCAAAAGAAATTCTAGGGAGGTCATCGGGAAAAACTTCAGGAAACTCATTAACTAGAGGATAGATTGCAAAGAAGGACTCTTAGAGTTAGAATATTTAATCCGAACTAGATGATACAGACATAGTTTGGAAATTATTTTTAGAGCTTTAAGATAAGAAATAAACCTTTAGTTTGGAAATTATTTTTAGAGCTTTAAGATAAGAAATAAACCTTTCCTTGGGCACTAAGGAAATCCCCTCCCATTCTATAATAGGTTCATTAGGGAAATGAAAATTGACCTCTCAGGTCTTATAATCCAGAGAAACATAGAACGAGTGGAGCCAATCCATCCCCAAGATTACATCAAAGTCAACCAAACCATGTTCTGTTAGATCCACCAATGTCTTCCTATGATAAATGGACACCATATAACCCATATAGATTTTATCAAGCAATAATAAACTCACCCACAAGAGTCGCCACATAAAGGGGTCAAAATATTTCTAGGACCAATATAAAGTGTACAACCACAAAAAAGGTCACATAAGATAGGGTAGAACCGGGATCAATTAAATAATAAATATCATTAGTGAAGACTTGTAACATACCAGTGACAACATTGGGGGATGCCTTACATTCCTGACGAGTTGCAAGAGTATAAAGATGATTTCGGCCAGTGCCGGTACTTAAAGTGGTGCCCTTAGGTGCAGGAGCCAAAGAAGTGGCTATCGAGACCTTATTAGCTCTAGTGGAAACTCTAGTTGAAGGACCATCTCGCTGCATATGACTAAGCTGACCATAATTATAGCACTGATTCTCCCCTACTTATAATATCTGTGGAAAAGCTGCCCATAAAAATGACAAGTAGGGTAAGGTGGGGCTAACTGAGCTCTACTAGCCTAAGATTGGGCACCCTGTGCCTTAGGACCACTGCTAGCCCAGAAACGATGATCATCCAAAGGCTTAGGATAAGGAAAACTAGACGACAAATAAGAATTTCCCTAATTCTTCTTCTTAGTCAATTGTCGACCATCTTTCTCACTATTCTGCTGACTTATACCCTGCTCTGAATATATAAACTTTTTGTTCTGCCTCTCCCCATCTCTAACTTTTTTTTCTCATCTTCCACCTGTTGCATATAAACCACTATCCTGGATATGTCCATATCATTGTTCAGTATAACAACCTTGTACTCTAATACCAAATCATGGGACAAACCAAAAATAAACTTCCTTATTTGGGACCTTATACTAGACACCAATTTTGGGGCATAACAGGACAACTGTTGGAATTTTAGGACATACTCCTTAACACATATTTTACCCTACTTCAAATTCACAATCTTTTTAGCTTTATGTTCATTCAACTCCTAAGGAAAGAAGTGATCAAGAAAAGTACCTGAAAAGTCATTCTACATAGTCGGTTCAACATCATCTTCCCTCTTCGCTTCCTACTCCTCATACCATTGGTAAGCAATATCTTTAAATTGATAAGAAGCAAGCTCCACACCCTTTGAATTAATAGCATACATAACTCAAAAAATCTTCTCCATATTATTAATAAACCCATGAGGATCCTTATTAGCCTTAGAGTCTGTAAAGGTTGGGGTATTCAACCTCATAAATTGGCTACTGTCAATAGGACCAACATGATCAAATCAGCGAAACTGTGATGCCACCAACTAAGAAAGCATATGAATAGACTGACGAAACTCTGTATTAGAGATATCCCCTGAGGTGACTGAGTATAATTATCACCAGCCCAAGAAAGACTAGTAGGGATCGATGGAACCCCACGTGGAGTATTAAAGTTAGGAGCAAGGACCCTAGACCGAGTCTGCACCTAAAAAATAGGGTGAGTTCCCTCCATATCTTCCTTAGGTGGATAGAGTTTCTTGCAGAGTTTCTATGACTGTCAGATCATCGAGGAGACATGATATGAAATGCGAGCAAGCTAGGAGTTAGAGGAGTTTCATAAAAACTAGACTATATAGCCCAAAATAGAACACAAGAAAGGGAACATTACTAAATGTCTTGCAGCCTCTCCCTTATAAGTGTGGCGCGCTACACACCCATAAAAGGAACTCTTCATGACATGGCTTTATGGATACCCAACAAACCTGAATCGTTTTTGATACTAAGATTTTCACGACCCAAACTCGGGCCTGGTCGTGACGGGTATCTTAGTCCTACCAATGGCCGGAGACCACCCCCTTAGCCTTACCTTAAGAACACCATAAAGATAAATAACATAAGTCAACCAAAATAAAGAGATTATATAAGTCATATGATTATTTTAAGAATCCAAATAAACAACCCACACTTTTCCACGAAAGCCACTAAACTGAGAATATCAACTAAGTCGGGAAATGCCCCTGACTATGAAAAAATATTCAAAGTACTATGATAAATAAGACATGGATGAAATGATAGGGCATTCTGAAGGATGGAGGCTCACCACTTTACAGAAGATCCACAAGAATATCAAATCACCTAACACTGTACAGGAGCAATAGAAAAGCCCTCGGACCCTACATCATGAAATGATGTAGTGTCCAGGGACGACCAGTAGGGAGAGCACTGGAATGTAACTTTGAGGATAGGGATAACATAATGTAATTGCCAAAATCCAATCATAAACCATATGCACCACATTCATATACATATATAAAGGAAACAAAAATTGGGACAAGGGTTATGAACATGATAATTTAACAATTTAACCTAAACTATGTAGCTCGCTTTATTCGAAAGGCATCCATTGGCTATATGGGTCTAGCTCCCCCTGCTGGAAGGGCTCCAGTGCATGTTAGCCACATAAATTGAGGAAAAATTGAGGAAAGGCTAAAGACACCAAGACTATAGCCCTCACAATATATATATATATATATATATATATATATATATAAAGTATGCACCAAGTACATGGTCATATGGACCCCTCAACGCCGGTAAATATGGTTTACAGTGTTGATCCCTCGGACCTGCACCTTTACGGTGAGCTACACAATTCCCTTTAGGCCCAAATTAAAATAGTTGCACATAATTCAACCATTAACCCAGGAGTCTTTCATCAAGGCATTTACCAACTTGGTATCATCATACTAATATGCTTGCAAGCTTATATAATTATGCTAAATCAATCCATGTAACCATTTTACTCCCAAGTTCCATTTAAAATCTAAAACCAAGGCCTCCGAGGCCATCCAAAACTATATTCATTCATTTATCCTTTAATGCAATGCAATGGGTTCAAAAGACAAGTTAAACCATGCAATTATCTATATTAAAAATCAAGTTATAAGGTGGGTTGAGGTTAATGCCAACCAAGACAAAATTTCATCAATTTGAGAAAACCCATGTCACCTATTCCAACCATTAAAACAATGCATTGAATCAGTCCCAAAATTATTAATTAAAACATAAATAATCCATTTAAAAAATGGAAAATACAATTCAAGTAATAACCATCAAAAACCCTCAACCCAATTTCAACCCAACAATTAAAATCACATGAATAATAATTAAATATATGCCATAATGTAAAAATACAAGTTAGAGATGAGCAACATGCCTGAATTATAGAAAAGTTCAAAGGGGATTAGAAGTTTGGAGCTTGAACAATGAATTCCTTGTAAAACCCTTGAGCTTTCTTGGGTTTTGAGTTAAAGAAGAAAAAGAATGATTTTGATATTTGAAAATAGAAGGAAAAAGAGTCACCTAAGTGTTTATGTCTTACAAAGATTTAAAAGACCAAAAGTCCCTTACCCCAAGTGAAAAAAACAAAATAGGACAAAAATTAACATAGTAGCATGAAACGCTGCTATCGCGGAGGGTATCCTCTGTGCCACACCACTATCGCGGATCCTCACTACCTCGGGGTCCCAAAATAGCCCCGAACCCCTTTCGAAAATTGTGAATTTTTTTCAAAATACCCTTTTAACATCCCTAAACACAATTCAAGTAAAAAAATCAGCATTACGCTCGTAGGAGGATTAAAAATAAAATAGTTGAAATTTTACGGGGTTTGACAGTACAATACACTTGTATTCAGTAGGTATTATAGGCCAGTCGAGCAAAGTAGAAAATAAAGAATATAAAATACACACTATGGGTAGGTCACCTGTAATGAGGAGATGTCCCAAATGATAGTCCACACCGTCTCTACCAACAATTCTATAATACTCACATATGCCACACATAAATACGAGAAAGAAGCATAGGTATACAAATATCACACATACAAGTTTGAAAAAGAAGTACACATAGACAGATGTCACACCAAAGACAGTAATATAACAAAGAATGAACACAATATATATGAGATGCAATGAAGATGATGATGATGTGATGTAATGCATGAGGTTGTCTCACAACCTCCGTATATAGCTATCGAGTTGTGCTCCCGAGGTAGGACCCATGGCGGGTTCTTCAACCCATATACAATTAAATATCCAATACCAATATTCGTGACTCCTCTTCGGCATATCCCTCGGTAGAAGGTCTATAAAAATACCACTGGCTAGTGTTTCCAATATTTCCACAGTTGTACCAATGTTTCATAAGTGCATATAATATGAGGATGCAATGCTGACAACCAACTAGAATGAAAATTTCCAAAGCCAACCAATATACCAACCATGTGAGCCAAAATTTACTTATTATGCTAACAATCCATGAATCCATTATAATCATATGTCAGTAGAGCAAAATACACAACAATATGCCATTGATACCATATAAATTTCAATTGAGGCTCTTCACTAGGAAGATACCACCAAATATACATACATAAGGCCAACAACATCATACAAGATCCCACACAGTCACACATAGAAAATAAAGTCTCAAACCACCAAATAACAACAATATATGCTCCCACATGGGAACAATACAATAATATAACCATTTTCATAATTAGTTCCCATATCCTTAATGTAAATTTATACCAATATTAACTACTCAACCCAGTATGAAGAAAGTTAAGCCATAACCTGCCTCGAATATCAAAATTCGATCCAAAAAATCTTTAGCACGTAGCTTTTCCCTCATTAACGGTCCTCGAATTAACTAAAATATACAAATATAGAATCTATGCATCAAAAAAAGTCAAAGATATCCATATTTTCCATTTTTGAGTTGAGGTCTAAATGGACGCCCGAAATGGATTTTCTAAAAAGAAGGATAAATTAGAATTTTTGTCCAAAATTAGATTACCTATGATTAAAGAAACTCATAGAAGAAAACCCAAGTAAAAACGGGTTGAAATTGGGGTTTAAATTGGAGAATAATTTAGTCCTTTCGGACTAAAATTCCCAAATTCCACTTTTAAATTAAAGTTTAACACGGTTTAGATGACAAGAATTGAAGAAAAATAATTAAAACAGGGTTTTGGAGCTTACCTATGCTTGAAAATGGAAGAAATTGCTCAAAACCTCAAAACCCCAGGCTTAAAGTCTCAAAAATGATGAAAAATCATGAAAATGGGGGATATACGTGTAGCAGACACCGCTTAAGTAATCACTTAGTTACTTAAGCGGACATCGCTGACGCGACCAAGTGTCGCTTAAGCAATTACTGCCATCAACCTAGATATTGTGTAAGTGACCTAACTGTCACTTTCGCGACAAGGGATTCACTTAAGCAACACCCTTGACTAACTTTCAGCTTTCTTAAGCGACCAAATTGTCACTAAAGCACACCAGCTAGAGACTTGCAGCATCCATGTCTCTGTAGACCCCTCGATATTCATTCAAAATCCTGAGAATGCAAACAAACTATGCTACCCTATTAAATTAAATGCTGCAGACTCAATGGAAATATCAAATTTTTGAAAAAATATCATTTTTACAAAATTGACCCTCGAGACCCGATTTTATAACTTTCCAAATCGAGGGTCAAAATGAGATATAAAAGCAATAAAACCATACCAACAATGTTACCAACCTAAAATCAACGTTTTAATTTTGCTAGTGCAGTTGGTTTTGCCATTGTTGCATAGATCAATAAATGTAGACAAAAGTCAACTATAAGGGTTTTCAAGCCACTAAAAATCACAAACTCGTACAAATCATATCGAAATGCATTGAGAATTATGCCAATCATCCTCACACCCTAGAAATACCATAAAGCAACCATGAAGAGGGATAAAATGGTAAAATTATATAGAAATAAATAATTCACATAAATTATAAAAAATTAAGCTATTACATCATGCACCACAAAAATCTTGTTCGTGCTATAACTAAAGGTAAAGGAAATAGAAATTATGCATTATAGCTTAATTGTGACCCAAATGATAAATACATGTTTTACCCCGATGTTTAAATGACTCCCATGCTATTGATGTGCATTGTAGATGTTTGTTGAAATGCTCATGATTTTAGAGTATGAAATTATGACATGATCATATGCATTCCTATCCATGTACAATATTATGATAACCATATGCTTAATGAAATCCCCAAATTATTGTATGATGAATTGTTGATATTGATTATGTGTTCAAGAAGTGTCAAGTCTTTTCAGTTTCATGCTTTCGAGTCCTGGGGGTACTTGTACCCGATAATTTAGCTGTGTGCCTAGAGCCAGTGTCAGTTTTCATGATACTCTCAGTCAAGCCATGATCATTAGAATTCAATCAGTCTCATGACTAAGGAAAATTTAGTGAATTAAGTATTAGTAACCTCAGTTATCTCAGTAATATCAGTAATCTCTGTAATCTTTATAATCTCAACAATCCTAGTCAGTTATTAGATCTCAGTAGTATTCTGTCAGTCAATAGAATTTAGTGAACCCAGTTCAAATCAGTTATACAATATGATCAGTAACAGTTCAATTTAGTTAATTCAGTTCAGTGTCTCTTCAGTAGGGAGTAGGATTCAGTACCAAGTGAACCCAAGGATGAGGGCTCACCTATCAGTCCGTAGAGGGTGTGATCCTTAGAAGCAATCCTTGTGTTCCAGAACTACGTAGCCAGTGTAGGTTGAGATGTATCCTATGAGTTTAGGGATTACACACCTCATTTGAGTTTTCCTACTAGGAGGGGTTGGCGGAAGAGCTCCCTGTTAGATAGGGTTTACTCACAACTTGTCTTTACTCATGGCACGATACTGACACCCTTCCTACTGGGATTACAGGTTGAACCCCACCAGTTTAGTTTTAGGGCATGTCGGTTAGATGGTTACTTCCCACAGTCTCAGTCTCAGTCTCAGTCTCAGTAGTAGAACTCAGTTCAGTTTTACAGATTCAGGACAGTCAGATACAGTCGCTCAGCTTAGTATGAAACTTAGCTAGTTCCATCAGAATTAGGACTATCAAACAAAGTCACTCAGTTAATAGTATATTAATTAGATAAAACTCATATTATTAGTATTCAGTTTAAGGACTATCAGATACAGTCAATCAGAATAGTTCTTCATAATCAGAACTATTAGAAACATTCATCCCCTTATCAATAATATGACATTGGTTTCTCAGTACTCAATAAACTTAGTTTTTCAGTATCCTAGTATTAGTACTCAGATATCAGTAAATCCACGTTATCAGAATTTATGAGTCTGTGTTATCACAATCTTAGTTACAGTTATGTATTCATGCATATATTCTCGTATCCATGTTATTTAGTCAGTTAGTATTGTTCATGCATATGAACCATTTCATTCAGCCTACCTCACTTGCATACTAGTATATTCAATTGTACTAATGCATTTGCGCTATGGTGTTTTATACCATAGGTTCAGAAGCCCGCACTCCAGAGTATCAGTAGAATTCTACTTCCAACAGTTAGAGTCAGCAGTGAGTCCTCATCATTTGAGGATATTATTATTTGATTATTTTATTCTTTCTCTACTAAGTTTATTTTAATAGTGGAGTTAGTTGGGGGATTGTCCCATCAAATCTATATTCAGATAATTTAGTTTTAGAGGCTTTTAGACTACAGCATATTCAGACAGTTTATTTCTATTTTGGGTATTGTTATACCCTTTTTACAGATTTTGTTTTATATCCAATATTAGTTCAATTTTGAACCTTATGGCCTTACAACTTATATTCTGCATATTTACTATATATTATTTAGTGCTCAATTACAAATATCAGTCATGGGTTAGCTTGTGGTCCTTCAAGGTCATGAGCACCGTGTAGCATTCTAGGTACTAGATTTGGGGTGTTACAAACTTGGTATCATAGATAGGTTCAATAGTGTCCTAGGAAGTCTGAAAAGCTGCATCTAGTAAATTTTTGTACATAGGTGTGTTGTGCACCATACTTATGTGCAGGAGTCTATTAGATATTTAAGGAACAGTTTTTCTTCTTTTAGTATTCATGTCGTGCCAGTGAGAATAAGCTCGAATTTAAATATAAGTCTAATCCGCTCTCCATTTTATTTTTAGAATATGCCTCCCAAAGGGATTAATGAAAGGAGAATGGGAAATCAGCCAGTACCTCAGCCAGTTTAGGAAGATCCTTTGGATGAGCACGTCTCTCATGCAGAATTCAGAACTGCACTCACTACTCTAGCCAATTCAGTCACAGCTCAGAATGAATGGCCAACTGCTATTCTGGCCAACCCAATGGCCAATTCTACTACAGCCAGGATTCGAGACTTCACCCGAATAAATCCTCCTCTATTCTCAGGTTTTATGTTTGAAGAGGATCCACAGGAGTTCCTCAATAAAGTTCAGAACGTCACGGATATCATGGGAGTGACTTCCAGTGAGAGTGTAGAGTTAGCCATCTATCAACTACAAGATGTAGCCCATATGTGGTTTAAGCAGTAGAAGGTAGGCAAGGGTGTAGATACAGAGTCCATAGAATAGGAAGAGTTTGCGGCGGACTTCTTAGGTAGATTCTTTCCCCTAGAGCAGAAAGAATCCAAAGTGTCAGAATTTATCAACCTCAGACAAGGTAGAATGAGCATAAAAGAATACTCCCTCAAGTTCACTCAGTTATCCAGGTATGCTCCTCATGTAGAGAAGATAATAGATCCAGAATGAGTAGTTTGTGTTTGGGATATCAGGTAGAGTGGTTAAGAAGTGCAGGACTGTAACATTGATTAAGGAGATGGACATATCTAGGCTCATAGTCTATGCTCAATAGATTGAGAAGTAGAAACTTAAAAAGTAGAAGAGGGGAAATATGAGAGCCAAAATTGGTAGTTATAGTTTTTCTCAACCAGGGTCTCAGGGTGGTAGCCGTTCTCAGTATAGACAGAAGCTTTCAGCCCCAGTTCCATCTTCAGCTAGTGCACCAGGACCAAAGTTTAGAAATAACTGTAGAGATAGGGTACCAGGCTCCAAGGCCTAGGATAGTGAGAACAGAGTTTTTACTTATTCACTTTGCGAAGAGTATAGTAAGTATCGTAACGGTATATGTAAAGCCGACAGTGATGTATGTTTCAGATGTGGTGAGACAGGTCACAAGGTTTGAGATTATCCTAGGACTGGCCCTAGAAGTAAGCACGGTCGTCCTACAGCTCAGTCCGATCACCCGAATCAGCAGGGTGCTAATTCCAGTGCTATCAGTGAGCAACGCCCAAACAAACTCTTTGCACTTTAGTCTTGACAGGATCAGGAAAGTCCTCCTGATGCAGCCACTGGTATGTTACAGATCCCTCATTTATATGTTTATGTTTCTTCAAATTCAGGAGTTTTTTTTTTGTAACTCTTTACATAGCAGTCAACTTTAAGGTTAGACCAAATATTAACAAGACCTTTCTCAGTCTCCACCTATTAGGTTATCCTATCATGGCTGGACAGATATACAGGAATTGTTCGATTATAATATCTAAGAAAGTCAGGCCTTCAGGTTCCAGTAGTAATACCAGTATGTGTCGAAAATCCATAAGGGAAGATGATTCCCAATCCATTCCTACCTCAGTGTAAAGTTTTGTACTTCAGTTATCCTGGTACTTACGCATACTTTACGTTTCAGTCCCCCGAATATAGCTTATATCCAAGCACTCTTCATAGAATGATATGTGTTTTAAGTTCCTCGTATGAGGAGTCCAAGTTCATCCAGTGTTGCGAATCATGTTCCACGAATTCAAAAATATTTTAGGCTCAAGTCATGCAGCTCATGACTCATGCTCCACTCCTAGTGATCAGCCAAACTCATATTATGTCACGTATACCCTCAGCTTAGAGCCCTCGATGAATCCACGATATTGATATTCCATCCCACAGACATCAGTTACATTATCAGTTCAGTAATTAATATTCAGTAAAGGACTCAGATAGTCCTACAGGTCCATGGCTTTCAGTTATCAATTACTTAGCCATCAAAATTCAGTACTCCTATACCATTCTAATGCTCAGTCATAGAAAAACTAGCATTTAATTTTAGTTATAGTCTTAGTTATGATTAGAGTCTCAATTACCGTCTTAGCTATAATCTTAGTTTAAGTCCTAGCCCAGTAATCAGTTCAGTAACTCAGTTTAGTTTTGGGATTGCATGACCATAACATATGACCATCAGTTACTTAGTTATTAGTATTTCAGTACCCCAGTTTGTAATATGTTTTCGAAATATGTTAGACACCTGATCTTGCATTCTTAAGGTAATACAATTTTCACTCACTCATGCTCAGTTACCTCATGTTACCCAGTCAATCATTACTATCTATGTATTATACTCTACATTTTTAGTCCAGTTGTTCAGACTAAGTTTGGTAAAGTCTTGCAGAACCAGTATTCAGTTATCAGTCCTTCAGTTAATAAGATAAGTAGTATATTTAAGCAGTTGTGCTTAATACCCATGTTAATATTTTTGGTAGTCTTGAGTGATGTGTTGTACTAAGGTGGAGATTATAGTTGAAAGAGTATTGGAGAAGTACTTTAGTTAAGTATAAGTTTTCAGTATGAGTAAGTTTAAGCAGCTAGTAATTCAGTTTAGCAGTCAGGCAAACAAGTTCGGATGGTGTGGTTTTCCTTCGTTCTATCTAGTCGCACTATCCAGAGTCCCACGAATGTGATCATTCTAAAATGGACCAACCAGGTAGTTACGTGCTCAACTTAGTTCATGTATCACATCTTAGTTTTAGTTCCCAGATATTCAGTCATAATTTATTTCGTAGGCGCCTTGTGCATCGCCCTAGTTTTCCTCAGTATCTCAGCAAAATCAGTATTCTTTGAGGGACCTAGTGTCCCAAGGGGGAGATACACTATAATCCCCCGAACTTTCATGCCATAAACATGCCACTCTCTCCTCGTAACTTTTTGTTTTCCTTTCTTCGATAAGCTGTCCAACTATGATGTGTTAAGCATATTGACCTCAATTCAAACTCTCTAGTCCTCATCTTTTTTCATATAGAAATTTCATCGTCCTTTTTGTTTTGGAGGTAGATGTAAAGAGACGAACTACAAGAAAGAAAAATCCTGTACTCTTCGCCTATCTGTCGGTGCTCTAGCATTTTTTGTAAGGTAACTATCTCGGTTTCATAGAGAAATTTATATAGAATCTTTGAAAAAGACTTTCTTTCATAAGAAATAAAATATTTACTATCTTTGGGATCTGATCCTACTATTAGTAGTAAGGGGTACTCATGAGTTATCCCTCAAACTTTGACCTCAGCCGCAAGCCACATACCCAAGGTGCTCAATTCTGATCATGATATTCAGTTTATATACCATGTTTCAGGCTTAGATATGTTCCCATATTCCCATTCACGCATGCCGAGTAATTGATCTCGGGTTTATCAGTATTTTTGGTTTAAGGTAACAGTCTTCCATGAATTCACTCAGTTTTATGCTCAGATTCCCATTATAAACTTGGTATCAATTACCATTACATATTAAGTCATAAGTTTATGTGTCAGTTCAGTCATGTATTCAAGCATCAGATGTGCATGCTCAGGCTTACTAGTAATCCAGTCATGTATTCTTTGAGTTAGCTATTCTTGCATCAGATATATATGTTCAGTATAATACATTCAGCTTATCAATCATGTTAGTCATGTACTCATGTTTCAGTTGTTCATGTTCAGTATGTACTTCAGCTTATCATTTCCCCCATCTCAGTCAGTCTCATCCGAGGAAAAATATTCTCAATGGGGAGGTAAGACCCCGCAAAATCCTGAGCTTAATTCTGCCCATTTATGCTTGTTAAGAGGGTCTCATACTTAGAAAATTCTAACTAAGTTCCTAGACTTAGCCTATTGTTGGCCTTTAAAAATGACAATCTCATTTTGCCACCTTAACATCCTTTAATGGTCCATATTTTTGTTAATTCATGATTAGAGAGGTCCATAGGTGGTCCCAGACAAGTTTTAAATTTTTCAGACCATGTTTAGACCACGTTTGAAAGCCTAAAATAGTGGACCGAGGCGATCTTGGCACACCGCATTGCCAATCACGTTGGTTGATATTGTTTCAGGTTGCCAAGGTCAAAGTATTGAGATTCAACGTGATGATGGTGCGACGCATCGACTATCACATTAATACCATCGACGCATCGTGTCGATGGTAGTGTCGATGCCCAGGTTCAATCATTAAATGTCCATATTTTTAAGGGGCAAAAGGGTCAATTTCCCATCCTTATATAAACCCAATAACACATGATTCATCCATATTTCACCCAAAATATAGTGTTTCTCTCAAGAACAAGTTAGGGTTTTCAATTGCGAATTCAAATTCAAGACTAAAATTTAAGAATCTCTCCGTCAATCTTTGTAAAATCAAGAACGAAGGTATGTATAGTATTCATTCATGGATTCCTTTGTGTCCATGGAGCCCAAGAATCAAGTTTTAAACTATGAATTCTGATATTCATGTTATGGATTGATTATGTTCATGTGGTTGTTGTTGTACGTTTCCCAAGTAGGAATCTTTATTTGTTATATGAAACTATGTTTGCATGCAAGTTGAAAACTATGAACTTAGTTGGTTATGGTGTGTTAATTTGATTATTATGCCTATGCCCTAAGTGGTGCAGGTAAGGTGTTTGATAAAATTCCTAGGAGAATAGAAATTATGCATTATAGCTTAATTGTGACCCAAAGGATAAATACATGTTTTACCCTTATGTTAAAATGACTCCCTTGCTATTGATGTGCATTGTAGATGTTTGTTGGAATGCTCATGATGTTAGAGTATAAAATTATGACATGATTATATGCATTCCTATCCATGTACAATATTATGATAACCATGTGCTTCATGAAATCCCCAACTTATTGTATGATGAATTGTTGATATTGGTCATGTGTTTAAGAAGTGTCAAGTCTTGTCAGTTTCATGCTATCGAGACCTGGGGGTACTTGTAACTGACAATTTAGCTGTGTGCCTAAAGGCAAGGCCAGTTTTCATGATACTCTCAGTCAAGCTATGATCATTAGAATTCAGTCAGTCTCATGACTCAGGAAAATTCAGTGAATTCAGTATCAATAACCTCAGTGATCTCAGTAACATAAGTAATCTTTGTAATCTCAGCAATCCCAGTTAGTTTTCAAATCTCAGTAGTATTCTGTCAGTCAATAGAATTTAGTGAACCCAGTTCAAATCAGTTATACAATATGATCAGTAACAATTTAGTTCAGTTAATTTAGTTCAAAGTCTCTTCAGTTGGGAGTTGGATTCTGTACCAAGTGAACCCAAGGATGAGGGCTCACCTGTCAGTCAGTAGAGGGTGTGATCCTTAGAAGAAATCCTTTCATTCCAGAACTACATAGCCAGCATAAGTTGAGATATACCCAACGAGTTTAGGGATTATACACCTCATTTGAGTTTTTCTACTAGGAGGGGTTGGCGGAAGAGCTCCTTGTCAGATAGGGTTTACTCACAGCTTGTCTTTACTCGTGGCACAGTACTGACACCTTTCCAGCTAGGGTTATAAGTTGGACCCACCAGTTCAGTTTCAGGGCATGTCAATTAGATGAATACTTTCCAAAGTTTCAGTCTCAGTAGTAGAACTCAGTTAAGTTCTACAAATTCAGGACTGTCAGATACAGTCGCTCAGCTCAGTACAAAACTTAGCTAGTTCTATCAGAATTAGAAATGTCAGACACAGTCACTTAGTTAATAGTATATTAATTATAAAAAACTCATGTTATCAGTATTCAGTTTCAGGGCTATCAGATACAGTCAATTAGACCAGTTCTTCATAATCAGAACTATCAGAAATAGTTATCCCTTTATTAGTAATATGACATCAGTTTCTCAGTACTCAATAGACTTAGTCATTCTGTATCCCAGTATTAGTACTCAAATAGCAGTAAATCCATATTATCAGAATTCATGAGTTAATGTTATCACGATCTTAGTTACAGTTACGTATTCATGCATGTATTCTCACGCTCATGTTATTCAGTCAGTTAGTATTGTTCATGCATATGAACCATTGCATTCAGCCTACCTCACTTGCATAGCAGTTCATTCAATCATTCTAACGCATTTGCGCTATGGTGTTTTATACCATAGGCTTAGAAGCCCCCACTCCAGAGTATCAGTAGAATTCCACTTTCAGCAGTTAGAGTTAGCAGTGAGTCCTCATCATTCGAGGATGTTATTATTTGATTATTTTATTCTTTCAGTACTTAGTTTATTTTAGTAGATGGAGTTAGTTGGGGGATTGTCACATCAACTTTTTATTCAGACAGTTTAGTTTTAGAGGCTTTCAGACTACAACACATTCAGATAGTTTATTTCAGTTTTGGGTATTATTATTCCCCCTTTATAGATATTGTTTTATATCCAGTATTAGTTCAATTTTAAACCTTATGGCCTTACAACTTATATTCTGCATATTTATAGTATTATATTTAGTGCTCAATTACAGATATCAGTCACGGGTTAGCTTGTGGTTTTTCAAGGCCATGAGCACCGTGTAGCATTCCGGGTACCAAATTCGGGGTGTTACAAACTTGGTATTAGAGACAGGTTCAGCAGTGTCCTAGGAAGTCTGAAAAGCCGCACCTAGTAGAGTCTTGTACATGGGTGTGTTGTGCACCACTCTTATGTGCAGGAGGCTATGAGATATTTTAGGAATAGTTTCCTTTCTTTCAGTATTCATGTTGTCCCAGTGAGCATAAGCTCAAATCTAACTCTCAGTCTAATCTGCTCTCCTTTTTGTTTGTAGAATATGCCTCCCAAAGGGAATAATAAAAGAAGAATGGGAAATCATTCAGCACCTCAGCCCGTTCAGGCGGATCCTTTGGATGAGCATGTCTCTCATGCAAAATTCAGAACTGTATCCACTACTCTAGCCAATTCAGTCACAACTCCGAACAAACGGTCAGATGCTATTTCGGCTAACCCAGTGGCCAATTCTACTGCAGCCAGTATTCAAGACTTCACCCAAATGAATCCTCCTTTATTCTCAAGTTCTAAGTCTAAAGAGGATCCACAGAATTTTTTTGATCAAGTTTAGAAAGTCACAAATATCATGGGAGTGACTTCCAGTTAGAGTGTAGAGTTAGCCACCTCTCAGCTATAAGATATAGCCCATCTGTGGTTTAAGCAGTGATAGGTAGGCAGGGGTGCAAATACAGAGCCCATAGAACGGGAAGAGTTTGCTATGACCTTCTTAGGTAGATTCTTTCCCATAAAGAAAAAAGTAGTCAAAGTGTTAGAATTCACCAACCTCAGATAAGGTAGCATGAGAATAAAAGAATACTCCCTCAAGTTCACTCAGTTATCCAGGTACGCTCCTCATGTAGTAGAAGATAATAGATCCAGAATGAGTAGTTTGTGTTTGGGATATCATGTAAAGTGGTTAAGGAGTGCAGTACTGTGATATTGATTAAGGAGATGGACATATCTAGGCTCATAGTCCATGCTCAATGGATTGAGGAGTAGAAATATAGACGAAGAAGAGAGGAAATAAGAGAGCCAGAACTGGTAGTTATAGTTTTTCTCAGCCAGGGTCGCAAGGTGGTAAATGTTCTTAGTATAGGCATAAGTTTTTAGCCCCAGCTCTATCTTCAACTAGTGCACTAGCACCAAAGTTTAGAAATAACCGTAGAGATAGGGTACCAGGATCTAAGGCCTAGGATAGTGAGAACAGGGATTTTACTTATCCGCTTTGCAAAGAGTGTGGCAAGTATCATAAGGGTATATGTGGAGCCAATAGTGATGTGTGTTTTGGATGGGGTGAGATAGGTCACAAGGTCTGAGATTATCCTAGGCCTGGCCCTAGAAGTAAGCACGATCGTCCTACAGCTCAGTCCGATTGCTCGAATCAGTAGGGTACTAATTCTAGCACTATCAGTGGGCAATGCCCAAATAGACTCTTTGCACTTTAGTCCCGACAGGATCAGGAAAGTCCTCCTAATGCAGCCACTGGTATGTTATAGATCCCTCATTTCTATGTTCACGTTTCTTCAAATTAAAGAGCTTTTTTTTTGTAACTCTTTACATAGTAGTCAACTTTAAGGTCAGAACAAATGTTAACAGGACCTTTCTCAGTCTCCACCCACTGGGTCAGCCCATCATGGGCCGGCAGGTATACATGGACTGTCCGATTATGATATATCAGAAAGTCAGGCCTTCATGTTCCAGTAGTAATATCGGTATGTTTAGAAAATCCATAAGGGTAGATGATTCCCGACCCATTCCTACCTTAGTGTAAAGTTTCGTACTTTAGTTATCCTGATACTTACGCATACTTTACGTTTCAGTCCCCCGAATACAGCTTATATCCAAGCGCTCTTCATAGAATAATATGTGTTTCAAGTTCCTCGTATGAGGAGTCCAAGTTCATCCAGTGTTGTGAATCATGTTCCACGAATTCAAAAATATTCTAGGCTCAGTTCATGCAGCTCATGACTCATGCTCCACTCCTAGTGATCAGCCAAACTCAGATTATGTCACGTATACCCTCATCTTAGAGCCCTTGGTGAATCCATGGTGTTTATGTTTCTTCCCGTAGGCCTCAGTTACAGCATTAGATAAATAATTAATATTCAGTAAAAAACTCAGATAGTCCTACTGGACCATGGCTTTCAGTTATCAGTTACTTAGCCATCAGAATTCAGTACTCCCATACTAGTCTAAACCTGAGTCATAGAAAAACCAGCATTCAATTTCAGTTACATTCTTAGTTACTGTCATAGTCTTAATTACCATCTTAGCTATAATCTTAGTCTAAGTCCTAGCCCAGTAATAAGTTTTGTAACTCAGTTTAGTTTCGAGATTTCTCGATCATAGCATATGGCCATCGATTACTTAGTTATTAGTATTTCAGTACCCCAGTTTACAGAATTTTTTTGAAACATATTAGACACCTGATCTTGAATTCTTAAGGTAATACAATTTTCGCTCACTAATGCTCAGTTACCTCATGTTACCTAGTCAGTCATTACCATCTATGTATTATACTCTACAGTTTTAGTCCAGTTTTTCAGACTAGATTCGGTTAAGTCTTGTAGATCCAGTATTCAGTTATTAGTCCTTTAGTAAATCAGATAAGTAGTATATTTAAGCAATCGTGCTCAATATCTATGTGAATGTTTTTGGTAGTCTTGAGTGATATGTTGTACAAAGGTGAAAAGTATAGTTGAAAGAGTGCCGGAGAAGTATTTTAGTTAAGTATAAGTTTTCAGTATGAGTTAGTTTAAGCAGCTAGTAATTCAGTTTAGCAGTCAGGCGAACAAGTTCGGATGGTGTGGTTTCCCTTTGTTCCATCTAGTCGTACTATCCAGAGTCCCACGAATGTGATCGTTCTAAGATGGACCAACCAGGTAGTTACGTGCTCAACTTAGTTTATGTATCACGGCTTAGTTTTAGATCCTAGATATTCAGTCACAATTTAGTTCATAGGTGCCTTGTGTATCGCCCTAGTTTTCCTCAGTTTCTCAGCAAAATCAGTATTCTTTGAGGGACCAAGTGTCCAAGGGGGAGATACACTACAATCCCCTAAACTTTTATGTCATAAACATGCCACTCTCTTTCTCTTCATAATGAATACAGTTAGGAGTAAGGGGTACTTATAAGTTGACTCTCAAACTCCGACTTCAGCCGCAAGCCACATACCCAAGATGCTCAGTTTAGATCACAATATTCAGTTTATATACCATGTTTCAAGCTTATATATGTTCCCATATTCCCATTTATACGTGCCCAATAAGTGATCTTGGGCTCATCAGTATTTTTAGTTTAAGGTAACAGTCTTCCATGAATTTACTCAGTTTCATGCTCAGATTCCTATTATAAACTTGGTATCAATTACCATTGCATATTAAGTCATATGTTCATGTGTCAGTTCAGTCATGTATTCACGCATCAGATATGCATGCTCAGCTTGATAAATTTAGCTTACTAGTATCCCAGTCATGCATTCTTTGAGTCAGCTATTCATGCATCAAATATACATATTCAGTATAATACATTCAGCTTATTAGTCATGTCAGTCATGTACTCATATTTCAGTTGTTCATGTTCAGTATGTACTTCAGTTTATCATTTCCCCCATCTTAGTCAGTCTCGTTTGAGAACGAATGTTCCCAAGGGGGAGATATTATAAGATCCTGCAAAATACTGAGCTTAATTCTGCCCATTTATGCTTGTTAAGGGGGTCCCATACTAAGAAGATTCTAACTAATTTTGTATACTTAGCATATTATTGACCTTCGAAAATGGCAATCTCATTTTGCCCCCTTAACATCCTTTAATAGTCTGTATTTTTGTTAATTCATGATCAGAGAGGTCCATAGGTGGTCCTGGACAAGTTTCAAATTTTTTGAACCACGTTTAGACCACGTTTGGAAGCCCAAAATAGTAGACCGATGCGATCTTGGGACACCGCATCGCCAATCACGTTGGTTAATATTGTTGTAGGTTGCCAGGGTCAAAGTACTGATACTCGATGCTTTGATGGTCTGATGCATCGACTATCACATCAATGCCATTGATGCATCGCATCGATGCCCAGATTCAGTCATTAAATGTCCATATTTTTAAGGGGCAAAAGGGTCACTTTCCCATCTTTATATAAACCCAATAACATGTGATTCAACCATATTTCACCCAAAATATAGTGTTTTCTCAAGTTTCTCTCAAGAACAAGTTAGATTTTTCAATTGGGAATTCAAATTCAAGACTCAAATTCAAGAATCTCTCCGTCAATCTTTGTAAAATCAAGAACTAAGGTATGCATAATGTTCATTCATGGATTCCTTTTTGCCCATGAAGCCCAAGAATCAAGTTTTAAACTATGAATTCTAATATTCATGCTATGGATTGATTATGTTCATGTGGTTGGTGTTGTACGATTCCCAAGTAGGAATGTTTATTTGTTATATGAAACTATGTTAGCATGCAAGTTGAAAACTATGAACTTAGTTGGTTATGGTGTGTTAATTTGATGATTCTGCCTATGCCCTAAGTGGTGCAGGTAAGGTGTTTGATAAAATTCCTAGTAGAATAGAAATTATGCATTATAGCTAAATTGTGACCCAAACGATAAATACATATTTTATCTTTTTATTCAAATGACTCCCATGCTATTGATGTGCATTATAGATGTTTGTTGGAATGCTCATGTTGTTAGAGTATGAAATTATGACATGATTATATGCATTCCTATCCATGTACAATATTATGATAACCATGTGCTTCTTGGAATCCCTAACTTATTGTATGATGAATTGTTGATATTGGCCATGTGTTCAAGAAGTATCAAGTCTTGTTAGTTTCATGCTATTGAGTCCTGGGGCTACTTGTACCCGATAATTTAGTGGTGTACCTAGAGCCAGTGTTAGTTTTCATGATACTCTCAGTCAAGCCATGATTATTAGAATTCAGTCAGTCTCATGACTCAGGAAAATTTAGTGAATTTAGTATCAGTAACCTCAGTTATCTCAGTAATATCAGTAATATCTGTAATCTTTATAATCTTAGCAATCCCAGTCAGTTATCAGATCTCAATAGTATTCTATTAGTCAATAGAATTTAGTGAACCCGAGTCAAATTAGTTATACAGTAAGATCAGTAACAGTTTAGTTCAGTTAATTCAGTTCAGTGTCTCTTCAGTTGGGAGTAGGATTTAGTACCGAGTGATCCCAAGGATGAGGGCTCACTTGTCAGTCAATAGAGGGTGTGATCCTTCAAAGTAGTCCTTGCATTCCAAAACTATGTAGGTAGCGTAGGTTGAGATGTACCTAATGAGTTTACGGATTATTCACCTCATTTGAGTTTTCCTACGAAGAGGGGTTGACAAAAGAGTTCCTTGTCAGATAGGGTTTACTCACAGCTTGTCTTTACCCGTGGCACAGTACTGACACCCTTCCAGCTGGGGTTATAAGTTAGACCCTACCAGTTCAGTTTCGAGGCATGTCGGTTACTTATTATTTCCCATAGTCTCAGTTTCTGTCTCAGTCTCAGCAGTAGAACTCAGTTCAGTTCTATAGATTTAGGTCTGTCAGATACAGTCGCTCAGCTTAGTACGGAACTTAGCTAGTTCCATCAGAATTAGGACTGTCTGACACAGTCACTCAGTTAATAGTAGATTAATTATACAAAATTTATGTTATCAGTATTCAATTTTAGGACTATCAGATACAGTCAATTAGACCAGTTCTTTATAAGCATAACTGTCAGAAGCAGTCATCCCTTTATCAGTAATATGACATCAGTTTCTCAGTACTCTGTAGCCTCAATCATTCATTATCCCAGTATTAGTACTCAGATATCAGTAAATCCACGTTATCAGAATTCATGAGTCAGTGTTATTATGATGTCAGTTACAGTTATGTATTCATGCATGTATTCTCACGTCTACGTTATTCAGCCAGTTAGTATTGTTCATGCATATGAACCATTGCATTCAGCCTACCTCACTTTTATACTAGTACACTCAATCGTACTGACGTATTTTTGCTATGGTGTTTTATACCATAGGTTTAGAAGCCCGCGCTCCAGAGTATCAATAACATTCCAGTTCTAGCAGTCAGAGTCAGCAGTGAGTCCTCATCATTCAAGAATGTTATTATTTGATTATTTCATTCTTTTAGTACTTAGTTTATTTTAGCAGATGGAGTTAGTTGGGGGATTGTTCCATCAACTCTTTATTAAGATAGTTCAGCTTTAAAGGCTTTCAGACTACAGAACGTTCAGACAGTTTATTTCAATTTTTGATATTGTTATACCCCCTTTACAGTCATTGTTTTATATCCAGTATTAGTTCAGTTTTGAACCTTATGGCCTTACAACTTATATTCTGCATATTTATAGTATATTATTCAGTGCTCAGTTACAGATATCAGTCATGGGTTAGCTTGTGGTCCTTCAGGGTCATAAGCATCGTGTAGCATTTTGGGTACCAGATTCAGGGCATTACACTACTCAACAAAAGACAACCTCTCATCTAACTACATCGAATCCCAATGAATAACATGAGACTCAACTGGAATGTAACACCAAAGCGTGAAAACATGACAAATTGGATGAATAACTGATAATTTTAGGGGCAATGCTAACTCATAAGCCATATCCCCAATAATTCAAAAAATCTCAAAAGGTTCAATATATCTGGGTCTAAGCTTGCCCCTCTTCCTAAACCTTATCACACCCTTCATGGGAAAAACATGAAGGAAGAATCGATCACCAACACTAAATATCAAAGCACGAAGTCTATGATCCGCATAACACTTCTTTCTTACTCTCAACCACTTAAAATTTATACTGAATAACCTAAACTCTATCTAAAGAACTACGAAGTAAGTTCGTACCTCGAGGTCTAATCTTAAAAACCTTAAATCATCCAACTAGAGAGAGACAACGCTTACCATAGAAGGGCTCGATATGATCTATCTCAATATTAGAATGATAACTATTATTATATGTGTTACGACCCAAACCTACCATGACGGGCGATATTAAGCGCACCATGGGCCAGAGAAAACCCCCTTAGCCTTACCTTAAGGGAACATAAATATAAACAATGGAAGCCAACCAAACCAATGGTAAGTAATATTACAAAAACAAAATGTAAAGAATCAAAGAAAAACATCAATGACATTCCAATCTTATCCACGAAAGCCTCCAAACCAGGAATACTAACTAAGGCAGGACATGCCCTTGACTATGACAAAAAAAAGAGTCCAAAAAGTACTAAGACCAATAAAAAAAACAATGAAAAGATTGTGCTTTCCAAAAAATGAAGGCTCACCACTTTACAACAGACCAACAAACGTGCCGAACTACCTAATGTTGTATAGGAGCAATAGAAAAGTCCTCTAAACCTACATCATGAAATAGTTCAACATCTAGGGATGGTCAGTGGGGTAAGCACTGGCATGTAACTTAGAGGAAAGGGATAAAATAATGGCATCATAAAAAACCAGTCAAAAACCACATGCACAACATTTGTATATACATATATAGGATGACAAAATAGCAATAAAGGTCCATTAACATGATACTTTAAACCATTAACCCGGACCGTGTAGCTTGCTTCGTCCTAAAGGCACCCACGAGCTATATAGGTTCGACTCCCTCTGTTGGAAAGGAATCAGTGCATGTTAGTTATACATACCATTGAAACTGAGGATAGGATAAATACACCAAGTAGGTAGAAATCCAAAATAAAATGTGTATCCAGACACATGGTCAGATATACCCCCAATGTTGGCAAACATAGTTTCCAGTGTTAGTCCTTACGGGACTGCACCTTTATGGTGATCTACACAATTTTCTTTAAGCCCAATTTAAATTAGTTTACATATAAACCAACCATTTACCCAAGAGTTAATTACTAAGGCATTTACCAACATGGTATCATCATGTCAATATGCTCGCAAGCTATTCCAATTATGCCAAACCAGTCTAAATAACCATTAGACTCCCAAGTTCTATTTAAAATCCAAAATCATGCCACCAAGGGCCTTTCAAAACCATTGATATCTATTTATCCTTTAATACAATGTAATGGGTTCAAAAAATAAGTTAACTTATGTGAATAACCATATTTAAAACCAAGATTGTAAAGTGGGTTGAGGTTAATACCAATATAAAGCCAAAAATTCATCCAATTTGGGGAAACCCATATCCCCCATTCCAATCATTAAAACAATTCACCAATTTAGTCCCAAAACCATCAATTAAAACATGAATAATCTATTTAAAACACGGGACAAGTAATTCAAATAATGATAACCCAAAACCCTCAATCCATTTTCAAACCCATCAATTCAAATCACATGAATATTTAATAAATTAATGCCAAAATGTAAAATTCAAGTTAAAGAAAGAGAAACATGCCTGAAATACCAAAGAATTTGAAGAGAAATCAAAGCTTGGAGCTTGAATGATGAATTCACTGTGAAACCCTTGAGTTTTCTTGGGTTGCGAGTCAAAGTAGACAATAGTAGTGTTTTGATATTTAAAACTGACAAAAAAAGGGTTATCTAATGTTTATAAGTTGTTTAAGGGGTAAAAGAAGCAAAAGCCCCGCACCCTAAGTGAGAAAAAATTGGATAAAAAATGCATAGCAGCATGGCATGCTGCTATCATAGAGCTTAGCCTTAGTGCAGTGCCACTATTGCAGAAGCTAAGTAGCCTAGCATGCCACTATTGCGGAGGCTTACTACCTTGGGGTCCTAAAATAACCTTAAACCCCTTCCAAAAATTCTGAAACTTTTCCAAAACACCTTTTTAACAAACCTCAACATAATTCAAGTAAAAAATTTATGTTACGCATACGAGAGGGTAAAAAATAAAATAATCAAAATTTTATGGGGTCTCATAATACGTTAACTTTGCGAAAGCTAGATGTTTCTCCCACTAACCACCAAAGTCCATAACACAAGTGCAGATATTTTCTCCAAAACCTGAATAGCGCAATCTGATAAACCATCGATTTTGGGGTGAAAACCTACACTAAAATCAACCCAGCTACCCAACTCCTACTAAAAGTCTTCCAAAAGTGAGATGTGAACATTGAACCATGATCTGAGATGATGGACACCGACATACCATAAATACGAACTATCTTACAAATATAGATACAAGCCAACCTCTTAACACTGAAAGAAACCTAAACTGAAATAAAATAAGCAGACATCATAAATCAATTTATTCTAACCTAAATAGTATTAGAATCACGAGAAGTACGAGACAACCTAGTCACAAAGTCCATAGTGATCCATTCTTATTTCTACTCCACAATAGGTAACCACTGAAACAAACTACCAGGCCTCAAATGCTTTTTCTTAATCTACTGATAACATAGGCAACGAGCTATAAAAGACGCTACATCCTTCCTCATGCCACCCACTAATAGTGCTGCCTAAAATCACGATACATTTTAGTCACTTTGAGATGGATGAAATATATAGAATAATGGGTCTCCTCCAAAATCAATCTAATCTAATCACCCACTCTCAGCACACAAACTCGGCCCCTAATCCTCAAAATACCATCAAAATCAAACGAGGCTTCCTTAGCCTTACCACTCAATACCTTATCCAGAATTACTTCTAACCCAATATTATCAAACTGATGAGCTCAAATATGCTCTATTAAGGAATAACTAGTCTCTATAAAATCCAAAAAATGCCTAGGTGTCAAAATATCAAGCCTAACCATCTAGTTAGACAACGATTGAATCTCTACGACCAAAGGCCCCTCCTAGGTCAAAATATGTGCCAAGATACCTATGCTCATCGAATTTTGATTCAAGGAATCAAAAACTATATTTTTCCTGCACAGATGATAGAGTATATTAATATCACAATCCTTATGTAACTTAAGCCAATGACGCTGTAATACCTCATACTTTGAGGACATGATTATTTATCTATTATTTCATTAATTAGTTATTAGTTGGGGACATGTCCCATTAACTCATTATTCAGATTATTCAGATAGTAGAGGCTTTCAGACTAGATGTAGACTATTATATTTTAGACTTTAGTGTTTACAGTTTTTTTTTAGGTATTGTATTACCCCACAGATGTTATCTCATCCATGGTATGTTCAATATTGAATCTTGTGGCCTTTCAGTGTATGTTTCTACATTATTTAGTATTTTATGCAGTATACAGGTACAAATTTTAGTCATGGGTTAGCTTGTGATCCTTCGGGGTCATGAGCACCGTGTAACATTCCGGTTCAGTAAATTGGGGTATTACAAACTTGGTATCAGAGTCTAAGGTTCAATAGAGTCCTAGGAAGTCTGAAAGCCGCATCTAGTAGAGTCTTGTACATGGGTGTGTTGCATGCCACATTTATGTGCAAGAGGCTATGAGATGTTTAGGAATAGTTTCTCTTATTTTAGTATTCATATCATGCCAGTGAGCATAATCATAAGTCAATCTCTCAGTCTAATCCGCTTCTTCTTTTTATTTTAGAATATGCCTCCTAAGAGAAAAAATCAATCAGCCCCTTATCCCGAAGAACCTTTGGGTGATCATGTTTCTCATGAAAGAGTTCAGGACCACACTTATAACTCTTGCTCAGTCATTAGCTGCCCATAATGAGTAACCAACTTTTGTTTCAGCTAACCCAGTGGCCAACTCAGCTGCAGCTAGGATTCAGGACTTCACCCGAATGAATCCTCTGTCCTTTTACTGGTCTAAAGTATATGAATACCCTTAGGAATTCATTGATCAAGTTTAGAAAGTGACATACATCATAGGGGTGACTACTATTGAGAGTGTTGAGTTAGTCGTATACCAGTTGTAGGATGTGGCTCATACTTGGTTCAAATAGTGGAAGTCAAAAAGGTCAGATGATGTAGGTCCTATAGAGTGGGAGGAGTTTTTCACTGCATTCTTAGACAGATTCTTTCCCCAAGAGCTTAGAGAGGCTAAGGTGCTAGAATTCATCAACCTCAGGCAGGGCAATATGATGGTAAATGAGTATTCTTTAAAGTTTACTCAATTATCCAGATATGCCCCTCACCTGGTTGCAGACGGCAGAGCTAAGATAAGTAAGTTTGCTTCAGGGGTAAATGATAGCATGGTTAATGAGTGCAGATCTACCATGCTGAATAGTGACATAACTTTAGCTAGACTTATGACCCATACTCAGCAAATAGAGAAGCAGAATATTAAGCGGAGGGAAAAGCAGAATTAGAAAGCTAGGACAAGTAGCTTCAATTTTAGTCAGCCTAAATCAGAAGGAGAAAACCATTCTTAGTTCCGTAATAAGTCATTAGTTAAATTTCCTTCTTCAGCCAGTGCTCTAGCTCCTAAGTTTAGAGATAGAGTGCCAGGCTCTAAGTCTCAGGGCAGTGTCAGTAATGCCCAAACTAATCCCCTTTGTTAGATCTGTGGTAAGAACCACAAGGGTACTTGCAGAGCTGGCAGCGATGTCTGTTTTAGTTGTGGCAAGCCAGGCCACAGAGTCAGAGACTTCCCTCAGTCAGGTTATCAGAGTCATCTTCGCTTCTCAGCTCAGTCCGGTCACCCAAATCAGTAGGGTGCCACCACATGTGCTATTAGCGAGCAAATCCTAAATAGAATATATGTTTTTCAGACCTGACAAGATCAGGAAAATTATCCTGATATAGTTACTGGTACGTTATAGATCTTTTATGTACATATTTAAGCTTTGCTAGATCCAGGAGCTTCTTTATTTATTGTTACTCCCTATATAGTACTTGATTGTGGAATCAGTCCCAAAATTCTAGCAGAGCCCTTATCAGTCTCTACCCTAGTGGGAAAAACCATCATAGATCGGCAGGTATACAAAAATTACCTGGTTATGATATTTCAGAAAGTCACTTCAACAGACTTAGTCGAATTAGAGATGACTGATTTTGATGTCATTCTCGGTATGGATTGGCTTCATTCCTGCTCTGCCACAATCAACTGAAGAAATAGAATAGTCCAGTTTTAATTTCCAAATGAACCCGTCCTTAAGTGGAAAGGTAGTGTATCTGCTTTTAGGGGTCATCTTGTTTCCTACCTTTGGTCAAGAAAAATGATATCTAAAAGATGTGTCTATCATTTTGTTTGATTTAAGAAAAATAGTCCTGAAACTCCCAGACTTGAATTAGTCCCAGTAGTGAATGAATATTCAAATGTCTTTTCCAAAGATCTTCTAGGAATTCCTTCCGAAAGAGAAATAGACTTCAGCATTGATCTTCTTCCAGATACTTAACCTATCTCTATTTTTCCATACATAATGGAACCAGTAGAACTTAGAGAATTGAAAGAACAATTAAAGGATCTCTTAGAAAAGGGATTCATCAGACCCAATATTTCCTTGTGGGGCGCACCAGTCTTATCGTGCACAAAAAAGATGGTTATCTCAGAATGTGTATTGATTACCGTCAACTCAATAAGGTCATAATCAAGAACAAGTATCCTCTTCCCAGAATTGATAACTTGTTTGACCAACTTTAGGGTGCCAACTATTTCTCTAAGATAGACCTCAGATCCGGCTATTATCAGCGCAGGGTGAGAGAAAGTGACATTCTGAAAATAGCTTTCCATACTCGGTATGGTCACTTTGAATTCTTAGTCATGTCATTTGGTCTTACCAATGCTCCAGAAGCTTTCATGGACTTGATGAACCGTGTGTTTAGCAGTACTTAGACATGTTCGTAATAGTCTTCATAGATGATATTCAGGTTTATTCCCACACTAAGCGCGATCATGTAGATCATCTCAGAATAGTACTTCAAACTCTCAGAGATCAACAACAATTCGCCAAATTCAGTAAGTATAAATTTTAGCTAAGTTCAGTAGCATTCCTTGGTCACACCATTTCTAGTGATGGCATTAGCGTTGATCCTCAAAATATCGAAGCAGTAAGAAACTGGCCAAAAACTGTCTCTCTATCAGATATCAGGAGTTTCTTGGGTTTGGCTGGCTATTACAGATGGTTTGTTAAAGGATTTTCATCTATTGTATCCCCTATATCCAGATTGACTCAGAAAAAAGTCAAGTTTCAGTGGTTAGACCCTTGAGAGAAGAGTTTTGAGGAGTTGAAGACTCGACTTACCTCAGCCCCAGTCTTAGCTCTTCCAGATGGTTCAGATGGGTTTGTGGTATATTGTGATACATCCAGAGACGCCTCCAGACAGCTTAAACCCCATGAGTGGAATTATCCTACTCATGATCTTGAGTTAGCATCCATAGTATTTGCCTTAAAGATTTGGAGGCATTATCTCTACAGAGTTCATGTAGATGTCTTCACAGATCACAAGAGTCTTCAGTATGTCTTTTCTCAAAAAGAACTCAATCTTTGTTAGATAAGGTGGTTAGAGCTCTTGAAAGACTATGACATGAGTATCCACTATTATCCGAGAAAGGCCAATAGAGTGGCTGATGCTCTCAGTAGGCTATCCATAGGTAGTGTTTCTCATATGGAGGATAGTAAGAAGAAGTTAGCTTAAGAAGTCCATCAGCTTACCAGACTAGGCGTTCGCTTAGTCGATTATTCAGAGGGTGGTGTATCTATTTAGATTAGTTCAAAATCATCTCTAGGTTATAAGGTGAAAAAAAAGTAAGATAGAGATCCCAGCCTTGTCAAGTTGAAAGAGTCAGTTCAGGATCATAAAGTAGAGGTTTTCTCCCAAAGGGGAGATGGTGTTTTACATTATCAGGGTCATCTCTGTGTTCCAGGTGTAGATGACTTAAGGAAGTGAATTCTTATAGAAGCACATGGTGTGTGCTACTCTATTCATCCAGGGGCCACAAAGATGTAATGAAACTTATGGGAAATCTATTAGTGGAGTGGGATGAAGAGAGACATTGCAGAGTTTGTGGCTAAGTGCTCTACATGTCAGCAAGTTAAGATAGAGCATCGGAAACCTAATGGGTGCATGCAGGAGTTCAGTATACCTACTTAGAAGTGAGAAGTTGTGAACATGGACTTTGTGATGGGTTTGCCTCAAACTCATCATCAACATGATTCAGTCTGGGTCATTGTAGACAGAATGACTAAATCAACTTATTTTCTTCCAGTTCATACCTCTTATTCAGTCGAGGATTACGCCAAACTCTATATCAAGGAGTTGGTTAGATTGTACGGTATTCCATTGTCCATTATCTCAGATAGAGGTACCCAGTTCACCTCTTATTTTTGGAAAGCATTCTAAAAAGGTCTCGATACCTAAGTTCATCTGAGTATAACCTTCCATCCTCAGATAGATGGTCAAGAAGAAAGGACCATTTAGACTTTAAAATATATACTAAGGGCGTGTGCAATTGATTTCAAGAGAAGTTGGGATGACCATTTACCTTTGATTGAGTTTGCATACAACAAAAACTATCATCCCAGTATTCAGATGGCTCCATTTGAAGCTATCGATGGTAGGAGAAGTAGATCTCTAATTGGTTGGTTCGAATTTAGTGAGACCTCAGTCATAGGTCTTGACTTAGTGTTTGACACCTTAGAAAAAGTCTAGTTAATTAGAGAAAGACTCTGGGCTGCTCAGAGCCGATAGAAGTCTTAAGCAGATATTCGTAGAAAAGATATCGAGTTTGAGGTTGGTGATCATGTCTATCTAAATATCTCTCCCATGAAGGGAGTGAAGAGATTCGGCAAGAAGGGAAAGCTCAGTCCCCGATATATCATTCCCTTCAAGATTCTCAGTCGTTTTGGCAAGGTAGCTTATGAGCTTGAATTGCCTTCAAATCTATCCTCAGTTCATCCAGTCTTTCATGTATTTTTGCTCAAGAAGTGCATAGGTGACCCCTCAGTTGTAGTCCCTATTTAGAGAATTGATGTTCAGAACAGTCTCTCTTATGAAGAGATTGCAGTCAAAATCTTAGACTATCAGACTCTTAGATTAAGGAACAAAGAAGTCCCTCTATTTAAATTTCTTTGGTGAAATCAGTCCATCGAGGGAGCTACTTGGGAAGCAGAAGAAGAAATACATACCAAGTATCCTCACCTATTCTCCTCCAACTCAGATCAAGCTCAAGGTAACAGTTCTCCTTAAGCTTACTTAGTTTTATGATCAGTGTTCATCATGAACTTGGTATTTAGTTTCATGTTCATGTTACCAGTATAAACTTGGTATCAAGTACCATTGCATATTCAGTCATGCATTCATGAATCAGTTACACATGCATCAGATATGCATATTCAGTATGTTATGTTCAGCTTATAAGTCATGAGATCATGTTCCAGTTATTCATGTTCAGTTCATGTTCAGCTTATTATTTCCCCTCTCAATCAGTCTCATTCCAGGATGAATGTTCTCAAAAGGGAGATATTGTAATACCCTGAAGATTTTTAGCAAATTTTATCCCAAGAATGCCTAGTATTAGCTTCTAAAGTGAATGATAATTATTCCATGAGGAATTTACAAGATTTTCACTTTTTGTAATGTGAAAAATTCAATAAGCTTTCCATTGATATATGATTCGCTTAAATCCGATAATCGAGTAAGAAGTTGTGACTATTTCATGTTCCCATTGTAAAACAGCATCATATTAGTAAGTGGCGCGCCGCACCACAAGAGGAAATGACATTTGGAAATTTCTAGTAGGTGTCCATGATTGTGGTGCGTCATGCCAACAATCAAATTCAGAATTTTCCTTTTTCCAGTGTCTCAGCGTGATTTCTCCCTCGTCGCGCCAAAGTTCCAGGTCACGAAGGAATGGGCAATGCGATGGCGCAAAACTTCCCAATTGTTAATTTTCAGTGACACGGTGCAATAACGCCGTGTCGCGCCAGGGGCCCAGTTCGGGAAAATTTTACTAAAATTAAATGACGCGTCTACAGTTAAAAGGATCAATTTCCTAACCCTATTTAAACCCAATAACACGTGATTTAGCTATTCTTCACCCAATAAACTAAGGTATGCATAGTGTTCATTCATGGACTCCTTTCGTCCATGAAGCCCAAGAATCCCTTTTCTAAATTCAAGTTATAGATTTTCTTATGAATTTCATGATTGGGCTGCTTTTGTTCATGTTGATAATGAGTAATTGAATTGTATTCCATAAATGAGTGTTAAACTCCACATGGGTTGATTTGTATCGGTATAGATTCATGAAACCCTAGGACTAAACCCTTGAATGATTAAATTGGAATTGAATCACGACAGTTAATTGTTGTGTGATGTTGTTTACAAATTCTATGCCTACTATGTGTTTGGTTAAATGCCTAGATGAAGGGAAAATGTCTAATTACATGATATCATGAAATCCTCATATACGTACAAGCTTATGCCTATCACATGTTTGATGAAATGCTTCAGTAAATGTATTATGATGATTATTATGTATTCAAGTAAGTCATGCTTTGTCAGTTTCCTTCCATAGAGTCCTGGGGGTACTTTTACCCAAAACATTAGCTGTGTACCTAGAGCCATGTCATGTTTTTATGATACTCTCAGTCAAGCTATGAATTCTTAGACTTCAGATAGTCTTATGACTCAGGAAAAAATCTCCATGATCTCATGACTTAGTCAGTTGTCAGATATTAGTAGTATTCCATCAGTCAATGGAATTTAGTAACCCAAATCATGTTCAGTTCAGTAAATCATGTTCAGTGTCCATTCAGATAGGAGTAGGAATTAGCATCGAGTGAACCCAAGAATGGGGACACACACTATCAGATAAGGGTGTGATCCTTAGAAGTCATCCTTGCATTCCAAAACTATGTATCCAGCATAGGTTGAGACATCAACACTGTCCGATGAGGGTTGATAAAGTGGATAATCACTGTCAGATAAGGGCCCCGCCATTCTCTTTTGGGGACACTATCGGATAAGGGTCACCCATAGCTATAAATTGGACCCCAACTCAGCTATAATGGCATATCAGGGGCATGTCGGTTAAATACTACCTCCCACAGTTTTAATACCAATCTCAGTAAAAGAACTCAGATAGTTCTTCAGATTTATGACTGTCAGATACAGTCGACTCAGATATAATAAGGAACTCAAATACTTTCATCAGATTTAGGAATGTCAGAAATAGTCACCCATGTTATCCGTTACATTCAAATACAACTATTTATTCTATCAGTTTAATCAGTTATTAGAATGTCATATCATCAGTATTCAGATTCATTAATCATGATATTACAGTGTCAGTCACAGTTATGTATTTATGTATGCATTCTCACATTCATGTTAGAAATTCAGCTAGCATTATTCATGCATGTTAACCCTTGCATTAGCCTACCTCACATGTATACTCAGTACATTCCATTATACTGATGCATTTGCACTATGGTGCTTTCTTTTTATGTTACACCATAGGTTCAGAGACACGAGTTCCAGATCAGCAGTAGATTCCAGTCTCAGAAGTCAGAATAGAAGTGAGTCCTTATCCTTCAAGCACATGATTATTTCTCCACTGTTTCATTGATTAGTTATTAGTTGGAGTTAGTTGGGGACATGTACCATCAACTCCTTAGTTAGATTATTTAGATAGTAGAGGATTTCAGACTAGATACAGATAATTATGTTTCAGACTATAGTGTTTACAGTTTTGTTTTGGGTGTTGTATTACCCCACAGATGTTATCTTATCTATGTTATGTTCAGTATTGAACCTTGTGTCCTTTCAGGGCATGTTTCCACATTATTTAGTATTTTATGCAGTATACAGGTATAGATATCAGTCATGGGTTAGCTTGTGGTTCTTCAGGGTCATGAGCACCGTGTATCATTTCGGTTCAGCAAATCGGGGTGTTACAGACGCTGCCTCAAATTAAGATCTTGCTAAGTAAAGAAATATTGAAGGCTATGATGATCCAAGAAAATCTCACAATGGACTCCATACAAGTAATGCTTCAATAATATCAAAGCCAATTCAACCACACACAACTCTAAATCATGCGTAGGGTTTCTCTCATAAGGCTTCAACTGACGGGAAGCATACGAGGTTACCTTACCTTCCTGCATTAATATAACACCTAACTTAACACTTGAAGCATCATAAAAGGCGGTAAAACCCATGCCTTCCTTGAGAAAAGTCAAGATAGGAGCTGAAGATCCTTGTGCTTTTGAAATCTCACCTCACAAGCATTGGACCACTACAAGGAAATTTTTTTCTAAGTCAACTTGGTCAACGAAACTGCAATAGATGAAAAACCCTCAATAAAACACTGATAGTAACCTGCTAAACCAATGAAACTCTAATTATCAGTCGGAGAAGTAGGCCAAGCCCAATCATGAATCACTAAAATCTTGGCCAAATCGACCATAATACCATCCCAGGCCACCATATGACCTAAGAAAGAAATAAAATTCAACAAAAACTCACACTTGGAGAACTTAACATACAACTTCTCATCCCTTAAGCTTTGGAGTACAATCTTCAAATGCTCCTCATGATAGACCCCACTCTTTGAATAAACCAAGATATCATCTATAAATACAATAAAAAAAAGTTGAGATACTGTCAAAATACCCGATTCATCAACTCTATGAATGTGACTGAGGCATTGGTCATCTGAAATGACATGACCAAGAACTCATAATGATCGTATAGAGTCCAAAAAGCTAACTTTGGAATATCTGATGATCTAATATTCAACTAGTGATACCCAGACCTCAAATCAATTTTTGAAAACACCAAAGCACCCTAAAGCTGATCGAACAAATCATTAATATGAGGAAGAGGATACTCATTCTTAATTATCACTTATTCAACTATAGATAATTAATACTCACACATATAGACCCATTTTTTTCTTCACAAACAAGATGGTCTCACCCTAAGGTGATACACTAGGTTAGATAAATCCCTTATCCAATAACTCCTGCAACCGATCTTTCAATTGTTTTAACTACTAAGGCCATCTTATAAGGAGGAATAGAAGTGGGCTTAGTGCCTGGCTCAACATTAATAGCAAATTCAATATCATAATCAAGAGTCATACCAGGAAAATCCATAGGGAGTACATCTGTAAACTCTCTGACAATACGAACATTATCCAAAGGTGTAATACCCCAAAACCTGGTCTGAGATGTCACACGGTGCTCAAGACTATGAGTATCTTTAAGCTAACCCTGTCTACCTTCTACTAAGTCTGAAGCTCGCAATAAAGAAATATAGATATAACATTATACGAAATACAGAAAATTATCCAACTATAATATCTAAAAATAATGTCTGAAACCTCAATATTGAATAATCTGGGTTAAAAATAGCATTCTGACCATCCTCTACTACTAATATCTAGAGAGCCACTGGGAGAAACCACCATTTGACTCAAACCGCCTGAATATACTAAATCATCTAATACTGATAAGCTGAAAATCGGAATAACTAAGTCCCCAAACTATGAGGACTCAACAACTATTAGGATGTAGATGGAGATGATTGAAATCACTCTCGCTGCTAAAACTAAGAACCTGGACCTACATTATGAGATAATGTAGCACATAGACGTATATGTTGACCAGTACTTTAAGGATGTACTAAGTATATGGGGGTGAATGCACAAGTAAAACATCATCTCATCATTATAATTTATAAAATAATGCATGCCAAATGTAAATGACTCATATAAGCTTGAATAACTGAGAAACTAAAATCTGTAATCATGAGTAGTAAAGCATATTGAATAAATCTAGTGAGTCATAACATTTAGTTCTAAAAGTTGTACTTGTGTTTTTTCTTTAAAACATACTGTCTAAGTGTAGAAAGGACTCACTCTCATATCTGAAATCCAAAAGTTAAAATCTGTAGCTAATATCTTTCTGTAAAACATAATCTAAATAAAGTTGTGAGCCTTTACACTTAGTTTTCTAAAAGCTTTTCTGTTATTCTTTTTTGTTATGTTATAATCTTAAAACTTTAGAAAATTCTTTTAAAAAATATTCTGCAAGGGAGGTTCTTCTAACCGACGTAAACTATGTGAGCTAACATGGAGTCCAACGTCTTATTCCCCTATGGGGAAAACCTCACGATGAGGAGAGGTGTCATACTCTTGCCAAGGAGTATAACCTAATCTAAGTGATCAAATCTGTATCTGTCATCCATATAGAAATGGGAATAATCTGATAATCTGTACCTATGTTGGCTATATAGTTCTGTGGAATATAGGGCACGCTTATCTCACATTTCCAGCTCTGTGCTAAATACTACTCCATTTTAATTTGTATGCCATTCTGTTGGAAATCCACTTTAAAATCTATCACAAGGGTTCATTTCAAAACCAATTATGCATTTATCTAAGTCAATCTGTAAATAAAGCTAATCTGATTTTTGTAATTTGAAATAAATCTATAAAGTGGATTTTAAATCTTATCCGAGGATCAAAAGATCAAATCTTTACTAAAAATCTAAAAATAAACTGATAATCTGATGCTTAAAGTATAATCTTTCTTGAAATAATAATAATCAATCTTGGGATGATAATCCATGGATCAATCTCATGTCAAAACATCATAATAAAAATGCTTGGTAAAGAAAACATTGATAATTCAACTCAAAATCTGAAATTTACTACAATAGGCATGTAAATATGAAAATAGTCATGCAATTCAACTTCTAGAACACTTGAAATCTCATAATCTTGCAAATAGCAACATTGGATATGAACCCTAATATAAAACTCATGTATATTCATATAAAATTATGTAAATTTGTAGTTAAAAGCTAGTTTTGGACACAAGGATGAAAGAGGATCCTTGTTCATAAATCACACATGCCTTAATTGGTGAAAAGATGAAGAAACTTGAATTTTGGATTCCTATTGGAGCTTTTGAAAATGAACTCTTGATTATCTTAATTTGGGAATTCTTAATTTGGAGCTTTCTTGGAGAAACAATGGAGTAATTTGATTTCTTGGAGAGTAAGCTTTTGAGCTCTAGGGTTTTGCTTTGAGAGATAATGGATGAAAATAAGCATAAAGTGCTTAGAATAAGCTAAATTACTTGTTTATGATGAATTGGGGGCTTTGGAATTGACCAAACTACCCTTTTAAAATTTTTGTCTAAGCTGGAAAAAAAAGAAATTTTTGATTCTGCAGGCCACCGCAACGCGCCACTATTGTGGTGGCTCACTGGAATTTGACAACTGGGACCTGGGACTTCGATGCGATGCGGAGCCATCATGTTAAGCTACTAAAATACCAGTTGGGCCATCACCACGATGTGCCACCATCACAGTGAGCCACTGAAACTTGACAATTGTGAAATGGGGCTTCTCCGCGATCGTTATTATCGATGAGATCCACTGAAATTTGATGAATGTGAATTTGACCTTCACCGTGATGTAGTGTTTGCCCAGATGGCGTACTGCTTTACTAAAAATGCCATAACTTCTCAACCGAGTATCGGATTTGGGCGAAATTGGCATGATGGAAAGTATATTCAATTATCTACACAATAGAGGGTCAAATTTGAAAAATTTCACATGTAACAAAATTTATTCATTTTTGAAGCTAACCCTTGACATTATAGGAGAAAAATTAAGCTAGGAAAAGTATGGGGTATTACAAAAGGAGGCGAGAAACTAACACTAGTATCACTAATATGAGCCAAATAAGACAAAAACCCTTTCCCTACGAAATGACAAGCCTAAATAAAAGATATAATCCTCTTAGGACCTAAATAAAGCATACCCTTCCAAGCTATCATTAGCACAACCAGTTGAGCTAAAGTCACGGTTAAAGCATAACAGTCTACGACAACATGATAAGGAGCTAACCAATTTAAACCTAAGATAACATCGAAGTCTACCATATCTATGGTAATTAGATCTACCCAAGTCTTATGCCTGGCAAATGTCACAATACAAGATTGATACACCCAATTCACAACTAAAGAGTCTGCTACAAAGGTAGATACATGGATAGGCATGGTAAGAGGCTCACTAGCATAATTCAAACATGAAGTAAAATATGTAGACAAATAGGAAAAAATAGACCCTACATCAAATAACACAGAAGCATATATGAAACAAACATGGATAATACATGTGATAATAGTGTTAGAAGCCTCTGCCTCTGCCTCTAGTATGATGGGTATAGCATAGCACTGTCTATGATCATCTCCTAACTAAGTGGCCCTATAACCACCACCACGAGTACCACTACCTCTGCCTCATGCATCTCTAGTAGAACCTTTACCTCTCACAACCGATATATAGGACTAGACCTGATAACATGGTAGGGATAATCCTTGGCCAAATAGCTAACCCCATCACACACGTAGCAACCTCTACGGCCTGACTTAACAGGAGGAGGTATGGCTAAGCTAGAATGACCACCCAAAATTGCTTCAATAGAAGACACACTATCTGAACCCTACAAGGCTACTTGTAATGGTCTACCATGATACCCATAAAAACCTCTAGAATATCTACCTCGAGTAGTGTGACCTCTAAACTTACCCTAACTGTGCACCCTCTTGGCGCCTCCCTGAAACCCTTGAAGAATAGACTCAATCATCTTAGCATGATCTACTATACTCTAAAATGATGCCCCATACACTACCATTTGAGTCATAGCTATTTGAAGGGAAACAACTAACCCCTTTATGAATTTTTGAATCTTCTCAGACTCATTGGCAATACTAGCATAAAAATACCTAAAAAAGTCATGGAAACTTGCCTCATACTCCATATATATCATGGATCCCTTATCCAAGTGATTAAACTCATCTCTCATCTGATCCCTTAAAATTTATCGCATGGACCTATTAAAAAAGGCCTCAACAAATTGATCCCAAAATCATCTCTAGAGAATCAAGAGGTCTGCAACTAACTAGTGACCTCCACCAATTTGTGGCTGCATCTCTTAATATTTAAGTAGTATAAGAAACCCCATACGCCTCAAGCAAACAAAGTTTATGCAACTTCTCATGACACTCAGTCAAGAACTCATAGTCATTCTCACCCAAAATACCACTGAACCTAGGAGGACCCAAAGGAGTGAACCTCTTAAACCTCATAAAACATAAGTGGACTCATAATAATGGGAGTCATAGTGAATCTGGATAGATGAGATCTAACATGAGGAGATATCATAGATGAAGGATGAGCCCCTAATTTGTGAATACCATACTCAGATGCCGATGCTGAAGGGGGAACAACACTTAGGATCTATGGGGTACCATAAGTATATGTCGGTACCACAGAAGGATCCATACTTAGAATTAGAGCAACACCATAGGTAGATTCTATCATAGAAAGAGGTACAATACTCAGAGATCGAGTAACACCAGGTGGACTTAAAGGAGCACTCTCCAAATATGTCAGTAAGTGAATCAAAAACCCTTCCAAGATTGGGGTAGAAGAATTTTATAGGACTGGAGTAGGCCCCATAACTCCAACAGGCTCAGCCTGAGGCTCGGGGAAGATCCCTCTAGTACTATATCATGATGGGGCAGATCTTTGCACCCATCATCTATGATAACTTATCATAGATATCATAACACTGAGGCAGAATACCAAAAATTGGAAGCATGTCTGACGACATGTGTGATAACTTATCACAAATCTGATAAGTTATCACTAAAGTCATCACATTGAAATAGAAGTTCTGACGACATGTCTGATACTTATCAGATTTGTGATAAGTTATCACACATGTCATCACCTAAAAGGAAAATTTGAATTTTTAATTTTGATTTTTTTCTTAAGTTACGGATATAAATAACAGTTTTTAGGGTTTCATTCATCATCTTGGACATCTTGAACTTATTCCAAAGGAAAAGACACCACTCTTTGGGGGCTCTTAACTTAGAATTCAATTTTTATTCTTTGATTTAGTTGTGGGATATTCTTCTTTAATTTGGGAAGAGAATCAACTTCAGACTTCATTTTTTGTAAGTATAATTACTTTGAACGATGAATATAATTATTGCTATCTCTTTCTTTCTCATATGGAACTAAAACCCATAACTAGGGTTGTGGGATCTATGATTATTCCTCTATGGATTTAATAGTTGATTAGGGTTTGAGTGATTATGGGAATATCTTGATAATTCTTTTGTATTAATTATTTTCTGTTGGTTGCAAATAATAGATCTCGCCTTATGTTGATTTGCTCGAACTGAGAAATAAACTAAAGGTAGCAAATTATTAACGAGGATTTGGGAAGGTTAAGCTCTCATCTAATGATTAATACTGTAACAAGATTGATCAACTTGAGATAAAATCAGTTTTATTAGAATGATTTTCTAAGTTTGAGAGAATTAGGGAGTTCAACATCTAGGTAGGTTGAGAAACACTTAGATTGACTATTAAAACTGATAATCTGGTGTCTCCCGCAAAGCATAAGAACCCAATGCTACAATTATTATTTAATGGGGATTAGTATTCATAGTGATCACAACCCTAGTTTTTCTTTATCATTGATTTGAAGTATTGAAATTTAAGTTTTGAGTTTCTAATGCAAGTTTAAAAGTTAATAGTTGTTCAATCATTAAAAATCCCCCATTTTGTCTTTTCGTGTTAGTTGTTTGAATTTAACTTGTACCTTTAGTTTCAAACTAGTTTAATCCCTACTCACATTATTTCCTATGGATTCGACCCCAACTCCAAAGTTGGGTAAATATATTGACGATGACTGCCTTGCACTAAATTGATATGTAAGTTGAGCGTTATTAAAAAATGGCACCATTTTTGTGATAACTTATCACATATGTAGTCAGAAGTGCTTCCAGGTGAAGTCTTCAAACTCAATTGTTTTCACCAAAAATCATCCTTCTTAACGTAGCTTTCATGTATTTCCATGCATCTTGACTTTCCTACAAAATCACATGAAATATAATAAAAAACAACAGTAGTTACTTAAGAACTTACAATTATTTCAAGTAAAACGTCTTAAATGTGCTTACAGAAAGCTAGCACATCAATCCACCTCAAGCATGACCATGACTCACAACTCGCCTCCTAGACTGGTATCTCTCCTCAGAATATGGCTCTACATCCCTAGCCTCATAAGATCTAGTCCTTACTATTTATGTAGAGAAGAGTGAAACTTAACTTAGAACACAAGGTATGAAAGATCCAGATGATAAGGAACAAAATAAGCAAAATTTCTTAATGATATCTTATAGCCTCTCGAAGATAGATACAGATGTCTATATACTGACTCGTGAGACTCTAATAGATACCTTATTCTTACACTGATGAGACCAATAAAACCTAGCTTGAATACCAATTTTTCACGACCCAAAAATCAAGGGTCATGATGATATTTATCGCGTAATGCCTTAAAAAATAAGCCTATTATCTAAACTGATATGAGAAGGGAAAATAATACAAAAACTCTAGAAAGACTCCTAGAACAAGGTCTAATCACACATATATAGTAATAGCGGAAAATGCATAACTAAAAACCATAAGACTCCCAAAACCTAGTGTCACAGTGTAAAAACTACTAATTAAATCTCAAATGTCAAAAGATACAATAATAGACCAAATAGATCACAATCTGTCTCTAAATACAAACAAGACTTAAAATAGATAGGAAGAGGTAGTAGATCATCTCTGAAAGCATGGAACGACCACTACCTTAAATATACTCAAGATGCTACCTGAATCAACTATTGTGCAGCATACTTATACCTAGATCTGAGGGCGCAATAGGGGTGAGTATGGTCTACTTATACTCAATAAGTATCATAGGCTGACTGAGCAAAGTAGAAAATAAAGCATATAAAAACATACTTTGTATATGTTACCTGTAATTAGAAAATATCCCCAATGGTAGCCCACACTATCTCCACTAACAATTTTATAATACTCACATATGCCATACATAAATATAAGAAAGAAGCATATGTATACAGATATCACACATACAAGTATGAAAAAAAAGTACACATAGACAGATACCACATAAAAGATGATAATGCAACACAAAATGTATACAATATATGAGATATACTAAAGATGATGATGATGTGATATAATGCATAAGGTTTTTGCATAACCTTCATATAAACCTACCGAGTTATACTCCCAAGGTAGGACCCATGGACCTCAACCCATATGCAATTCAATATCTAATACTAATATTCTCCTCTCTAGAACATCCCTCGGCAAAGGGTCTATAAGAATGTCACAAGCTAGTGTTTCTAATATTACCACAGTGGTACCACTATTTCACAAGTGCATATAATATGAGAATGCAATGATCACAACCAACCAGAATGAGAAGTTCCAAAGCCAACCAATATACTAATTATGTGAGCCAAAATCCACTCATTATGCCAACTATCCATGAATCCAATATAATCATATGCCAATAGAGCAAAATACACAACAATATAACATTGATCCCATATAAATTCCAATTTAGGCTTTTCATCGAGAAGATACCACCAAATATACATACATAAGGCCAACAACATAATATAAGACCCCACATAATTATACATAGAAAATAATGTCTCAAACCACCAAATAACAATAATATATGGTCCCACACGACACAATAATATATCCATTTTCATGATTGTTTACCGAACTCTTAACATGAATTTATACCAATATTAACTACCCAACCCATTCTAAAGATGGTTAAACCATAACCTACCTCGAATGCCAAAATCTATCCAAAAAGCCTTCAACATAGAGTTTTATCCTCGTGAACAAATCTAAAACATAGAGTTTTATCCTTGTGAACGGATCTAAAATCAACTAAAACATAAAAATATAGAATTTGCGCATCAAAATAAAGCCAAAGATACCTATATTGCCTATTTCTGGATTGGAATCAAAATGAACCCTCGAAATGAATTTATAAAAAAGGGTAAAACCAGAAATTTTGTCCAAAAATATATTACCCATGATTAAAGAAACTTATTGAATAAAACTCAAGTGAAAGCAGGTTGAAATTGAGGTTTGAATCTAAGAATTGCTAATTTGGGTCTTCCAGGCCAAAATCCCTGAATTCCATGTTTAAATTCAAGTTTAACAAGGTTTAAATGACAGAAGTAGTTGAAAAATAATTGAAATAGGAATTTGAAGCTTACCCACGCTTGAAAATAGAAGAAATTGCTCAAAATCTCAAAACCCCAAGCTCTAAGTCTCGAAAATGGTGAAAAATCTCAAAACTGGGATATATATATATATATATATATATAAAGAGAGAGAGAGAGAGTGAGAGAAATACCGACCTCATGAGGGAGGTAACTCTAAAAAAATTGACCTCCTGAATTTTTTTTAGAAAATAAAATTAAAGAGTATAAATTAAAAAAAGGCCTTAATTCAACAAACATTAATGGCTTAGTGGTAGAAATTTATACGTGTACTTTAATAATTCAATCCCCTAAGGTCGGTATTTTCCCGAAAGAAAAGATTATTGACAAAAATTAACCTAATGGAGTTCATTTGGAAAAATGACCATCCATTTTATGACATACAATTGTAATTATCTTTATAGTGATTTTTAAAATTTTTCTGTGTTTTGACTATTTTGTTCATTTTTGAAGTTACTTTATATCGTTTATGAGTTGTGAAAATAATTTGCATGGTCTCCGATGTGTTTGGGAGTGGTTTATATGAGTTTAAAGTTTTGAATAGCTTTAAAGTGATTAGTTTAACTTTGGTCAATATTTTGTGATCTGAGCTTCAGTTGGTAATTTGAACAGTTTTACTAGATCCAGAATTTCAATTTTGGGTTAATATTTTAGTTAGTTCAAGGCCCGATCCTCCATTTTGCATTTTGGCCTATTAATCAGAAACTAGTTAAATTTTGCTTAAAAGGAATTCTGGAGGCTAACTCATCGTAAACAAACTCCTTTTAAGAATTTGGTGGTTCTATCAAAATTGGAGTGTTTAAATTAGTCAAGTAGCATTATTAATTTATTTTATGTAAGATCTCAAACAAATCCTGAAGGTCCATTTAGAGACATTCCACATTTGATTTCTACTGCCTTGGCTGTAGCTGGTGCAACTGATACTTCTTCACATTCGTGGGGAAGGATTTCTTTGTTCATCACAAATGCATAGGAGTGCTCCTAATCATAAAATTTTAGGGGGTATTGGTCAATGCGAATGCAAGGTGAGCATTCACGTTTGTGAGGGGTTAGTGATTCGGGTCCAATTGGTTGCTCATCGTGATCATGGTGGATCTCCCATAATCGCGATAGTTAGTTCAGTTTGAGCTGTGTTTACAACATAAGTGCTCGTGATTGCAAGGGATATTTTTATGCCTGAGCATATTTTAAATCCCTGTCTCAATCAAAGCCTTATTTTCTTATATTTCACCTTTGGGAGTTTGAAATTACGTGATTTCATAGAGGTTTTTGAGAATTATTCCATGAGTATGTTTCCAAACGTCGAATTCATCATTTTCTACTAATTTCTTTACAAATCTATCTTCAATTTTTGATTTATAATATGATTTTCGAGGGGGGATGGGGGTTTCCCTACTAAAGTATAAAAGGAATTTTTCTTCAAATTAAAGCTTGATTTTAACTCATTTTTCCTTGGGCTTTTAGATTTAGATTTCTCTTGATATGAAGAACATGATTCTTAAACAAAATCTCAATGTTAACCTTGTAATTTTGAAACTAATTTTTGAAGTGATATTTGATCTGTAGTCAAATATATAATTATGGGTATCAATGGACTCATTTTAACTTGTAAATGTCATATTTGAATAGATTGATCATTTTTGGTGATGATTCAAGAAAGAGGATCTTCCGGTTGATGCTTCTGATTTTGTATTGGGCTTGCGAATATTCTTTAAAGAAGAGTTGAGATGCACTTTAACTTTTTCTAAAGTATGTGCTATATGCTTTTTTTTGTGTATTATAAATCACTTCAAATTTGGGGGTCCCACTTAGGTGAAATAACGAGCATCTCCACTGGTACTATAGTCTTTAATGGATTATAGTTATATAATTGATTATCTTAGTTAGTCTTACTATTTGTGATTATGTTTAGAATAGATTGTAGATAGTTAGCTTATTGACCTTGAATAATTTATAGTGGATACCTATTTTAGAGTTTGATTCATGCTTAGTGGACTTTATTGTGATGATCAGGACTTAATGACCTTTTAGGAGATAATTAAGTTATTATTGTTGTTTTGATGGAATGATTGAGGTTTAGAAAATACTTAAGAGTATAAATTCACTTTGATACCAAATAGACTAGGAAAGCAGGGCATGAATTTACACCACAAAAATATTAACTAGTCAATAACAACAGAGCTCTAAACTTTCCATTATTGAAAAGAGGATTCATGACTATATACATGGAACGCCATATAAAATCAAAGCTCTATCAACACAACAAACCATAAAGTTCTAATTTCCCAACATGAAAGGTGGATTCATGATCATATAGATGGCATGCCATACAAAATCAAAGCTTTTATCAATTCATAATAGCTTTATTACGACTGGGGATACACATCTACTAATCCTAAAGGATACTTTGCCACGAACAAAGACTTGTCAATCCTTAATAGGATGAATTGACTTTGCCCATCTTAAAACATAATAAATCCTTAGTATGATTAGTAACACAAATTGTTCTGTGTATGACATAAACAAGTTTTTTGCAGCTCTTTCATGGCTTTTAGTGCCCTTAACAGTCTGTGGAGCAGAGTTTACCAAAATTTGGATTTACATGTTTATAAAATAAAAGAAAGCAAATCAAAAACTATTGAGTGGACCAAGCTAATTTTGTTTCATGAACATAAAAATGACTTAGTATTCTTTGTTGTGTGGACTAAGCCAATTTCATTTTATAAACATGGAACAGATAAGCTCGGCATCCTATATACTTATATATTATTGTTGTGCATGTGGATTGTGATTAGATTTTGGCAATTCCACTACTTTATCCCTTTTTCTTGAGTGACACACCATTTATCGCCCCATTAACCTTCCCTGGATGCTGCATCATTTCATGATGTAGGTTTAGAGGACTTTTCTACTATTTTTGTGGAGTGTTAGGTGGTGTGGTCATTTTGTTGATCTGCTATAAAGTGGTGAGCCTTTATCTCTTAGAAGGCTCGGTCATTTTATTGGCTTTATTATTGTCTTATTATTTCTTTTTAGATTTTTTTGTCATAGTTGGGGACATGTCCCAACATACTTAGTATTTTTGATTTAGAGTTTTTTTTGACAATTTTGAGATAACAGAGATGTCTTATTTTGTCTGTTATCTTTCTTTTGGATTCATATATTCGTTATAGACTTGTATGACTTCTTCTATTTACATTTATGTGCTTTTGAGGTAGGATAAAAGGGTTGTCTCTGACCCATGGTGGGCTTGAGATTGCCTATCATGGCTAGGCTCGGGTTTAGGCCGTGATAAGCTTGGTATCAATGTATGGTTCAGGGTCGCTAGGTGTCCACAAAGTCATGTTGAGTAGAGTTTCTTTTATGGGTGTGTAGTGCGCCACACTTATAAGGGGGATGCTACAAGGACATTATGAATGTTTCCCATTTTTTTGTTCTATTTCATGCTAGAGAGTCTAGTTATCATGAAACTTCACTAAATCTTGGCTTACTCGTATTTTGGGTCATGCCTCCCCGAAGATTTAACAATTGTAGAAACTTTATTGGAAACTTTATCCCACCTGAGGAAAATATGAAGGGAACTCGCCCTATTTATAGATTGCAAACCTAGTATAGGGTCCCTAATCCTAATTGTACCACTCTATATGGGTTTTCACCAGTCCCAACTAGTCCTTATCGGGCTTCTTATACTTATGCTCAGTCACCCCAGGGAGAGATCACTAATGTTGAGTTGCTTCATTCATATGTTTGCTCAGCTAGTGGCATCACGGTCTCATTGGCCTAATTATGTTAGTTCTGTTTCTAATTTATCTAAGGTTAATCAGGTTGTCCAGTTTATGAGGTTGAATCCCCCAACCTTTACAGGATCTAAGGTTGTGGAGGATCCTTAGGGTTTTATTTATGAGATGGATAAGATATTTAGGGCGATGCATGCTACTAATTCTAAAGGTGTATAGTTTGTTGTGTATTAGTTGAAAGATATGGCTTACCTGTGGTATGAGGAGTGGGAAGTATTAAGGGTTGGTAATGCTAAATCGATAGTGTGGGATGAGTTTTTAGGTGTCTTTCTTGATCACTTCTTTTCTCAGGAGTTAAGGAAAGCTAAGGACAAATAATTTGTGAACTTAAAGCCGGGTAAGATGAGTGTGAATGAGTATGCACTAAAGTTTCAGCAATTGTCCCATTATGCTCCGGAGTTGGTATCTAACATGAGGTCCCAAATGAGAAAGTTTGCTTTCGATTTGTCCCGTGATTTGGTGTTAGAGTGTAAGGCTGTGGTGAATTCTAAGCTATGCCTCTTCTCAGAAGATGATATGGTCGCTTCCAAATATAGTAACCCAACAAAAGTTAGGGTTAAATCCTAAAGGAATATGTGGAATCGCGGCACTCAGTTGTTGTAATCAACGGGAGAAACTGGAAAAGTAAATGGGGGATTTGAGTATCAACGTGGAACTAGTAGCAAATATCAACTTTGGTTGTTTTCAGTCATAAGTAAACACTAGGATTGTGTTCCTCTGGCTTCTAAACTCTATAGGCTTATCATTCTTTGTTGAACCAACCCAGTACCTTGCATGCAGAATTGATAAGTTAGGTACCTTCTATAGTCTTTTGGACGAGCAGAAGGATTTCACCCTTTACCTTTTGAGCCTCAGGATGTCTCCTTACTAACCCTTATCTTGATCCCAATTAACTATTACCTTTTGAGTCTCAAGTTATTAGATGAAATCGAACCAACTCACTAAGATAAAACCTAAAAACGTGGATCGATAGTTAAACTCCAAATTGTTGTTGTATTTATCTTTTCCTAGTCACTACTCCTCTTTTGGAGTAAGTAGCAATAATCTAGGAAGGATCCTAACATGTGCACCCATTAAGAAAACTATTATAATGAAGATAAAGCAATACATGCATAGGTATTGGTTCAGAAGAATAGTGGCACTTCCCCTATTTCATTAATTTGCTAGGGTTTCCAAAACCCTAGCTATGGGTTTTAGCTGCTCATACCTATGAAGTAATCAATAACATTCATAATTAAAAGCATAAATAAAATCACAATAATAAGAAGTAGAAAATCCACAACTGTAATTGAATTAATCAATTAAAGTCAATACAAGAGTACCCCAAGATTAAAATCGAATCTTGAAGTCAAAATATGTTTGTGGGTATCAAAAGTGCATAACTCCTACTAAAAACACATAAAGGGTATTTATATTACATGAGGAAATCCTAAAACCAAAGCACAAATAAAATAGGGTCGGTGGCCACTTATGCTCTCCACTTCTGCTCTGACCCTGGGCGCAGGTAGCACTTGCCTTCTACAGGGTGGGGGCAAGTAGAGGATGTAGGTGCCAGGACCAAAAGATCCTGCAAGTCAGCTCTCGGGATTTTGGACTTCTAGCACTTGCTTTGCCCACTTGTTGTCCATATGTCCAACTTGTAGTCCACATGTTGACTTAATAAGTGTCGAGAGTCATCTTTTTAGCTCTTCTTCAATTCCCGAACATGCTTTGATCACCAACAAGCCAAAAAGTGTCTCAAACATCCATAATTGCTTTAATAAGTAGCAAAAAAACCTTTTTTTTAATCTTTTTCATGAACTTAGCATCCAAAACATGATTTCATGAAAAACATACCCAACACACATCATATCTAACAAAACAACCTCCAAAACTTGCATATTTTCCTCATTTTAAGCACTAAAAGTGTTATATTTCTAGAGCACATCAAGCTGTGATGTTGTATAATGATATGGACTTATCTAGGCTGGTGTTTTATATTCAACAGATAGAGGATAAGAATAAGAAGCAGGTAGAGATGGTTGAAAGACAAACCAATAAATTTAGATATGCAGAGCAGGGTACGAGTCAGAAAAATAATGAGAGAGATGGAAGCCAGTGTACTAAGAAGAAGAAGTGGGGAAATTCTTATTCGACATGTAGTGCTGTTTATCCCCAGCCTTTTGGTGATCATCATTTTTAGGCTTCCAGTGGCTCTAAGGCACAGGGTGCCTATTCTCAGGTAAGTGAAGCTTAGTCGGCCCCACCTTACCCTCTTTGCTATTTTTATAGGTAGCTTCACTGTGGACTTTGTGAGAAGGAAAAGAATTAATGTTCTAATTATAGTCAGTCGGGTCATATGTAGTGGAATTGCCACTAGATCCAATAAGATTCCAGTTTCCACTTCTTCAGCTTTTGCACTTAACGGCGCTTCTTCAAGTACCGATAATGGCTAGAATTGCCTCTATGCAGTTGATACTCGTCAGGAATCTGAGGTATTCCCAGATGTTGTCACTGGTATGTTACAACTCTTATCCCATGATGTTTATTATTTGTTTGATTTAGGTTTTACCCTATCTTATGTTACCCCTTATATGGCTGTACACTTTGTTTTTTATCCTGAAAATATTTTTGACCACTTTTTTGTTTCTATTCCGGTGGATGATTCTATAGTTTCTATAAAAATCTATAGGGGTTATGTGGTTTCCTTTCATCATAGAGAGGCATTGGTGGATTTGATAAAACTTGATACGATAGATTTTGATGTAATCTTGGGGATGGATTGGCTTCTTTTGTGCTTTGCTTCTCTAGATTATAGGACCCAAAAAGGTCAATTTCTAATTTTTCTAATGAATTGGTAATTGAATGAGAGGGGAGTTCCTTAGTACCTAAAAGGAGGTTTATTTCCTATCTTAGTGCTCAAAAGTTTATTTTCAAAGGGTGTCTATATCATCTAGTTTGGGTTAAGAATTCTAATTTTGAGAGTCCCTCATTGCAATTTTTCCTTGTGGTTAATGAATTTCCTAAAGTCTTTCCCGAGGATAATTCCTCCAAATAGGGAAATGAATTTTGGGATTGATCTTCAACCAGATACCCATTCTATTTCCATTCCTCCCTATAGGATAGTCCCAACCAAACTAAAGGAACTAAATGAACAATTGAAGGATCTTCTTGATATGGGTGTCATCCATCCTAGTGTTTCTCCATGGGGTGCCCCTATACTATTTGTATGAAAAAAGATGGTTCTCTTTGGATGTGTATAGATTAATATTAGTTGAATAAGGTTACAGTGAATATAAGTACCCTTTTCCTAGGATTGAGGACCTTTTCGATCATCTTCAGTGTGATAGGTGTTTCTCAAAAATTAATCTCCATTCGGGGTATCACCCGTTGAAAATTAGGGAGGTTGATATTCCTAAGAATGTCTTTTAAACTTTGTATGGCCATTATGAGTTTCTGGTTATGTCATTCGAATTGACTAATGCTCCGACTGCTTTTATCTTATAAATTGGGTATTCAAGCAATTTTTGGACTTATTTGTTATAGTTTTCATTGGCGACATCTTGGTGAACTCCAAAAGTTAGGAGGATCATGCCAATTACCTCCAAATTGTGTTGTATACTCTTAAGGACTAGAAATTATATGCAAAATTTTCTAAGTATGAATTTTGGCTAAGTGTTGTGACCTTTCTTAGGCATATTATTTCTAGTAAGGGGATCGAGGTAGATCCACAAAAAGTTAAGGCAGTGAAGAGGTGGCTTAGACCCACGACTCCAACCGATATTAGGAACTTCTTGGGCTTGGTTGGGTATTATAAGAAGTTTGTGGAAAGTTTCTCATTTATTAATGCCCTCTGAGAAGGTTGACATAGATAAAGGTTAAGTTTTTGGGGTCCGATTCTTATAAAGATAGTTTTGAGAAGTTGAACGATAAGTTGACTTCTACACTTATTTTGACTAAACCTGAGGGCATTGATGGTTTTTTTGTACTATGATGCATCCTGTGTGGGATTGGGCCATGTGTTTATGCAACAAGTAAGGTTGTAGCCTATGCTTCCAGGCAGTTTAAGGTTTATGGGAGGAATTACCTGACTCATGATCTAGAGTTGTAGGCAATCGTCTTTGCTATGAAATCTAATGCCATTATCTGTATGGGGTGGATATGTCTATTTATTTGGATAACAAAAGCTTACAGTATGTGTTTATGCAGAAAAAATTGAATCTCAGGTAGGGGTTGTGTCTCAAATTTCTTAAGAATTATGACACGAGTTTGCACTACCACCCAGGTAAAGCTAATGTTATTGCTGATGCACTTAGGAGGTTTTCTATGGGGAGCTTATCTCATGTTAATAAAGATAAAAAAGGTTGGTGAAGGATATTCGTGGGCTGGCTTATTTAGAAGTTCACATCTTGGACTCCAGGATGGAGGAGTAATTGTGTAGGAGGTAGTTAAATCAACTCTTGGTGTTGATGTCAAGGGGAAATAGATTTTGGATCTCATACTCATGCAAATCAAAGATAACGTCGGTCATAAAAAGTTATGGAAGAGGATTCATTAGCTAGTTATTTAGTACGAATCGGTGAAATGATAGAATCCATAAATATTATTCAAAAGGCTCTGGAAGGAATTCCAAGAGGGCCTTACAAAAATTTATAAATTTGACATTTTGACAGATTAAAAGATCTTGAATGGAATGATTTTGAATATTGATTTATTAGTAAAAAACCTTCTCCAAGTTTTGAATTATCAAAATAAGAACTTTATGTGAGAGTTAAAGCCCCAAAAGAAGAATTAAGAATTTTTATCATAGGAGATCAGAGCCATTCGAGAATGAGGGAGATGGAATCTTGAGGTATCAAGAAATATTGTGTATTCCTGATGTAGAAGGGCTGCAGGGAAGGATTTTGATTGAAACTCATAAGCCCCATTATACAGTTCATCCGGGTTTGACCAAATTGTATCATGACTTGAAGAAAATCTACTAGTGGAATAATATGAATAAAGATGTGGCAAATTTTGTTGCTAAATGTATGGTTTGTCAGCAAGTCAAGGTTGAACATATGAGGCTTGGTGGTATATCCAAAGAGATAGAGTTGCCCATATGGAAGTGGGAGGTGATTTATATAGATTTTGTTACAGATCTTCCGCGATCTCACAATCAGTATAATTCTATTTTGGTCATTATGGATAGAATGAACAAGTCTGCTCACTTCTTTCAGCAAGGACTAACTACTCCTAAGAGAATTATGCTAAGTTGTTCATTTAGGATATAGTTAAGTTGCATGGACCGCTAGTGTCCATCATTTCAGACTGAGGTATGTAGTTCTCTCCTCACTTCTAAAGTTTTTTCAGAAAGGTTTTGGTACTCATGTGAACCTTAGCACCGCTTTCCACCCTCAATCAGATGGACAAGAGGAGCGTACTATTCAGACGTTAGAAGATATGCTAAGGTCTTGTGTGATTGATCTTAAAGATAACTGGGTTGACCATTTGCCTCTTATTGATTTTACTTACAATAAAAGTTATTATTCTAGCATCCAAATAGCTCCTTTTGAGGATATTATTGGTAGAAGGTGAAAGTCTCTGATTGGTTGGTTTGTCATGGGTGAAACTATGTTGTTTGACCCAGACTTGGTTCATCAAGACTTGAATAATGTGAAGGTGATTAAAGAAAAAATTAAGACCGCTCAAAGTTGCCAAAATTCTTATGCGGATATGAGGAAAAGGGAGTTGGGGTTTAAAGTAAGTGACTAGGTATTCTTGAAGGTTTATCCTATTAAAGAATTTATGATATTTAGGAAGAAGTGGAATCTCAGTCCCCGTCACATTAGTCCATATCAGGTTGTAAGGAGAATTGGAAGTGTCACTAATGAATTAGATTTACCAATGAGTTTATCCTTGATTCATTTTGTTTTCCAAGTGTCTATGCTAAAATAGTATGTGGGTAACCCTTGTTTGATAGTTCCTAGTGAGGATGTGGGTGTTAAGTGTTGTTTATATTATAAGGAAATTCTGCTTGAGATTTCGAAAAGGAAAGTTTGTAGATTGAGGATAAAGGATATAGCTTTGGTGAAGGTCCTTTGGAGAAATCAAAAGGTGGAAGAAGCTACATGGAAATCTAAAGAAGATATAAAGTCCAAATTCCCGTTCTTATTTCCAGCGTTGGATGAAAGTGCTTAAGGAACAAAACTTACTTATCCTCATCTTGTATTTCAAGTTATTCTTGGTTTCTTTTGTGTTCTTCCTTATATCGGGTTATAGGTATCCTAATTGCTCATTCAGGGATGAATGATTCTAAGGGGGGATAACGTAATACCTCGGGTGATATAGGGTCTAAAAACTATCTTAAACAAGCCTACATAACTCCTATCTTGAGAGTAAAACACTTTCAAAAGAGATTGGGTGCATTTCGGGAAGGTTTGGGACCTAAAAGAGTCTATCCATCATGAAAGGGGTGGTGCAAATTTTCTTCATATCACGAGGGAGCCCACAAAGGCTCACTGCCTCAGCTTCGCACTAGCTTCCACAATATAAAACTAGTACTTCGCACCGCAAAGCTGAAGGTTCGCCTTGGGCTTTGGGTAATGAACCTCCCTTCCTTCATCGACAAGATCTTATTTTAAAAGTGTGTTAAGGTTATTTTAGTGTTTTTACGTCCTTTAAACTATCCAATCTTTACATAACCCATTTCTAAGCATTAAAACTTTGTATTTTCTCCAAAAAGGTCATTTTACTGAAACACCTTAGGTTTTGGTCCTTAGAAAATTTCCTGGGTTTTGGACTCACTGGACATTATATGACTTGGGGTACTAGTCGTATGTATGATACAATTTGGTTGTTCTTGGTCGTATCTTAGATAATATGGGTTGGTTGGGTTCAGTCCAAGGTACGATTGGGGCATTCTAGTCATACCCTGGGTACGAGTAGGTACCAATCATATGATTGGGTACGAGTGGGACTTTAGAGTCGTAGGTTGGTCAATGTGGTAGATTGAGTTTCTGGTTGGAATACGAGTGATGGGTGCCAATCATACCCTAAGGTACAGATCATGTGGTGGAGTTGTAACCTCCTATGGGATTTTAAGCAGTTTTAGTTGGGGGTAATCTGGACATTTTCCCTTATAACACTTTGGGACCCCAGGACTTATATCACACTTGGGACATTATTTACCCTAATATTCTAATTTTAAACACTTAGAAACTCTCTCAAATTCTCTCAAAGGCTCTTAGGTCAAGGAAGGCTAGGGTTTTATCAATATGATCAATTTGGGACTTACAAGGGTGATTTTCTTCATCTTCTTCATAATCAAAGGCAAGTTACTCCTCCCTCATTGTTAGTTCCAACTAAAGGAATGTTTTATGAATTGTTTTCATGGCATAATTGTTGTATGGTTTTAGATTTTCAAATATATATTGGGGGTTTTGGTTATAAATGTTTGATTATGGTGTTCTCATGTTTTATTTATGGATTTGCATATTTTAATGGTGGTTTGGACACTTTGTTGTATGGGAGTGGTTAATTGGTACTTGATTTTTGTTTTGGAAACACTATGCCCCCAATATGTTTGATAAAATGCTTATGAGAATGTTTTTACTATATTATTGGACTTTTAATGAAACTATTGAATGGTACAACTTGGTAATGTAACCCTAAATGGTTTGAAATAATTAATTGGTAAGGTCTTGGTGATCATGGTTATGGTCTAATTGAACATCCTTGTGGGGTACAAGGTAACCCCCCAAGTAAATTAAGTAACGAACAAACTTGTGGGGTACTTGAGAACCCCCCAAGCAACTTAATGATGTAATTAGAGGTTACATGGGAATCCCTTCTTCTCTAAAGGGGTGGCTAAGGACATTGCTTGCAAGGTATAGTCGGTATGACAATACCACTGCTTATAGACTTGGTTAATATTAAATAGAATGGTGGTCTTGGTTATGTGGTAATGATTTTAATTAGGCAATAACAACGGGATGTGATAGCTAACCGTGAAGGTGTGGTCCAATGGACGGACACTTTAAACATATGTTTACCGGCATGAGGAGTAGTTATGATGACCATATGGTGTACATGGTAATCCCCTAAGTTATACACGTATATATGTATCATGGAGAGCTAAGGGTGCTTAGGAATTCCCTACTCCTTTGGTATCTCCGATTCATACGGCTACATGCATCGGGGCCCGTTCAAGGGGTTACACTGGACCCATATAGCCCGTGAGTGGTTCTAGGATGGTTAAACTATACATATCCAGGTTAATTATTTTAAATATATTCTAAACCCGGTTCTCTTTCCTGGTATAGTTTATATGTATATATGTATGGATATGTGTGCATGGTTGGTTTACTTGGTTTTAAAGATTGACATTATTTTATCCTTATCTTGAGTTCTTGCTAGCGTTCACCCGCTAACTCATTTTTGGGCAGCTGTATCCCTACGCGATGCAAGAATTGGCCATTCTACCTCTCCTGCTTAGTGATTGGATTCGGGAACAACTATTAGATTGAAGTGGTGATCTTCCATACTTTGGAAGGCTCCATGGTTGGGGGTATGTCTCAATTGAATATTATTTTTTTTTGTTTGAGGCTTTGTGGAACTACTATGGGATGGAATGGGTGGTGTCGGTAGTTCTGTCAGCCTTAGTATTCGCATTAATATTGAGGTTGATACGGTTTGGTTAAATTTATGATTGTTCCATCCTCTTATATTATGCTATGGATAGGAACTTGGTTATCATTTTGGTTTTAGTTTGATAATTGGCTAATGGTTAGGTGTTGGACAATTGGACTTATTTGGGTGGGTTGCGGTTATGGACCTATCCTAGAGTCTAGAATTGTACAAATAGACTATCTTGTTATATGTTCAGAATTCAGCCAACTCGGGGTATGCGTTTGGTTTGTTGGGTTAGGTATCGTGGGTGGTCTCTGGTCCCGGTTGTACTTGAGATGCCCATTATGACAAAGACCTGGTTCAGGTCGTGTCAAGTTGGTATTAGAGCTTTAGGTTCATCGTCAATTGGGAGTCCATAAAGCTGTGTCGAGTAGAGTCTCTTTTATAGGTGTGTAGCGCATCACACTCATAAAGGAGAGGCTACAAGGCATTTAGGAATGTTTCTCTTTCTTGTGTTTTGTTTCAAGCTGCAAAGTCTAAGGTACTTTATAATTCCTGTTTGTTCATTTTTCAGATCATGCCTCGACGATCTGCAGCTCATGGAAACTCTTCTTTCCCAACTTGGGACAATATTGATGGGACATGCTCTACTTAGGGGATCCATACTCGGTCTAGGGCTCCCGTCCCCGATAATCCTAGAGTTCCACCGGTTTCTTATAGTCCTCCTCAGAACGACGTGACGAATGCTGAATTTCGTCAGTTGATTTGCATGATTGTTCAATTGGTGGTTTCTTAGGCTAAGCGGGATGCATCTAGAATTCCATCCCTTGAGGTCACAAGGGTTGGCCAGTTTATGAAGATAAGTCCTCCAACTTTTACTGGTGTTATGGTAGAGGAGGATCCTCAGAGTTTTCTTAATGAGATGGAAAAGATCTCCAGGATTATGCATGCCACAAATGTGGAAGGGGTGGAGTTTTTAGCTTATCAACTTAAGGATATGGCGTACCAATGGTACGAGGAATGGAATAGGGCAAGGGGTGATGTTGAGGAGTCATCATTGTAGGAGACTTTCTCTAATGCATTTCTAGATCACTTCTTTCCTTAGGAGTTGAGGGAAGCGAAAGTGGAGGAATTTATTAATCTGAAATAGGGGAAGATATCAGTCAAGGAGCATGCCTTAAAGTTTCAACAACTATCAAGGTATGCTCTGGAAATAGTATATGATAAGAGGACCAGGATGAGGAAGTTTTCCTCAGGATTGTCCCAGGAGTTAATCCTTAAAAGCAAGACTGCATTGCTGATCAAGTACATGGATATCTCTATGTTATTGGTTCATATGCAACAGGTGGAGAAAGAAAAGAAAAAGTAGGTTGTGAAATTCAAGAGGGGGTGAATTGAAATTTTCTTCTGTGAGTAAACTCAGACTCCTCATAGTTGACTCACTTGCAAACCAGAACACTTCACAAACAAATTAAATTTAGACCAGTCAAGTAAGTAAATAAAAAAACATAAAGTAATAACATAAAGATTTTGTAACGCCCCAAAAATGGTCTCGAGACATCACATGGTGCTTAGGACCACAAGTGATCCCAAGCTAATCATTCTACTGGTATAACTCATAAGCAACTGAATAAATATGTATAAAATGACTGAGTTTACTGTGCGAAACATGAAAATGATGGAATTTGTGAAATTACACTACTGATAGAACTTTTACATTCAGATAAAGTCTGAAAAGAGGGACTGAATTTACATAACTGACTCTAACTGACGTCTATGAAGCCTCTACTATACTGAATATAGATAGATAGGAAGCGACCCCAACTACCACTAATCAATATATAGGAGAATAGAAAGTAAAGTATATAAATAACACATAACTAAAGTTCCGAAGTAGGAGGACTCATCATCTGCTGGTTGGAATCTGAAACTGTCTGATTCCGACTATACATACCACGACTTGTACCTACATTAATAGACAATGTAGCACATAGACATGTATGAGGATCAGTACCTTGAGGATGTACTGAGTATATGGGTGTGAATGCATAAGTAAAACATTATCATCACATTTTATAAAATCATGCATGCTAAATATAAATGACTCAAATAGGCTTAAGTAATCTGAAATCTGAAGATCATAAATAATGAATAGTAAAGCATATAGAATAAATCTTGTGAGTCATAACACTTAGTTCTAAAATCAGTATTTTTGTTCTATTCTCAAATCATATAGGCTAAGTGAAAAAGGGCTCACCTTTTTATGTCAGAAACTAAAAGCTGTAATTCTGTAATCTGAAATCTTAAGTAGAATAATATCTGAGTAAGTTTGTGAGCCTTTACATTTAGTTTTTCTAAAATCTTTTCTATTAATTTTTTCTATTAGCTAGTAGGGAGGTTCTCTTAACTGACATAAATCATGTGAGCATTCATAGAGTCCAATGTTCTTGTCCCCCTAATGAGGAATCCTCACGTTGAGGAGAGGAGTCATACTCTTGCCAGGGAGTATAACCTACTTTCCATGTGATCGATCATAAGCTAAATTTTTAATCCATATAGAAATGGGGAATAATCTCATAATTTGTGGAAGATAGGGGACGCTGATCCCACACTTCCCGCTCGGTGCTAAATAGTACTCCCTTTTTAGTCTATATGCTCATTCTATTAGAAATCTACTTTAAACTATTATAATTGTTCATTATGAAACCAAAAATACTTTTATCCGAGTAAATCTGTAAATACAGCTGATCTAAATTCTATAAAGTGGATTCCATAGCTAAACCAATGATCAAATGATCAAAGCTTTTTTTATGAAAACTGGAAGTAATCGGCTCATAAGATGTTTAAATCATCATCTTTCATGAAGTAATACTATTCAATCTTGGGATAGTACCCCATGCATAAATCTCATGGTTAAACATCAAATTGCTCATGCTTGAAAATGTAAACATTGAGAAATTAATTCAAAATCTGGAAATTTCTACATTATGTATGAAAATATGAACATAATCATGTGATTCAACTTCTAAATCATTGGAAACATCATAAGCTTGTAAATAACAATGATAGGTATAAACCCTACTTCAATTTCATGGGAAATCACATAAAATTCAGTAAATTTGTAATTAAAATAAATTTTAGGCAGAAGGATGAAAGGATTATCCTTGTTGAAGGACCCCACGTACCTTAATTGATGATCTTAGATGAAAAGCTTGAATCTTGGATTCCAATTGTGCTTTTGGAGATGAATTCTTGGAGTTCTTGTATTGGGAATCCTTAATCTTAAGTTTTCTTGGAGAATTAATGGATGAATTTGGATTTCTTGGGAAGAAAGTTTGACGATCTAGGGTTTTGTTTTGAGAGAGAGTAGATGAAATAAGCATAAAGTGCCTTGAAATATGTTAAATCTTGTGTTTTAGATGGATTGGGGCCTTGGGGATTTACCAAAATACCCCCTTTAAACTTTTAAACAAAACTGAAAACGTGATATTTTTCCAAACTGGGTGGCCACCGGAACGCACCACTATCATGGTGGCTCACCAGAGATTGACAAATGGGAACTGGGCATGCAACGCAATGCACCACCATTGTGGTGCCCTATAGTTTTGCCATTTTGGACACCAACGCGACACGGTAAGATCACATTGGGCTACTGGATTTTGACAAATAGGAAAATGGACCACTCCATGATGCACCAATATCGCGAAGGTCCACTGGAATTAACGATTGCTCTTTTTTCCTTCTCCGCGACGTGCTGAGAGTCCAGGTGGCACACTATCAACATAAAAATGCTCTAACTTCTAAATCGAGTGTCGAATTTAGGTGAATTTAGTATTGATGGAAAGCTTATTCAATTTCCCTCATAATTGAAAGTAGAAATCTTTAAAATACCATATGAAATAAAAGGTATTCAGTTTTTAAACTAATATTTAACATTTTAGGGACGGATTTCAGCTAGGAAGAGTGCGGGGTATTACAATATCTCCACCTTGGAAACATTTATCCTCGAATGTGGCTAGTTAAGCTGATAATACAAAGGAATCTGAAGCTATAAGCTATCATGCACAACTGAAATAAACTGAATAACTGATTCTCAACATAATGAGCTTACTGAGCTGATCTGCGAGTGCATGAACTCCCATGAAAATAGCTACATGGCTGAGATAAGAACGAGAGAGTCAACTTATGAGTAACAATTTCTGTAGATTGGTTATGATTTCATGAGAAAAGATGAGAGGTTCATGACATGAAAACTCGAGGAATTACAACATCACCCCTTGGGATCGTTCGTCCTCGAATGATACTGATTTGGTTGAAATACTAGGAAAAGACTGAAATGATACACAGGATACTTATAAACTGAATCATGACTTAATATCTAAATCTAAAACTGATGTGCTATGCATGTACTAAACTGAATTTCGCAATTTAACTTGATGCGTACAAACTATCTCTTGGAAAGAGCCATACTAACAAAATTTTAGGTAGTGAGACTAGTCTAAATCAGAAGATGGAAAATATATAGAAATTTGTTTGTCTGACTGTTAAGCTAAATTGCTGGCTATATAGACTGAATTATACTGAATGTTTACACCCAAATAGGGTATTTATTCAACACTCTTTTAGGAAGTATAAAGAACTCCGAGCATGATCTGAACAAGACCTCTGAATAGGAGATTACAACATTGCTACCACTATATAGCATGGAGCATAGATCCATAAATCATAAGTTACGATGGAATTGCTAGGCCTTAAGCGACGCAACTTCTTACTTTAAACGTTAGCAACACTTTCTCAAATACTCTCTTAACTATACTACCCCCTTAAATACCATAATCATTTGATTCAACTTATAATTCTCACATGGCATTGATAAATCCGTCTACTAAATTCTAACTGAACCATATTTTCTCATCGTGGTCAAGCCTAACTCAGAATCACAAGGTACTGCACCTAACATCATAATACTAGTCTAAACCATGGATTCAATACCCCAAGCATTGTCATAACTACTCACCCTAGAATGATTCTTCTTATCACTTTAATAACTAAATTCAACCTCTTACTAGAAATTCATTAATTCAAAACACACCTATCATCTTATACACCAACATTACGTTCATTCCTATCTTCATAACCACAAATGTACTTCTAATCAAATACCCATAAGCGCATTTTTCTCATATTCTCTAATAACTCTATCAATACCAACTTCCATGCACTATTCTTAAGAATTCACACATAACCTTTCAACTACCCATGACATACATCAAAGACTTGGCCTCAATCTTACTTCACACTTACAGTTTTAGAAAAAAGAAGCATATAACAATATTTCATCAATAAGAAACATTAACTCTCCCCCATCCACACAATTTCTCAACATCACTATCTTGACCTGGGGGACGTCACTGAAAGGTTGGAATGTCCGAATCCAGAACATGAAAGGATACTAAGCATAGCTTGACACTCTACTACATTTTGAGAAATAGAGCATTCATGACATGGATTTATTAGAGAGATCTAATCTGAGGGGGTACATGATATAAATTTGGATTTTGCTTAATCGTTAAGAGTGTTGCATGAGTACTAAAACTGAACTTACTGTAAAGTATGCGTATATGAGTCATGAGCTGCATGACATGAATTTTGGAATTCATAACTTTATGGAATATAAGTCCAACTGCTGAATGGACTAGAACTCTTTATACTAGGAACTGGGGAGTACATGGTTCTCTATTATGGACATGAACATGAACTATGATCAAGGAGTTGACACATAAGTCATGAGTAGACATTGTGATGATTAAAGTACAAATGCTGAAATAAGAATGAGTTGGGCATCTTTCTCCCACACTGCCAGCACTACTAGAACCTAAGAATCTGACTTGGTTACTCATTCTATTATCTCCTCCTTAGCTTTAAGCCATCACTCTAAGTCTGAGAAACTCTTTACTAAACTCTAAACTGGACTACAATCACTGCACCTTAGAGCTTAAAACACAATAATATACGAAAATAATAAACTTACTCTGAAAGACTACACCTGAAAGTGTAAAACCCACTTCCAATATTTCCTTCAAAGGTACAACTCTTTCTTTCTATAGCCCTACTAGTCATCACATAATACATTGGACACTTACTGAGTTAGAATCTTGATAAGTATCACCACATCCTGAGTTCACACTATCTAGAGCCTCAACTCTTATTTCTATTTGCTCAATCTTCAAGGATTCAAACTTAGATTCTATCACTTAACACGGATATCTTCAACCTTTAATAAACTTTATGCTTCCATCATAGCCCACCAATATTGCATATCTAAACTTATATTTATAAACCATGACAATCAATATCATACTAAGAAGTTCAACATCATCTATCCCTACTCAGCTCCTTAACTTGGCTATTAAGAACACCATATACTATATAACTAGTCTTAATCCACTTAGCAACCCAACCGTACTACTAAAGCTAACCACTTACAACACGTAATAACCTTTGAAAATAATACAGCTTCATATCACCTTGGGTATACTTCTTCATCATACATACAATATCATGCTTAATTATGAACAACTGAACTCAAACTATTGTACATACTGTTCAAGCCTACTAGATCACTTCCATACAACTAGTATCACTAACCAAGAAGTCATTACATATACTTTGATGACTATCAACTATTCAAACATAATTTCTAGTGCTAAAAATAATTTAACCAACCACCTTGCATACAATTCTCACTTGAAAACTATAAAATAAAACATCAAGAAACACTAGCCCACTAGAATCTCATAACAACAATAATCGATCATAATCATATGGTCTATCTTATCATAATACATTAGCACATTCTCCTTCTACACATCATTACTATCTACCCTTCTACACAATACATCTAAATTACTATTATCACTCTACAAGTTTTAGCTAAACTAGGAAGCCTAAATTAATGATACTAATCCACCAAACACTTTATTAATATTCTATACTTTTCCATCATAATATTTACCATCAATAACTCTCCCATACTTTAAGAAAACAACAATTCTCCTTAACTAATAACTCATTCTCTACCTTCTACTAAACTAGCACACAAGGACATATCACCTTAACAAAACTAGACAACATGCCTAACTGTAAGTTTATCTCTATACTTCCTATCAATCATCATTCCCACTTTTCTTATCACTACTCTTCTATACCCATACTTCCAACTATAGTAAGGTTCTACTACTGATAAATCATAACACTGAAGTTTATATTATCTCTCAAATGCACACTTATTTAATAATCTAGGTTCACACTATCTCTTTCCATGAGTACTATCTGTATGGAAAAGAGTTAATAGGCAATCTGAACACATATCTAATTATGTCTCAAATGAACAACTCGTAAGGATAAGGAGATCACTTTCAACTTGAGGGACATATGACACACTAGAGATCTTCTCTCAAGCCCCTTATGTGACTTCTAAAATTTTTGCTAGTAAATCTAGAAGCATTATTTGGAGAGAAATTGGAACTTGCTAATAGTATTATCTCAAGAATAAGTTATAGATGAGGAATTTTGGGGTAACACACGAGTAGACATGAGCTTTTATAGGAATAATTTTATAGCACAATCCAAAGTATGAAAGGAGGGAAACTTTTCTTAAATGCTTTATAGCCACTCGAAGAAAAGTACAGACGTCTCCATACCATTTCGCAAGACTCTACTAGACACAACTTCACAGACACCCTAGGACGCTTGAACCTTGTGCTCTGATACCAAGTTTGTTAAGCCCCAAAAATAGTCTCAAGACTTCACAAGGTGCTTAATACCATGAGTGATCCCAAGATAACCCTTCTACTGGCATAACTCATAAGCAACTGAATAAATATGCATAAATAAACTAATTGGGTTTACTGTGCAGAGATATGAAATGATGGAATATGTGAAATTACAATACTGATACAACTTTTATATTCTGATAAAGTTTGAAAAAGAGACTAAATTTACATAACTGAGTCTAACTGACGTCTATGAAGCCTCTACTATACTAACTATAGATAGCTAGGACACTACCCCAACTACCACTAATCAATACATAGGAGTAGGAAAGTAAAGTATATAAATAACATTTAACCAAAGTCCCCAAAGTAGGAGGACTCATCATCTGCTGGCTGAAATCTGAACTGTCTGATTCTGACTTTACATACCATGACTTGTACCTATATTATGAGACAATGTAGCACATAGACGTATATGTGGATCAGTACTTTGAGGATGTACTGAGTATATGGGGGTGAATGCATAAGCAAAACATTATCATCACATTTTATAAAATGATACATGATATGTGTAAATAACTCACATAGGATTGAGTAATCTAAAATCTGAAGATCATAAATCATGAATAGTAAAACATATAGTATAAATCTTATGAGTCATAACACTTAGTTCTAAAATCTGTATTTCTATTCTATTCTTATATCATATAGGCTAAGTGAAAAAGGGCTCACTTTTTTATGTCTGAAACTAAAAGCTGTAATTCTGTAATCTGAAATCTTAAGTAAAATAATATCTGAGTAAGTTTGTGAGCCTTTACACTTAGTTTTTCTAAAAGATTTTCTATTAGTTTTTCCTATTATCTAGCAGGGAGGTTCTCTCAACCAACATAAACCATGTGAGCATTCATAGAGTCCAATGTTCTTGTCCCCCTAAGGAGGAGTCCTCACATTGGGGAGAGGAGTCATATTCTTGACATGGAGTATAACATACTTTTCATATGATCGATTACAAGCTAAATCTGTCATCCATATAGAAATGGAAAATAATCTCATAATTTGTACCTACGTTGGCTATGTAGTTCTAAGGGAGATAGGACACTCTAATCCTACACTTCCCGCTCGGTGCTAAATACTACTCCCTTTTTAGTCTTTACACACATTCTATTAGAAATCCACTTTAAACTAGTATAATGGTTCATTATGAAACCAAAAATACTTTTATCTGAGTAAATTTGTAAATACAACTGATCTAAATTCTGTAAAATGGATTCAATAGCTAAATCGATGAAAAAAAAAATCAAAGGTTTTTTTTATGAAAACTGGAAATAATGTGCTCATAAGATGTTTAAGCATCATCTTTCATGAAGTAATGCTATTCAATTTTGGTATAGTACCCCATGCATAAATCTCATGTTAAAACATTAAATTGCTCATGCTTGATAATGTAAACATTGAGAAATTAATTCAAAATCTAGAAATTTCAGCATTATGTATGAAAATATGAACATAATCATGTGATTCAACTTCTAAATCATTGGAAACATCATAAGCTTGTAAATAACAATGATGGGTATAAACCCTAACTTTAATTTCATGGGAAATTACATAAAATTCAGTAAATTTGTAATTAAAATAAATTTTGGGCACAAGGATGAAAGGATTATCCTTGTTGAAGAACCCCACATACCTTAATTGATGATCTTAGATGAAAAGCTTGAATCTTGGATTCCTATTGTGCTTTTGGAGATGAATTCTTGGAGTTCTTGTATTAGGAATCCTTAATCTTGAATATCCTTGGAGAATTAATGGAGGAATTTAAATTTCTTGGGGAGAAAGTTTGATGATCAAGGGTTTTTGTTTTGAGAGAGAGTAGATGAAATAAGTGTAAAGTGCCTTGAAATGTGTTAAATCTTGTATTTTGGACGGATTGGAGACTTGGGGATGTACCAAATTACCTCCTTTAAACTTTGAAATAGAACTGAAAATGTTATATTTTTCCGAACTGGGTGGCCACTGCGATGTGCCACTATCGCGGTGGCTCACTGAAAATTGACAAATAGGAACTGGGCATGCAACGCAACACACCACAATCGTGGTGCCCTATATTTTTGCCATTTTTTCCACGAACGCGATGAGGTAAGATCGCATTGGGCTACTAGATTTTGACAAATAGGAAAATAAACCACTCCGCAATGCGCCAATATCATGGAGGTAAACAAAAAATGACAATTGTTATTTTTGCCTTCTCTGTAATGCGCTGAGAGTCTAGGTAGCACACTGTCAACTTAAAAATACTCTAACTTCTCAACCGAGTGTTGGATTTGGGGGAATTTAGTATCGATGGAGAGCTTATTCAATTTCCCACACAATTGAAAGTAGAAATCTTGAAAATACCATACGAAATAAAAGTTATTCATTTTTGAAGCTAATCCTTAACATTTTAGGGATGGATTTGAGCTAGAAAGAGTGCGGGGTATTACAGATTTTTCCTGGTTTGGCAAACCAATGTAGTACCTACATCTAGTCCCCTTGGGTTTCAAAGTTTCCTTAGATTGTTGAAAGTTTGGTTTGAGAACTATGATTGGAAACAAGTTCTAAAAACTTATTTTGCACTTCAGATCTTATGATACAGCTTCAATCCTACTCTTTATATAATAATTGTAAACTAAAGTCACAGAGCTTTGTAAGACTAAGAATGAGACACTTTGAATTTTCTCCTTGAAGTTATGTAACCCGTGTCTGTCTTCAGTATTTATCATTTATCGTCTTCAACTGCTACTCTTCATAGGGAAACCCAAGTGATTTCTTCTCAATCAATAATTGAAATTGGTTCCTTGATTGAGGAATGTATCTATTTGATATGTCCATATCAGATATGCCCATATACGACTTTGGATCATGTTAATATCAGATATGTCCATTATCTATCTTTTCCTTTTAGTCTTGTAGAGATTAATGTCCATGTGACATTTGTGGCCTTCTTTCCTTTTGTTTAGATCCTGATTGATTTTTTGATTGATCTAGTCTACCGTGATTCTGGGGTGGTGATTCTTCTTCTATGTATAATATATTTGATTAATTTTCTTACCATACTTGTTTGAGTGTCGTGATCTTATTATGATTGGATTTTCTTCTATTCCTTACCATACTTGTTTAAGTGTCATGATCTTCTTATGATTGGATGTCCTTCCATTCCTAAAGTTGGATTCCGTCATTAGTAGTTTTCAATATCCTGGAAGGATCCACTTGTTAGTTTGTCATTATTAAAATATAAACTTTGGAGGCTAACAATCTCTTCCTTTTTGATAATGAAAACATGAGTAAACATCAGTTGACTTCCCAGTCAGTTAGCTTGTCCTTCCTGAATTGTAAGCATCAGTCGGCTTTTATGTACCAAAAGTGAACTTCCCCCTGACTTGTGAGCATATTTGTTGTTCTAAGTTTCTTGGATTATCCTAAGTTTCTTTTAGTCAGCCTTTGTGTACCGAATGTTGACTTGTTTCTCCTGTCTGATGGGTGCTTCCCTTTATGTCTTTCTCCCCCTTTTGGTATAATCAAAAGGAATAGAAGCAAAGAGAAAATAGTACACACAGATAGAGCAACGCACAATACACATAAATAGAGGTAGTAGATAACCATGGATAGTTATAATTTATTAACTAGACATAGAAAAATAAATTGTCAGAAAATACGATAATAATTATCTTACATCCCATAAACATAAGGGATAGGACACCCTTTGAATTAAAAAAGTTCACAATTCACCATTTCGCCTAAAAGTAGGTGAGAGTGTTATGCATGTTTTGATAGAACTTGCCATAGGATTTTTCAACCTTCTTGACAAAGAAAGATTAGGAGTTTTGGACATAGAAAGCCAGATCATCATTCAAGGAAAAGACTTGGGATTTCAAGGAGTCCATGTGATAGACTACTCGAGAGAACAACTTGACTCCTTCTTGTTTGAGCCCATTGAGTCCCAGACAAATCACACTTACGTTCGAGCTCATACTTTTCGCAAGTTCCAAGAGCTTGGTAGTAGACTCTTGGAGTTTTATGATACCATCCTTTATGGCTTTGAATGGATTCTTAACTTCTTCAAGTTTCTTCATCATAGAGATAGTAGTGTTAGAGATAGATTTACTTACCTTTGGAGGCTCAACCTTAGCATGAGCAGACTCCTTCCTGAACCATTTATCTTCTACCAGAACATATCCTATACTACTGAAGGTTCTTGAATCATAAGTTATATCTACTTCTACTGGGGGATAAGTAGAGAGATCGATGGAGAAGAACAAAAGGATCCGAGTGATAAGCAACCCATATGGTAAACTTGTAGATGGATTAACTTTCTTTGCACCCTCAAGCATGTACTCGTAAATCCAAGTGACCCAATTTATTTTGATCATTTTTACCAAACAGTACAACACAAAGACATCATAACAAGTGATGTTGCTTAGGTATCCTTTCTGTGGAATCAAAGTGGTAGCAACGATATGGGTCATAATACATAGTTTGAAACAAAGTGAAAGAGGACCAAAGTTAGTAGATGTGGAGTCAGGGTCAGACAAAATTTTCTTGGCTTCCTCAAAACGTAATTCAAAGTGCTCAGGCTAGTTATTGTGCATTAAAGGGACCACACTAGAAAATTAAGTATCAAAAACATTCTTAAAAAGAAAATTATTCAAGAAAATTCTTATGCCTAGCACAAGAGTTTCAAATTCACCACTGTTTGGGGATAGTTTGAGATTCGCATAGAACATGCGAACATGGTCTTCATAAATAATAACTCCATAGAGGATAAAAAGCAAGGACATATCTTGAAATTTTAAAAAGTGGCTAACATTGCAAGAAGCAACTTTAAGTTAGTTGAGATTGACAGTACGGCCAGGAACTATTGAGCGATTTTTGAATAAAAGGAACTTTTCTTTGGAGAGGTTTGTCTAGAATTGATTCATCTTCTCTAGATGGAGAGAGTTAGAGGGATTTAGATGGGCTTTATTTACAGAAAAAATAGGGGCTGGAAGAGGGTTGTCATCTCTTGAGAAGAATAGACTGAGACGAGGACTCATCGGAGGATTTTGAAAGAAGAACGGGACCATCATAGGATATTATAGAAAAATTAGCCATAGAGCGGGTTTTTATCATAAGAGAGAGAGTGTGTGAGATTTAAAAGAGAATAGAAAGGAAGAAGGAGAATCGGTTAACAGAATCTAGAGGAGGCGACTATTTAAAAGGGATAGGAATGGAGAAGTAAAGGACATGAGGTGAAAGGGGACTGATGGATATAAAAGGACACTACATGGGAAAGAGAGTGAGGTGGTGGAGGTGGCGTGGGAAACGGTGAATTAATGATGCCATCCTTTTAAAAAGAGGATTTTTTAAAATATGACTCATAAGTCATTAAGACTATATCTTTTTCAAGATCTTTCTTCTAGTAAAGAAATAAAGTTGGACTAGGCAAAATGATTTGTGTCCAAAAATATGACTCATGAATTATTGACATCAAATTTTTTTCTAAGAAATCAAGATTTTTTTTTAAATACATTTTTATTCAAGGTCATGAATAGAAAAATACTCAAAGCTAAGATACTTTTCCATAACAACACAGAACATTTAGGTAGAGTATTAACACAGTATTATCACACGTTCTGGGAACAATCTTATAAGATAAATTAAAAACAAGTAGTTGACGCAAGATTCAAGGAATTTAAGTATAGAAACTTCCAAGATTTGTGTATTCTACTTCATTTGTTGGTGAGTCAACTAAAGTTTTTTCCTTGCTAAGTCATTAGTTTAGGGCATCAAAACTTTTATCGGAATGAAAAAATTCTCATAAGAAAATGTTAGAGTTATTAGGAATAATGTTAAAGCATGTATAGTAAAAACAAAAAATATTTAAAGACTTAGAAATGTATCAAAAGTTTCCCTCCCCCTTTTAAAAAAAAAGTTTTCAAATTCTGGAGATTGTTTTTTGAAAATTTTTCATGACGAGAAATACTTAAAGCAACTTTAAATAGTTGAGTGCATTAACTGATAAGGATAATTTGGATTTAGTTCTAACCTTGTCATAGGAAAAAAAAGCTTTATTGAGGTTAGTACCCTTCTGGAGGGAATCTATCTTTATTTTTATTTTATTGTTTTGGATGCAAGAGTCGACTTTGAGTGAGTTATAGTCGACTTTGATGACACCATTTCTAGCATTGTCGTTGAACCTGTCTTCATTTCCATCTACATTATCTAACATAGAGTAGATCCTTTCTCTGCTACTATACTTTTGGAACATCCGCTATCAATCCCTCCCTTTTATAGATCTTGCGAACATGTTCCTACAAAATAAGAAGATTAATTCTACTTAGGTACCTAACTGGTCTTGGGTCCTTTCCGATTATTTGTGCTTTCCTTGGGTTTCCTAATCCACATACTTTTACACTTATTCCTGAAGCTGTAGGATTTGTGTCCTCTTTGTCCACAGGTAAAATAGACGAGTCCTTGAAAGGAGAAAGAGGTTTTAGCAAATTTAAACAACCCTGATGAGGAACTCGAATAGTTTTTGAAAGAATTTGATCTTACAAAACTATGGATTGGAGAAGTCCTAAGACTATTTAATTTTATTTTTGCGTCATCAAGCTCTTCATGAAGTAGGTCAATTTCAATTTGACATGCTTTTACTTCTATTTGCTAGTTTTGGCATTTCTCTTCGAGTTTTTGTTTAAATCAAGCTTCACAACTCTTTTTCTCTTGAGATAGTTTATTATATTCATCTATTATTTTTTGAAGCTCATCGATTATCATATAAAAGTTTGATTTAAGAGTACTATAGTTAACATTCATGTTGTCTTACCTCGCTAGGTCAATCTGTTGCTATAAAGAATATATTGGTGTCGTCTACTTCTTCTTCAGTTTTATCTTTATTACTCCAGACTATGAGGTTTTGATTTTTTCTAGATGATTATTGTCTCAGTTATGGAAAGTTTTGTTTGAAATGACCAGGCTTTCCACAGTAGTAATAGAGATCATTGTTTTTGGTGGAGTTATTATTCTTGCCTCCTAGGGATCTTTATTATTTCTGTCTCATGATATGCCTTACCTCATATTTGATAAGGGCTATTTCTTCGTTATTAGCTTATTCTAGAATATTCTCCTCTCCGATTGGAGCAACATCGAAGGCTACTAGTTTCTTATTTTATCCTTATGAAACCTGTTGATATAATTTTTCTCATATGCAATAAGGTTACCTCATAGTTTGTTATAAGTTATATTGTAAAAATCTCCATCTTCTAGAAGGTCAGCCTTGGTTTCCCAAGTCTTCGGAAGACTTCAGACCATCTTTCGGACTTCCAGGTTATATGGATAGATCATCCCCAGTGATTTCAATTCATAGATGATTTTACTGAATTTAGCAAACACTGTTTCAATGCCCTCATTTTCTTGGATTCTAAATAGTTCATACTCATTGACCAGGGCAACAATTTTTGACTTTTTGACTTTGGTGGTTCCCTTATAGGTTACCTCTAATTTGTCCCATATTTCTTTTGCAATTTCACAAGTTAATATATTGTCATATTCTTCCCTAAAAATTGCACACAAAAGTAAACTTATAACACGTGTATTAGTTTGAATTACCTCCTATTGTTCTTTAATGACCTTGAAGCTTTCAAGATCTTCTAAGTTAATACTACTTGATTCCTTGTCTTTGTCCTGTAACTTCTCCTTAAGTCCCGGAATTGGCTTTGGACCCTTCCTTATAAAAATCCAGGCTTGGAAGTCATTTGATTAGACAAAAATTCTAAACTTATTTTTCTAGTAAGAGAAATGTTGCCTGTTAAAGTATGGTGGTCTTGTGGTACAGTGACCATCTTGGAGAAGAGCACCGGGTATCTGATAATTTTCCATTTGATCTTTGCTCACTTGCAGTTAAGAAATCTAGTTGGTGAGACCTTGCTCTGATACTAATTGAAATTCAAGAGGGGGTGAATTAAAATTTTCTTCTGTGAGTCCATTACTGACTCCTCATAGTCGACGCGCCTGTAGATCAAAACACTTCACAAACAAATTAAATTTAGAACAATTAAGTAAGTAAATAACAAAACTTAAAGTAATAACACAAAGATTTATCCTTGTTCGGCACACCAATGTAGTGCCTACGTCCAGTCTCCTTGGGTTTTAAAGTTTCCTTAGATCGTTAAAAGTTTGGTTCGAGTACAATGATAGGAAACAAGTTTTGAAGACTTATTTTACTCTTCAGATCTTGTGACACAGCTTCAGTTGATGTTACAAAGTTGACTCAATCCTACTCTTTATATAATAATTGTAAACTAAAGTTATAGAGCTTTGTAAGACTAAGAATGAGACACTTTGAACTTTTTGTTTAAAGTTGTGTAACCCGTGTCTGTCTTCGGTCTTTATTATTTATAGTCTTTGGCTGCTACTTTTCATAAGGAAACCCAAGATATTTCTTCTCAATCAAGGATTTAAATTGATTCCTTTATTGGGGAATGTAGCCGTTTGATATGTCTATATCAGATATGACCATATATGGTTTTGGATCATGTCCATATCAAATATGTTTATGATTTATCTTTCTTTTTAGCCTTGTACTGATTGATGTCCATGTGACGTTTGTGGCCTTCCTTCCTTTTGTTCAGATCCTGATTAATTTTTTGATTAATCTAGTCTATCATGATTTTGGAATGGTGATTCTCCTTTCATTTCTAAGATATTTGATTAATTTTCTTGTTATGCTTGTTTTAGTGTTGTGATCTTCTTATGATTGGATGTCCTTCTATTTTTTTCCATGCTTATTTGAGTGTCGTGATCTTCTTATGGTTGGATGTCCTTCCATTGCTAGAGTCAGCTTCCTTCATTAGTAGTTTTTAATATTTTGCAAGGGTCCACTTGTTAGTTTGTCATTATTAAAATATAAACTTTGGAGCCTAACAAATGAGGTAGGGGAAAGGCAGGGTAAAAAGTTTAGGTTCTCTGAGCAAGGTTGACAACAACAAAGTGGTAGGTATGGTGGTAAGTGGCTGATGAAAAAATGGGGGAGTTTTGGTTCTTTGTCCATAGCTAGTGCTCCTTACCCAAAGCTTTTGAGTGACAGGCATCAGCAGGGTAGCGATAATTTTGGGGCACAAGGTGACCAATCTTAGAAAAGAGGGGAACAACCATATTTATCATGTCCTTATTATAGGTTCTATGGTTGGTTATATAGGGGTTTCTATGATGAGAGGAGGGACAGGTATTTCATGCCATATGCTCAAAAACTGTCTGATTGGTAAGGTTGGTACGGGAGTGAATAAAGTTCCAATTTCTTCTTCATCTGCTCCGATACCTAAGGGTGCTGCTTCTGCATCTGTTTTTGCTTCAGGAATGACATAATCTTGAATAAATTATATGTTCTTGCTACCCGATAGGAGTCCAAGGCATCGCCTGATGTCATGATTGGTACGTTACAACTCTTTTCTCGCGACGTGTATTACTTGCTTGATCTGGGTTCCACTCTTTATTATGTGACCTTATATGTGGCTGTGTATTTTGATTTTAATCTTGAGGTTATTTTGGATCCATTTTTGTTTCTACCCAGTAGGGGACTCCATTGTTGCTAAAAGAGTCTATAAGGGGGTATCTTTTGGTAGAAAGAATACCTTGGTAGATTTTTTTAAACTGGATATGGTGGATTTTGATCTTATTCTACGTATGGATTGGTTACATTCATGCTACACATTCTTAGATTATTGGACCTATAGGGTTGTCTTTAAGTTCCTTGGTAAATTGGTTATTGAATTGGAGGGTGGTTCCTTAGCTCCTAAGGGGAAATTTATATCATATCTTAGATCTCTAACACTAATCTCCAAGGGGTGTCTCTATCATCTAGTCTAGGTTAAAGATTCTAACTCCGAAGGTCCTTCTTTTCATTCGATTCTAGTGGTGAATGAATTTTCTGAGGTCTTTCCTAATGATATCCCTGGCCTTTCTCCTGATAATGAGATTGAGTTTGGTATTGACTTGGTTTCGAAAACTCGTCCAATATCTATTGCTCCTTAGAGAATGACTTAGGATGAGTTGAAGGAGACTAAGGAGTAACTTAAGGATCTCTTGGATAAAGGTTTCATCTGTCCTAGTGTATCCCTGTGGGGTGCACCCATTTTATTCGTGTGCTAGAAGGATGGTTCCTTTCAGATGTACATTGACTATAGGTATTTGAATAAGGTGACAATTGAGAACAACTATCCTCTTCCAATGATAGATAACTTGTTTGATCAATTTCAAGGTGCCAAATTCTTTTATAAGATAGATCTTCGGTTTGGGTATCATCACGTTAAGATTAGGGAGGTGGATATCCGTAAGACAGCTTTCTGGACTCGGTATGGACACTTTGAGTTCTTGGTGATGTCATTTGGGTTTACCAATCCTCTGGCAGCATTTATGGATGTGATGAATAGGGTTTTTCGCTAGTTTTTGGATCTATTTGTCATTGTGTTCATAGATGACATCCTGGTGTATTTGTAATACCATACTTTTCCTAGCTTGAAATTTTTTTCCCCAAGAATGTTAGAAGCTTTCTTTGAAAGATGAATCCACTTTTTTACACATGGTATTTTTAAGCTTTCCATCGATACCAAATTCGCCCAAATCTGACACCCGAGCGAAGAGTTAGAGCCCTTTTAGTGATACAGTGTATCACCTGATCCTTCAGTGCATCACAGAGATATCTCAAATGGCAATTGTCAATTTTCAGAAGTTAAATACGTGTCCTAGGGTTAAAAGGGTCAATTTCCCACCATATATAAGCCTTATAACACGATATTTGGCCATAATTCAGCAACTTATACTCAATTACTCTCAAAAACTCTCAAGAACAAGCCCTAGGATTTTCAAAGAAGGTTAAATTCCAAGGTAATTCACCGTCAAATTCCAAGAATCTCTTCGTCAATCTTCATAGAATCACAAGCTAAGGTTTGCGTAGTGTTCATTCAGGAACTCCTTTCATCCATGAAGGCCGAGAATCTCTTTTCTAAGTTTAAGTTTATGGATTTCTTTTTGAATTTTATGTTGGGTTTGTTTTGTTTATGCTGAGAATGACCAATTGAATTCAAATCCATGTTGGGTAATCAATTTTATATGGAATTGATTTGTATAGATGTATATTCATGTGAACCTATAAATAAACCCTAGGATGATGAAATTAGAGATGAATTATGATGATTAATTATTGTATAATGTTGTCTACATGTTCTATGCCTACCATGTGTATAATTAAATGCCTAGATGAAGGAACAATGCCCAAATAGTATGATATCATGAAATCCCCATGTATGTACAAGCTTATGCATATCACATGTTTGATGAAGTGCTTCAATATATGTATTATGAATTGTGTTGTTGGTCATGTGTTCAAGTAAGCCATGCTATGCCATTTTCTTCTCATCGAGTCCTGGGGGTACTTATACTCAAACATTTAGCTGTGTGCCTAGAGCCATGTCATGTTTTCACGATCTCCTCATTCTAGCCATGATCCATAGAACTCAGTCAGTCATGTGACTCAGGAAAACCCAGAAGTCTTAGTAATCTCAGTGATCTCAGTACTCAGTAATCTCAGTAACCTCAGTATTCCTAGTCAATCTTAGTAACTACAGTACTTTTAGTCAGTCCTCAGAACTTAGTACATTCTATTAGTCAACGAAACTCAATAAATTCAGTTTAGATCCGCTAGACAACAGTACTAGTATCAGTTTAGTTTAATTAATCAGTTCAGCTCAGTTAATTAGTTCAACGTCTCTCAGATAGGGACTCACTCGCTATATACGAATGAGATCTCTAGAAGAAATCCCTAAGTTCTAGAACTACGTAGCCTATGTAGGTACGAGATATCATCCGTTAGATAGGACTGACATACTCAGGGATCACCCATTAGCACATTTAAATATATAGGACTGATCCCAGAGGTCACCCGCTAGAATAGGACTGACTCCACGACAGTTGTCTTTACTAGTGGATTTCGGACTATAGCATGTCTGACAGTTATTACAGTTATTTTTGTATTGATATACCATATTTTCAGTTATGTACTAGTATTGAACGTTATGGCCTTTCAGTTCATATTTCCACATTATATAGTCTTTTATAGAGTATACAAGTACGAATATCAGTCATGGGTTAGCTTGTGGTCCTTTGGGGTCATGAGCACCATGTAACATTTCAGGTACCAGATTTCAGGAGTTACAAACTTGGTATCAGAGCCTAAGGTTCAATAGTGTCCTGGAAAGTCTGAAAAGCTGCATCTAGTAGAGTCTTGTACATGCGTGTGTTGTACACCACACATATGTGCAGGAGGCTATGAGGTGTTTTAGGAACAGTTTATCTTCTTTCAGTATTCATGTCGTGCCAATGAGGATAATCTCAAGTCAATCTCTCAATCTAATCTATTTCTCCCTTTCTTCTATAGAACATGCCTCCTAAAAGAAGAAACGGAAATCAGTCAGCCCCTCAGCCCGAAGAGCCTTTGGGCGATCATATTTCTCATGCAGAGTTCAGATCCATATTCACTACTTTTGATCAGTCAGTTTCTACTCATAATAAATGACCAGCGGTCATTTTTCCAACCCAGTGACCAATTCAGCTGCAGCCAGGATTCGGGACTTCACCCGAATGAACCCTCCATCCTTTTTTGGGTCTAAGTCAAATGAGGACCCTCAAGAATTCCTAGATCAGGTTCAGAAGGTGACTGACATCATGGGGTGACTACTGTTGAGAGTGCTGAGCTAGCTGCATATCAGTTGCAGGATGTGGCTCATACTTGGTTCAAGCAATGGAAGTCAGAAAGGAAAGATGATGCAGGACCTATAGAATAGGATGATTTTGTCACTGTATTCTTAGAGAAGTTCTTTCCTATAGAGCTGAGAGAAGTAAGGTGTTAGAATTTATCAACCTCAAGTAGGGCACCATGATAGTGAAAGAGTATTCTCTTAAGTTTACTTAGTTAGCCAAATATGCCCCTCATGTAGTTGTAGATAGTAGGGCCAAGATGAGTAAGTTTGTGTCAGGGGTGAATGATAGCATGGTTAATGAGTGTAGATCTGCCATGCTGAATAGTGACATGACTTTAGCTAGACTTATGATCCATGCTCAACAAATAGAAGAGCAAAAGATTAATATAAAGAAAAAGCAAAATAAGAGGGTGAGGATAGGTAGTTTTAGCTTTGCTCAGCCTAAGTCAGGGGGTGGTAGCCATTCTCAGTATAGTCATAATCTTTCAGTACCAGCTCCATCTTCAGCTAGTGCACCAGTACCCAAATTCGAGAATGACAGTCATAATAGGTCACCAGGATCTGAGGCTCAGGGTAGTGAGAACAGGAGTCTTACCTATCCACTTTGTAAAAAGTTTAGTAAGAATTACATAGGTGTATATCGGGCAGACAGTGAGGTATGTTATGGATGTGGTAAGCCAAGCACAAGCTACGAGAATGTAGAGTTAGGGATTAGAAGGGAAAAGATTTATGCCGGTAGGGTGTCACATCCAGTACCACTAGAGGTCAGCATCAGAACAGGTTTTATGCTCTTTAGACTCGCCATGATCAAGAAAATTCCCCTGGCATAGATTCGGGTACGTTATAGGTTCTTCATACTCATGATATGCATTGCTAGACCTCTTGCTCTCATTTTAGCTTAAGATTTTCAGCATGAGTTATTCAGTCAAGATTCAGTCCATGGATGCCCTGTGCATCACCCCAGTATCTCAGTAGAGTGAGCATTCTTAGAGAGACATAGTGTCCCAAGGGGGAGATACCCTATTATTTCCTCAACATTCTCATGCCTTAAATAAAGTTTCTCTTTGAATAAATAATCCAGTTTAAAGTAGAGGGTATTCATAAGTTGACCCTCAAGGTCCCAACCTCAGCTTTGGGCCAAGTATTTAGAGGCTCAGTTCCATTCATGATGTTCAGTTCGTATGTCACATATTAGACCAAACTCAGTGAGGTTCTCCTATTTCTGCTCATGCATGTTTAGTAAGACGATCTCAGATTCATTAGCATTTTTGGTTAAGATAATAGTTCTCCTTAGTGTTACTCAGTTTCATGCTCAGTGTTCAGGACAAACTTGGTATTCAGTTCATGCTCACATCCCCATTACAAACTTGGTACTAAGTACCCTTGCATATTCAGTCATGCATTCATATGTTAGTTCAGTCATGTACTTATGCATTAGACATGCATTCTCACTATGGGAAATTCAGTTCATCAGAATATTTAGTCATGTATTTATGAGTCAGTTATTAGTCATGCATCAGGTATGCATGAATTCATCTTATTAGTCATGCATCAGATATGCATGTTCAGTATGTTATATTCAGATCTTCAGTCATGTTAGTCATGAGATCATGTTTTAGTTATTCCTGTTCAGTATGTACGTCAATTTATGTTCTTCCCCTCACTCTCAGTCTCATTTGAGGACGAATGTTCTCAAGGGAGAGACATTGTAATACCTATACTTTTCCTAGCTTGAATTTTTTTTTCCAAGAATGTTAGAATCTTTCTTTGAAAGATTAATCCACTTTTTTACACATGGTATTTTTAAAACTTTTACTTTTTGTCATGTGAGAATTCAATAAGCTTTCCATCGATACCAAATTCTCCCAAATCCGACACCCAGGCGAAGATTTAGAGCCATTTTAGTGATACAGTGTATCACCTGAGCCTTCAGCGCGTCGTAGAGATAGCTCAAATGGCAATTGTTAATTTCTAGTGTTACTCCATGATAGTGGAGTGTCGTACCAAACTTCCAGGTCGTAGACAAGGTGGCAACACGATAGCTCCACATCGCGCCACCGTGAAATTTCCCATTTGTCACTTTCCAGTGACTTGGCGCGATAGTGGCGCGTCGCGCGAAAAATGAAAATCGAGAAATTTTATCAGAAATTAAATAGGTGTCCTAGGGTTAAAAGGGTCAATTTTCCACCCTATATAATCCTTATAACACGAGATTTGTCCATAATTCAGTAACTTATATTCAATTACTCTCAAAAACTCTCAAGAACAAGCCCTAGGATTTTCATAGAAGGTTCGATTCCAAGGGAATTCACCATCAAATTTCAAGAATCTCTCTGTCAATCTTTGTAGAATCACAAGCTAAGGTAAGTTTAGTGTTCATTCAGGGACTCCTTTCATCCATGAAGCCCGAGAATCTCTTTTCTAAGTTTAAGTTTATGGATTTCTTTATGAATTTCATGTTGGATTCATTTGGTTTATGCTGTGAATGATCAGTTGAATTCAAATCCATGTTGGGTGATCAATATTATATGGAATTGATTTGTATAGATGTATTTTCATGTGAACCTATAAATAAACCCTAGGATGATGAAATTATAGATGAATCATGATGATTAATTGTTGTATAATGTTGTGTACATGTGCTATGCCTACCATGTGTATGATTAAATGCCTAGATGAAGGAACAATGCCCAACTAGTATGATATCATGAAATTCCCATGTATGTACAAGCTTATGCATATCACATGTTTGATAAAGTGCTTCAATATATGAATTATGAATTGTGTTATTGGTCATGTGTTCAAGTAAAGCCATTCTATGTCAGTTTTTTCTCATCGAGTCCTGAGGGTACTTGTACCTAAATATTTAGTTGTGTGCCTAGAGCTATGTCATATTTTCACGATCTCCTCAGTCAAGCCATGATCCATAGAACTCAGTCAGTCATGTGACTCAGGAAAACCCAGAAATCTCAGTAGTTTAGTAATCTCAGTGATCTCAGTACTCTGTAATCTCAGTAACCTCAGTATTCTTAGTCAATCTAAGTAACTATAGTACTCTCAGTCAGTCCTCAGAACTTACTACATTTCGTCAGTCAACGAAACTCAGTAAATTCAGTTTAGCTCCGCTAGACAATAACACTAGTATCAGTTTAATTCAATTGATCAGTTCAGCTTAGTTAATCAGATCAGTGTCTTTCAAATGGGAGTAGAATTTAACACCGAGTGAGACTAGGGATGGGGACTAACCCGCTAGATAGGACTGAGATCTCTAGAAGAAATCTCTAAGTTCTAGAACTACGTAGATAGTGTAGGTACGAGATGTCACCTGTTAGATAGGACTGACATACTCAGGGATCACCCGTTAATACATTTAAATATATAGGACTGATCCCAGGGGTCACCCATAGAATAGAACTAACTCCACAGCAGTTGTCTTTACCAGTGGAGCGGTACTAACACTCTTCAAATTGGGGTTACAGGTTGGACCCTAGTTAGTATAGTATGGGGCATGTCGGTTAGATGAATACATCCCAAAGTTTTAGTTATAGAATCAAGACTGTCAGATATAGTTAATTTAGCTCAGTAGTGTTTATTTAGGACTGTCAGATACAGTCAATCCTTATCATTATAAATAGACTCCAGGATCACCTACTAGACAGGACTAATCTCAACTATGGTCAATCAATATCAGTGTCATCAGATTTAGAGATCATCCGCTAGATAGAACTGATCTCAGATTCAGTTACGTAGATACAGTACGGAACTCATCTAGTTCTATTAGATTTAGGACTGTCAGATACAATCACTCATGTTATCAGTTATATCAAAACCTATGATATCAGTATTCAGCTTTAGGACTGTCAGATACAGTCAAGCAGACTAGTACTTTATAATCAGAACTGTTAGACACAGTTATTCATGTCTCAATAACATAGTATTAGTCCCTCAGTATTCAGTAATATAGTATCAGTCTTTCTTACTCATTAGTGACTCTGATGTCAATATCAGTAAACTCAGTTGTCAGAACTCAATATTCAGTCCTATCATGATCTCAATTACAGTTACGTAGTCATACATATATTCTCATATTTATATTAGTCAGTCAGTTAGTATTTTTTATACATATGAACCATTTGAATTCAACCTATCTCACTTGCATACCAGTATATTCAAAGTACTGACGCATTTATGCTATGGTGTTATATACCATAGGTTTAGAAGCACGAGCTCTAAGCATCAGTATTATCCAGGTTCAGCAGTCAGAGTCAGCTGTGAGTCCTCATCCTTTGAGGATATGATAATTATATTACTATTTTAGTTTTTAGTTTATTTTAGTAGTCAGAGTTAGTTGGGGACATGTCCCATCAACTCTTTTTTTAGATAGTTTAAAAGCTTTTAGACTATAGCATGTCAGACAGTTATTTCAGTTATTTTGGTATTGATATACCATATTTTTAGTTATGTACTAGTATTGAACCTTATGGCCTTTCAGGTCATGTTTTCACATTATACAGTCTTTTATTCAGTATACAGGTACAAATATCAGTCATGGGTTAGCTTGTGGTCCTTTGGGGTTATGAGCACCGTGTAACATTCTAGGTACCAGATTAGGGGCGTTAAAGTATTCCAAGAGTGAGGTAGATTATTCCAATCACCTCCATGTTATGCTGCATACCTTGAGGGAGCAACAGTTATATGCCAAGTTCTTGACATATAAGTTTTGGTAGAATGTTATCACATTTCTGGGACATATTATCTCCAGTGAAGGGATCATGGTGGATCCACAAAAGGTTGTGGTAGTTAAAAAGTGGCCTAGACCCACGACTCCAACTAATATTTGGAGCTTCTTGGGTTCGGCTAGTTATTATAGGAGGTTTGTGGAGAGCTTTCCTTCTATAGCTTCCCATTTGACTAGGTTGACTTAGAAGAAAGTTAAATTTATGTGGTTCGATAATTATGAAGGAAGTTTTGAGAAGCTATAGTATAAGCTAACTTTAACTCCAATTTTGACTTTGCCTAAAGGCAATGAAGGGTTTATGATTTATTGTGATGTGTCTCGGGTGGGACTTGGTTGTGTTTTAATGCAGTATAGCAAAATGGTAGCCTATGCTTCCAGGTAGTTAAAGGTGCATGATATGAACTATCCTACTCATGATTTGGAATTGTTAGCTGTGGTGTTTGCATTGAAGATTTGGTGGCACTATATGCTAACTTCAACTCCGGTTTTTACTTTGCCTAAATGCAATGAAGGGTTTGTGGTTTATTACGATATGTCTTTGGTGGGAATTGGTTGTGTTTTGATGCAGCAGGGGAAGGTGATAGCCTATGCTTCTAGGCAATTAAAGGTGCATGATAGGAGCTATCCTACTTATAATTTGGAACTGTTAGTTGTGGTATTTGCATTGAAGATTTCAAAGCACTATTTGTATGGAGTGCATGTGGATATCTTCTTAGATCGTAAGAGCATACAATATGTATTTACTCAGAAGGAGCTTAACCTCAGGTAGAGGAGATGGCTTGAGATTCTCAAGGACTATGAAATAAGTGTTTACTACCACCCCGGTAAAGCTAATATGGTTGTTGATGCTCTTAGAAGGTTACCCACAAGGATTTTAGCTCATGTTGAAAAGGAAAAGTGGGAGTTGGTAAAGGATATTCACTGCTTGGCTATTCTTAGAGTTCATCTCTTATACTCCAAGAATGGTAGTATGATGGTATAGGAAGTTGTGCGGTCATCTCTTGGTGCAGGGATCACGGAGAAGCAAATGTTAGATTTTGTCTTGATAAAAATCAAGGGTGATGTAGGTGAGCAAAAGGTAATGGTATTTGAGATTAGTTGTGATGGTACCTCGCGATACCAAGGGAAATTATGTGTTGTTGACATCGATGGTTTGCAAGAAAAGGTATTGGCTAATGCGTATGAATAGCGCTTTTGTTTATCTCACTTTAATAAAAATATATCATGATCTCAAGGAGATATATCAGTGGAATGGAATGAAGAGGGATATGGCTAACTTTGTAGCCAAGTATATGGTGTGCCAACAAGTAAAAGTTGAGCACATGAGGCCCGAAAGGTTGTATCAGGATATTAAATTGCTGGAATGGAAATGGGAAGTGGTCAACATAAATTTTGTTATCTGTCTTCCTCAGTCTCGAAACTAATTTGATTCAGTTTGGGTCATCATGGATAGGATGACAAAGTCGGCTCACTTCTTTCCAGGGAGGATGAAATTTTTGGTGGATGATTATGCAAGGTTTTATCTTCATGAGATTGTGAAGTTGCATGGGATACCTATTTCTGTTACCTCTAATTGTGGTATGCAGTTTTTATCTCACTTTTGGCGGTTGTTTCAGAAATGGTTGGTGGCTAAGGTTAATTTGAGTACTATTTTTCATCCGTAGATGGATGGGCAAGAAGAAAAGACTATTCAAACATTGCAGGATATTCTTCATGCATGTGTGATTGATTATGGTGGAAATTGGGTTGAGCATCCACCTCTTGTAGAGTTTGCTTACAATAATAGTTATAATTCTAGTATTAGAATGGCCCTTTTTGAGGCATTATATGGTAGGAGGTATATATCTCCTATTGGGTGGTTCAAGGTTGGTGCGGCTGATATGTTTGGTCCGTACTTGGTTTATCAATCTATGGAAAAGGTGAAGGTGATTCGAGATAGGCTTAAAGCTACTCAAAGTTTCCAAAAGTCCTATACAAATGTAAGGTGTAGAGACTTGGAGTTTGATGTTAGGGATAGGGTATTCCTGAAGGTGTCTCCCATGAAGGGAGTATTGCGATTTGGGAAAAAAGGAAAGCTCAGTCCCTGGTATAATAATCTTTATATGATCTTGAGGAGCATTGGTAATATTGCTTATGAATTAGAGTTGTCTTCTATTTTGAGCTCCATTCGTCTAGTATTCCATGTATTTATACTGAGAAAATATGTAGGTAATCCTTCATTGGTTGTTCTTTTAGAAGGTTTGGGTATCTCAAATTTTTTGTCTTATGAGGAGGTCCTGATTGAGATATTGGATCATCAGGTTTGTCGGTTGCGGAGCAAGGGTGTGGCCTCAGTCAAGGTTCTATGGAGGAACCACAGGGTAAAAAAGGCTACTCGGGAAGCAAAAGAGTACATGAAGTCCAAGTATCTACATTTGTTTTAAGCTCTGAATATTCACGCAGAAGGTATGTATTATTAATCACATTTTTGTTTTCCTGGTTTTGATTTAATTAAAGATTGATGTCCTTTCATCTTTGTTAAAGGTAAGAGTAGAGGCATTTATGGGGTGTAAATCATGCATGTACTACCTTCTTCATCATTTGGGGATGAATGATCCTAGTGGGGGAGACTGAAACACGTTGGGTTCTAGTTCTTAAAAAATTTCTTGGGTTTTGGACTCAGTGGACATCATACGACTTGGGGTACTAGTCATATGTTGTGATACTATTTGGTTGGTCTTGGTTGTATCTTAGACAGTGTGGGTTGGTTGGTTTCATCCAAGGTATGGTGGGGGCATACTAGTCATACCCTAGCATACGAGTGGTATATTGGCAGTCATATGTAGTCTAGCGTTGGATGGTCAGGTTTTGGTTTGTGGAATGGATACAGTTTATGGACACCAATCGTACGATTGGGTACGAGTGGGACTTTGTATTCGTAGGTTGGTCAGTTGGTAGGTTGAGGTTTTAGTTGGGATACGAGTGGTGGGTACTAATCGTACTCTAGGATACGGATTATTTGGTCGATTCATACCCTCCTACGGGATTTTAAGCAGTTTAAGTTGGGGTAATTTGGACACTTCTCCTTATAACTCCTTGGGACCCCATGACTTATATCATACTTGGGACATCATTTACCGTAATATTCTAATCTTAAATACTTAGAAACTCTCTTAAAAAAAGGCTAGGGTTTCATCAATAGGATCAATTTGGGACTTACAAGGGTGGTTTTCTTTATTTTCTTCATAATCTAAGCGAAGTTACTCCTCCCTTATTGTTAGTTCCAACTAAAGGTATTTTTATCAGTTGTTTTCATGTCATAATTATTGTATGGTTTTGGGTTTTCAAATATATGCTTGGGGTTTTAGCTATAAATGCTTGGTTATGGTTTCCTATTTTTTTTTAATTATAGATTTGCATGCTTTAATGGTGGTTTGGACACTTTGTTGTGTGAGAATAGTCAATTGGTACTTGGTATTGGTTTTGGAAACACTATTCCCCTAATATGTTTGATAAAATGCTTATGAGAATGCATTTACTATATTATTGGACTTTAAATGGAACTATTACATGGTACAACTTGGTAATGAAACCTTAAATGGTATAAATGGTTTGGAATGGTTAATTGGTAAGGTCTTGGTGGTCTTGGTTATGGTGTAATTTAACATCTTTGTGGGGTACAAGGGAATCCCCCTAGCAACTTAAGTAAAGAACATACTTGTGGGGTACATGGGAATCCCCCAAGCAACTTAATAATGTAATCTGTGGGTATATGTGAATCCCTTCTTCTCTAAAAGGCTGGCTAAGGACAATTCTTGCAAGCTATAGTCGGTACGATGATATCACTACTTATAGCCTTAGTTAATAATAAATGGAACAGTGGTCTTAGTTATGTGGTAATGATTTTATTTGGGCAATAATGGTTGGGTGTGATAGCTAACTGTGAAGGTGTGAGTCCGATGGACAGACACTTTAAACTCATGTTTATTGACATGAGGAGTAGTCATGATGACCATATGAGGTACATGGGAATTCCCTAAGTTATACACGTATATTTGTATCATGGAGAGCAAAGGGCACTTGGGAATCTCCTACTCCTATGGTATCTCCGGTTAGTGCGGATAGATGCATCGGGGACCGTTTAGGGCGTTACAATGGACTCATATAGTCCATGAGTGGTTTTAGGATGGTTAATCTATATATACTAAGGTTAATGGTTTTAAATGCATGCTAAACCCGGTTCTCTTTCCCGATATGGTCTATATATGTTTATATGTATGGATATGTATGCATGGTTGGTTTACTAGGTTTTAAAGGTTTACATTATTTTATCCTTATCCTGAGTTCTTGCTAGCATTCACTCACAAACCCGTCTTTAGGCGGCTGTATCCCCACATAATGCAGGAACCGATCATTCTAATCCTCTTGCTTAGTGATCAGATTCGGCAATAGCTATTGGATTAAAGTGGTAAGCTTCCATAATTTGGAATTCTCCATTTTATATCATGACATCTTTTCATACTTTGGCTATTTTATGGTATTGGTTTTCCTATGGTTGGGGGCATGTCCCAATTGAATATTGTTTTTCTTTTGGTTAGAGGCTTTGTGGAACTACTATGGGATGTAATAAGCGGTGTTGGTAGTAGTACTAGCCTTAGCATTGGCATTAGTATTGAGGTTGATACGGTTTGGTTAAATTTATGATTGTTCCATCCTCTTATGTTATGTTATGGATAGGAAGTTGGTTATTATTTTGGTATTAGTTCATGGTTTTGGTTCGGTAATTGGTTAATGGTTAGGTGTTGGATGGTTGGACTTGTTTGGGTGGGTCACGATTATGGATTTATCCTAGAGTCTGGAATTATACAAATACACTATATTTTTATATGTTTGGAATTCAGCCGGCTCGAGGTATGCATTTGGTTGGTTGATTTGGGTATTGAGGGTGGTCTCCGGTTTTGGTTGGACTTAAGATGCCCATTACGACAAGGCCCTGGTTAGGGTTATTTCATCTTCATTCCAAAACTAAGATTGAAAGGTAGTTCGTTTGGGGTTCAAGTTTGGGGCTTCTTTTTTTGATATTTTCAAAGAGTTTTTTTCAAATAAGGCATGTTTCTCATTCTTTAACTTGTACTTTACATTATGGCATAAATTGATTCAATATTCATGTGTTTAAATTGTTTGGTTTGAAATTAGGTTGAAGGATTTTGCTTGATTATTACTTGAATTATTTTCCATGTTTTAAATGTGCTATTCATCTTTAATGGATGATTTTTGTAACACATTGTATTTTCGGGATAGACTTTAAAGTGTCACTCTTATGTGTGTAAACTATAATCCAATGATTTACTATTGAATTCATATTTCATGATCTTTATCCTAGTGTGTGAAGTGCTTTCGAGGTGAAAAATGTTCATAAGAATCACTTAGAAAAAAGTTGAGCTAAAAGCCTTTGATTCGTCCAAAGTTTGGTATTTGATTCTACAAGGGTCTACTTTGAGCATGTATAACTCTTTATATATATATGGAATTTTTCAGCTAAAGACTCACAAAATGATAGATAATTGAGTTAGCTTTCCAACGATACCAATTGCGCCTTGATTCGATACTTGAGCAAAAATTTATGGCCATCTAAAGTGGTGTGTGTCGCCTAACAATCGCCTAAGGCTACTGGAATGGGTGTGAGATTGCCTAGGCATCGTCTAACCAAGGGCTAGGTGATTAGCCATGCATCGCCTAGATCAGGGCTAGGCAATTAGCAAGGCATCACCCACCTTGGATTGGGAGATTGACTAGGCGTCGCCTAGGTCATTGCCCAATGCCAAAAACACTCTGTTTTGACTTTAATCAAAGGTGTTAAAGTCATTTCGCACCCTTAAACCATCCCTAATCACTTTAAAACATTTTGAAGATGTATTAAATACATTAACTTTATCCTCTTAACCCTAAGAAATTAGTAAATAGATCAAAAACCCTCCTCCATTCCCAAGAACAAAAATCTAAGAGTCATCTCTCAAGAATCAAAAAGTTAAGTTCCAAATTCAAAGTTCTCTCCAAGGATTCATCCAGTCAAGGTGTGTGAGGTTATGAACAAGGGTTTTCTTCCACCCTTGTGCCCAAAAGTTGATTTTAAGTTGAATTTTACATGAATTGAAGTTAGGGTTCACACCCAAATTCTCTTATCTTGAGTTTATGCAATTACCATGTGATTTAATGCTTAAAAGGCAATAAGATTTACCTATGATCATGTTTGATCTATAAGATTCTTAGCATGATTTAAGTTTCATTATTCTGAATATGATTGTTGAAAGATTATGAGATTATTGTTGAGCATGAAGGTTTCACATGATCATAAGCATGAATTAAAGTTTGATATTTTGAGCCCAAAATACAAGTATTGAGTTTGCAAGAAGATTATACTTTTAAGCCTTTTTGATAAGTTTTGCTTAGTCCTTTAAAAGTAAATATGGATCTTTTGATCCTAAGCTAAGACATGGAATCCACATTATTTATATTGTTTATGATTTAAAGTAAAGAGAAGCATAATTGGTTTTGCATTATAAAAACCCTTATGCTATTTTAAGGTGGATTTTCTACAGCATGAGCATATAGGTAATATGGGAGTAGTATTTAGCACCGAGTTGGGTATGAGTCCAAGGTCACATGCCCCAGAACTACATGCCACTGTAGGATCTTATTACCCATAGTGGGTTCAGTATAGTGATCACTCTAGCTTAGGTTTTATTCTGATGGCAAGGGTAGAATAGCTCTCCCCAACCTGGGTAAGACGTTGGACTTCATGATGGCTCACATGGTTTATATTGGTTAGAAAAACTTCCCAAAAAGATAGAACAAAAAGTTAAGATTTTAGAAACTTAGTATTATGGCTCACTAAGTTGTTCTTATGCTTCATTACTCATGTTTATGATTTTACAGACTTTGCATTATTCAAGCCCAAGATGAGTCATCTACACTTAGCATGCATTATTTTAAAGTCTATGTGTACATTCAGTTATTATTTTACTTATGCATTCACCCCCACATACTCAGTACGTTCCAAAAGTACTGATCCACATATATGTCTATGTGTTACATTTTTTTATAATGTAGGTACCAGTTGTATCCCACACATCATAACCAGACAGTGTGCAACTTCCAGTCAGCAGGTGATAAGTCCTTTTGATTCAAGGGCTCGACTCAATCATAGTTTGAGTAGTATCTTGTTTTGTTAATTCAGTCGTATTGATTAGGGATAGTTGGGTGTCATGTCCTGGCTACCTATAGTCAATATTAGTAGAGGCTTCATAGTCGGTCAATAGAGTTTATGTATTTGATTTCAGTTTGTCTTGTATAACCAAAGTGTAAATATTTTAATTAGTCTTGTTTTGAATGTGTTCAACTAAAGACTTCTCTTATGCTTATTACTTCTATTTTTATATAATTAAATCCGTAGCTCAAGCAATATGCCAGTACAAGGGTTAGCTTGGGATCACTTATGGTCTTAAGCACCGTGTGACATCTACGGGGTAGTCTCAGGGAGTCACAAACTTAGTATCAGAGCCTAGAGTTCAAGTGTCCTAGGGTGTCTATGAAGCCATGTCTAGTAAAGTCTTTCGAAATGATACATAAACGTCTGAACTTTTCTTTGAGAGGCTACAGGGCATTTAAGAAATGTTTTCCTTCTTCATGCTCTAGATCGTGCTGTAAAGTTGTTCTCTTAAAAACATTTTTCAGTCCATGTGTTACTCCATAATTCTCCATCTGTAACCTTCCAAGATAACCTGAGTACTAGATTCCAACTCCTCCTAAGATGATGCTCTTAGATTTACTATTAGTAACTTCAAAAGTCACATAAGGGGCTTGAGAGGAGCTCGCTAGTTTTTTATAAGACCCTTAAGTCGAAAGCTTATATCCTCATCCATATGAGTTGTGTAGATAAGACAAAATATGTTATGTATTTAGATTCCTTATTAACATCTTTAATCTAGATAGTGCTCATGAGAAGAGATAGTATGAACCCAAAGTGTTAAATTGAGTTTGCATTCGAGGGATGTTATAACCTTGAATGTTATGATTCATAAGTAGTAGAACCTTTTTATAGTTAGAATTATGGGTTTAGAAGTGTAGTGACAAGAAAAGTGGTAATGACGATTGATCAAGTGTATATAGATGAACTTTTGCATCACGATCGAGTTAGTAGTGAGGGCATAGGTCCTTGTGTGTTAGTTTAGAGGTAATTAATGTGGTACAAGTTATTTGGTTGAAGGTAAAGAAGGAGTTATTAATGGTATTTATTGTGTTAGAAAAGCATAGGTTCTTGATGAAAGTATTTGATAGTGGGGTATTGTGAATTTAAGCTTTTCTTGAGGTTTTAAGGAGTTTAGTTTAAACTTATAGAGCTATGAAAGAAATTTAGGTATATAGATGGGTGAATAGTAGTGATGTGTGGAGGGGGATGTGTTAATAGATTATAATAAGATAGGTCATACGATCATGATCAATTATTGTTATTAAGAGGTTCTAGTGTACTAGTGTTTCTTGATGTTTATTTTATAGTTTCCAAGTGAGAATAGTATATGAGGTTGGGTTGTTAATCATGTCTAGCATTAGACACTGAGTTTGAACAGTGGATGATCATAAAAGTGGAAATAATGATTGTTTGATTAGTGATGCTATTTATATGGAAGTGATCTAGCTTGAACAATATATGCAAGAGTTTAAGTTCATTTATTCATAATTGAAAATAATATTGTAGGTACAATTTAGATGTGTACCCAAGGTGATATGGGGGTTGCAATATTTTCTAAGATTATTAAAGGTTTTGTGTGGTTAGTAGTACCCTTGAGTTGTTAAATGGGCAGAGGGCTAGTTATATAGTATATAGTGTTCTTAATAGATAAGTTAAGGAGTTATGGATAGATGATGTTGAGACTTTTGGTATGATTTTGCATCTTATGGTGTAGGAAAAATATAAGTTTAGAGATGTGATATTAGTAGGTTATGACAGAAGTAGTATGGTTCATTAAAGGTTTGGGGATATCTATGTTAAGAGTTAGAATCTAAGTCTAAATCTGGGATGATTGAGCTAACAGAAAAAAGAGTTAAAGCTCTAGATAGTGTGAACTCAGAGTATGGTTATGCTCATAAGGATTCTAAGTTACTAAGTGTTCAAGTTATTATATGATAACCATTAGGGCTATAGAAAGTTAAGAGTTATATCTCAGAAGGAAGTATTTGCAATGGGTTTTACATTTTCAAGTGTAGTCTTTTAGGGTGAGTTTATTATTTATGTGTATTATTATCTCTCACACTTTAGAGTAGAATAGTTGTAGTTAAGTTTAGAGTTTATTTTATTAAAGGAATCCACAGACTTAGAATGATGGGTTGAAGCTAAGGGGGAGATAATAGAATAAGTAAGCAAGTCAAGTTTTTAGATTCTAGTAGTGATGCTAGTGAGTTCTAGAACAGCAGTAATGGAGGGAGGTACCCGACCCATTCTTATCTCAGTGAAAATTATTGTACTTAAGTCATCACGATATCTACTTATGTCTTACATATTAGCTCTATGATCATAGCTCATATTTATGCACTTTCCATAGAATCACGTATTCTTCCAGTCCCTAGTATAAGGAGTTCTAGTTCACTCAGCAGTACAAATCATATTTCATGAAATTGTGAACTCAAAACTCAAGTCATGCAGTTCATGAATCATGTACTCATGCTTCACATATGCTCAGTTCCTAGAACTCATGGCCTCCGTTAAGTGTCCAAGTTATGCATAGTATTCTTTCATATTCCAGGTCCTCATGTTCTAATTCTTCAGTGACCTCTCCTTGTGAATTAATAGTGGTGATGAGTAATTATTTAGAGAGAAGAGAGTAAATGTCTCATGTTGGGAAAATATTATTGCGTGTTTGTTGTACCTCAGGTTATAAGTGTGAAGGATGATTGAGGTAGAGCTTTTTGATGTACGTTATGGTTAGTTGAAATTTCGTATGTGTTTTCTTAAGAAAAATGCAAGAAATTTGTTATTGATTGAGGCTTAGAGAATATGAGAAAGATACTTTTATGGGTTGTTTTCTTAGAAATTCGTATGTGGTTATAATGATAAGCTGGAATGTCATCTTGGTATATAAGTGGAAGGGTGCATTATGTGCTAGTGAATTCCTAGTAAGAGGATTGAATTTAGTTATTAAAGGGGTAAGAAGAGTTATTCTTGAGAGAAGATGTGAAAATGCATGGGGTATTGAATTCATGGTTCAGACTAGTGTTATGGTGTTATGTATAGTACTTTATAGATTCAAATAGGCTTGAATGTAGTGAGAGAATTTAGTTCAGCTAAGACTTCAGTAGATAGGATTATCAATGCCATGTAAAGATCATAAGTAGCCTCAAGTGAAGTGCAGTACTAATAAGGAATGTATAGTTGAGGGAGTATTTGAGGAGTATGTCTAAGCTTGAAAGTGGCAGTTGTATTTCCTAAGGCCTAGTAATTCTACCCCAGCTTATATTTTGTAGGCCTATGTTCTATGTTACAAAGTTATAGCTATATTAAGATTCTTTGCTCAAATATATTATTCAGATCATGCCCAAGAATTCTTTCCTCCCTAATGTTATTAGAACTTCTTGCAAAGAGTGTTGAAGAAATACTCTAGTTGAGTATAAGCTTTTGGTATAATTCAGTTCGTATAGCCAATAATTCAGTTTAATAATCAGACAAATAAGCTCCTATTATTTTCCATCTTTCCATCTAGTCTACTATCCAAAGTTTTATTAATATGGTTATTCTATGAGGTAATTGTTCACATATATGCAAGTTACGAATTCAGTTCAGTCCATGCATCGTGTTTTGGATTCAGCTATTTAGTCATGACTCAGTTCATAAGTGTTTAGTGCATAATCTCAGTTTTTCAAGTATTCTAACTCAGATAGTGCAATACAACTTGTATGATCTTAGTCTCGTTGTCTCAGGGTTTGTTCTTGCATAATTCATCACTTCCCAGTTCTATATGTATGATTGTATCATGAACACTTCAAGCGAGTTCTAAACTCTCAACATGAATAAGCTTCTTATAGTAAGTAAAGTCAATGCATCTCAGAAATCAGTTTCATGATGAAAGTTTTAATGTTTTATCTCAATTATATCCTTTATTAGCAGACATATCATGTCTACATTATCCCATAATTCTAATACTTCCACAAGTTCTTATCCATCATTCGAGGACAAATGATTCCAAGAGGGAGATAATGTAACACCCCATATTTTTGGGCTAGACTTTGAAGCATTACGCTGACGTGTGTAAACTATAATCCCATGATTTAATTTTGAATTTATGTGTCATGATCTTTATCCTAGAGTGTGAAGTGATTTTGAGGTGAAAAAAGTTCATAGGAATCACCTAGAAAAAAGTTAGGCTAAGAGCCTTTGATTCGTCTAAAATTTGGTATTTGAATATACAAGGGTCTAATTTTAACATGTATAACTTTTTATATACATGGAAATTTTCAGATCAAGACCCACCAAATGATAGATAATTGAGTTAGCTTTCCAAAGATACCAATTTCGCCTTAATCCGATACCCGAGCAAAAAGTTATGGCCATCCAAAGAGGTGTGTGTCGCCTAACAATCGCCTAAGGCTACTGGAATGGGTGTGCGATTGCCTAGTCATTGCCAAACCAAGGTCTAGGTGATTAGCCATGCGTCGCCCAAACCAGGGCTAGGCGATTGGCAAGGCATCTCCCACCTTGGCTTGGGCGATTGATTGGGCGTCGCGTAGGTCATTTCCTAATGCCAAAATCACTTTGTTTTGACTTTAATCAAGGGTGTTGAAGTTATTTCACACCACCAAACTGTCCCTAATCACTTCAAAGCATTTTGATAATATATTAAACACGTTAACTTCATCCTTTTAACCCTAAGAAATCAGTAAACAAATCAAAAACCCTCTTTCATTCCCAAGAACTAAAGTCCAAATGTCATCTCTTAAGAATCAAGAAGTTAAGTTCCAAATTCAAAGTTCTCTCCAAGGATTCATCCAGTCAAGGTATGTGGTGTTATGATATAGGTTTTTATTCCACCCTTATGCCCAAACTTGATTTTAAGTTGAATTTTACATAAATTGAAGTTAGGGTTCATACCCAAATTATCTTATCTTGAGTTTATTCAATTACCATGTGATTTAATGCTTTAAGTGCAACAAGATTTACCTATGATCATGTTTGATTTATAAGATTCTATCATGATTTAAGTTTCACTATTTTGAATTATATTGTAGAAATATTATGAGATTATTATTTAGCATGAAGTTTTCACATGATCATAAGCATAAATTAAAGTTTGATATTTTGAGCCCTAAGTACAAGTATTGAGTTAAGATTACGCTTTCAAGCCCTTTTGTTAAGTTTTGATAAGTTCTTTAAAAGTAAAGATGGATCTCTTGATCCTAAGCTAAGACTTGGAATCCACATTATTTATATTGTTTATGATTTAAAGTAAAGAGAAGCATAATTGATTTTGCATTATATAAACCTTATGTCATTTTAAGGTGGATTTTCCTACAGTATGAGCATATAGGTAATATGGGAGTAGTAATTAGCACCGAGTTGGGTATGAGTCCAAGGTCACATGCCCCAGAATTACGTGCCACCGTAGGATCTTAATAGCCATAGTGGGTTCAGTATAGTGATCACTCTAGCTTAGATTTTATTCCGATGGCAAGGGTAGAATAGCTCTTCCCAACATGGGTAATATATTGAACTCCGTGATAGCTCACATGGTTTATGTTGGTTAGAAGAACCTCCCAAAAAGATAAAACAAAAAGTAAAGCTTGTAGAAACTAAGTGTTATGGCTCACAAAGTTGTTCTTATGCTTCATTACTCATGTTTATGATTTTGCAATCTTTACTTTATTCAAGCCCAAGGTAAGTCATCTATACTTAGCATGCATTATTTTAAAGTCTATGTGTACATTCATTTATTGTTTTACTTATGCATTCACCCCTACATACTCAGTACATTTCAAACGTGCTGATCCACATATATGTCTATGTGCTAAATTTTTTCATATATAGGTACTAGTTGTAGCCCACACATCATAATCAGATAGTGTGCAACTTTCAGTCAACAGGTGATGAGTCCTTTTGATTCAAGGGCTCGAGTCAAGAATAGTTCAAGTGGCATCTTGTTTTCTTTATTCAGTCGTATTGATTAGGGATAGTTGGGGGTCATGTCCTAGCTACCTATAGTCAATATTAGCAAGGCTTCCTAGAAAGTCAGTAGAGTTGATGTATTTGATTTCAGTTTGTCTTGTATAACCAAAGTTTAAATATTTTAATTAGTCTTGTTTTGAATGTGTTCAACTAAAGACTTCTCTTCTGTTTATTACTTCCATTTTTATGTAGCTAAATCAGTAGCTCAAGAAATATGCCAGTACAAGGGTTAGCTTGGGATCACTTATGGTCTTAAGCACCATGTGACGTTCAGGGGGTAGTCTCGGGGCATTATAATTTTTTGGGACTGAATTGGTGCATTGTTATAATGATTGGAATGGGTGACATGGGTTTCTCCAAATTGATGAAGTTTTGGATTGATAATGGAATTAACCTCAACCCACTTTACAATCTTGGTTTTAAACATGAATATTTACATAGTTTAACTTATTCTTTGAAAACATTGCATTGTATTAATAGATAAAAATAATTTTAGAAGCTGCTTGGTGGCCATAGTTTTGGTATTTAATGGAACTTAGGAGTCTATGGTTAAATGGTTTGGGTTGGCTTAAATAGAATATCTTGCAAGCTTATATATATTGGTATGACAATACCAAGTTAGTAAATGCCTTAATAAAGCCTCCTTGGTTAATGGTTGGGTTTATGTAGCTCACCATGAAGGTATAGTCCTGTGGGGACCAATATTAGAAACCACGGTTGCCAATGTGGGGATCTATATGACCATGTGTCTAGATACACATTATATTTTGGATGGCTATCGCCTTGGTGTCTTTAGCTTTTCCTCAATACGTATAGCTAACACACATTAGGGCCCTTTCGATAGGGGAAGCCGGACCCATATAGCCCTAGTACCTTTAAGACGAAGCAAGCTACACAATTCAGGCTAATGTTTTAAAAACTCATATTTTATTACCCTTGCCCCTCTACCGATATCCTATATATGTATATATAATTGTTGTGCATCTGGCTTATGAGTGAATTTTGGCAATTACACTATTTATCCCTTTCCCTTGAGTCACATGCCAGTGCTAGCCCCACTGACCATCCCAGTCGTTGTATCATTTCATGATGTAGGTTCAGAGAACTTTTCTATTACTCTTGTGCAACGTTAGGGGGTGTGGTTTATTTGTCGATTTACAGTGAATTGGTTAGCCTCCATCTCTTGGAAGGTTCAGTCATTTCATTGATTTCATTATTGTCTTAGTATTTTTTGGATTCTTTTTTTCATAGTTGGAGGCATGTCCTGGCTTAGTTGGTATTTCTGATTTAGAGGCTTTTGTGGACAATTTTAGGATGAGATGGATGTCTTGTTTTGACTCTTATCGTTCTTTTGGATTCATATATCCTTTATAGACTTGTTTTGCTTTCGTTGTTTGTATTTATGTGATCTTAAGGTGGCTAAGAGGGTTGTCTCTGGTCCATGGTGGGCTTAAGATTGCCCGTCATAGCCATGCTCGAGTTTGGATCGTGACAGGGAGATTATTAGTAATTTTTATTTTGTGGGCTCACATATTAATATATTGCACATAGATATGTTATCTCTAATGAAGCCTGATTTACAATCTAATAAATTATTAAAGTTCTTTGGACCTAAAAGTAAATATCTATTAGCATGACCTAGAAAACGGAAACAGCGAGACCTGGGGTCTCATCGAATGAGAAGTTCAAAGATGAAGACTAGGTTAGGTCGAAGAAACGACAAATCCCAACTACGGATATATAAGAGCCAAAATTGCTAAGGGCATTCCATCTAACGTAAGAATCTGGATAATCTAAAATGTGATGTGGCATACCCGAAAGCGTCCACGTGGAGATACCCGAAGGACTATTATTTTCTCTTAGAGCTTCCAAATAGAAGTTCTCTATTTGGTAAAGTAAGCCAAGGAAAGATGTCATATCGGATCAACTGAGAGAAATCCTGAGTAATGAGAGATTCTCCACACAAAAGACATGTCAAGTTTGAACTGACGTAGGTGAATCGGACCAACACACAATTAAATCTGAATGAACAAAATATTGAATTTCATCATACTGATCTCTATTGGGGCTTATTACTCATTTTTGTTCATTCCCGAGTCGATAATTGTCATATAGGATGGAACCTAGTAATGGCACATCAGCTTACTGATTCCTTAATAAGTATTCATTTCTGGAATTTACAAGTTATCCCCATATGGAGTCCACCCAAGGGATAAATCCCCGATGCAGGCCTACCACGCTTCACGTCAGCAGCGTTTTCGCCAAATGATCTTTGCCAGTAGTGCCATCATCTCCGCTGGTTGTATGGGCACAACAATTTTTCTGCACAAAATAGGAAAAGAGAACCTATCTACAACTATATCCCCGAGCGGCAGTCAAAGAGGGCATGAATGGGAGATGCCAGCAGAATGATCACCGGACAACTATAAATTGATAATGAAGACCGGGTCCCCAGTTGCGAGCCAATAACATAGGGAGAAATTTTACACTAATTTCCAAGGAAGGGGAATCCTTATGCATAGTGATAAAGACGTAAGACCTCCAACTCAAATAAAAGCAGTAAGGTTGACTCCGGTCCTGGGCAAACAAGGTAGGGTTAGATTAGTTGGAGAAGGATTGTGAACGTCTGTCCCATAAAGCACCAGGGAACTATGCATTCCTCTCGAGCTGGGCTCTCGCGTCTCCGGGATTCTATCAGATCTACCAGCGATCGATTTACGAAATTGATACGTTTATCGGACTTCTCTGTCTATTCAATTTATTTTGTTACAGACTCTTCCCCACGCCTATTTCTTTCCCTGAAATCTACTTTCAAGCAGCTCCATTTTATAAAGGAGAGTGGACTCAAAAAATGAGAAGTGTTATGCATCATGCTTTTGTAGATCAACTAGTATAGATTACTAGCAGTAGGGGCCCGCTTTCATAATAGACTTTGAAACCTCGCCTTCACTTTCGATGTTCGATCTCGGATACCTCATAGTTGGGTTGTACCTTCCTTAGGTGTCAAATATTATATTGTACCTAGTCGTTTAAACCAGAACTCTATTTCGGTTGAACGAGAAGGAGTTTACTATTGTCAGTGCAAGCTTGAAAATAAATGGAGAGGTCATTCATAGTAGAAAAGGCGTTCACTGACTCGTATCTGAAAAGGCAGGTGGGGGGCTCTCTATCCTGAAGGGAGCTTGACTGCAAGACCCACCCGTCGAGAGAGGTTATTTTTACTACCAACAATAAGAAGAAGGATTCTGATGAGACCAACGAGGAAGTACCTTTAATAAGCTATTCACAACAATCAGATTTTCGGCGAGGTATAATTAAAGGTGATGAGTTTGATTAGAATTATAGGAAACTCGTGAATCTTTTTTAAAGTTCGATCGAAACTTATAAAAAAGACACCTTTCCTGAAAAGACACTTCGAAATCTTAAATAGGCATTCGTCCCTAAATCACAAGACAATGTTTCTTTTCTTTTTCTCTCCATCTCAGATACAGAACACCAGAAAGAGTGGTCTTCAAGGTTTAGAAAATCTTGTCTTCTTCAAAAGTTAATGTTATGGATAAAGATTAGTGTTCGAACCATTCATATAAATCATTAAATCTCTGTCTAATGATTTACTTGTGATCTTGTGACAATAATATAAAATTCTTCAACAGACTCTCTCTTCGGTGATACTTTACGAAACATACTATCTGTATAATGAACTGAAACGTTGCTTCTCGAAATCTCTACCAGTGGATGAGATAATTGCCTCACACATAACTAATAAGTGTTCCAGATAAATGTTCTAACAATCATGAACAGTCTTTTGAGCATTTCTCTCTCTCTATCTAAAGGTAAACAACAATGGATTCTTTGGAGAATTATTATTACCTTTCATATAGTTTAGAGAACATTATAAAAGAAGATAATCACCCTTGGATTCTTGGGTATATTTACTTGATGTCTGAACATACAAGTGGCCATGATTTAATGATTTAAACTCATTTAGCCCCATATTCTTATGTTTCAAATTCAAATGCTAGCTACTATATTTATATTTTTACGTTTCGAACACTTGGTAAAAATTCTGAATCCAATTCACTACTTCAATTATTGAAATAGAAGAGAGGTATACATTTTATTTTATCTAAGTAAACACTAATTAAGAATTATTTCTTTCCAACTAGTCATGTCATTATGTCTTCAAACGTATTGTATACATAATGAAATTTTAATATCTTATGATTTCTTTTATAATATTCATGCACATTACATTTACTGTTGACTTTTTTGGTAGGCGATGCACTAGGCCTTAATGCATGTGACATAATTTTCTGAACCTCACCTTGTCGTGTTGGGCTGGTTTAATGAATAAAAGAAGAATAAACCTTCACCGAACATGTAAAAAGAAACATACGAACAATAGGTGTTATGATCTTTATTACACTAAAATGAGCGCTTAAACAAACACGTACACCAAGCAAAGATACAACATTGAAACATCAATGTCCAAATAATACATAGCGATAAAGCTTTATTCAAGTCTTATTAATTGGAAAACAGAATTTCAAAACGCCTACTGGCAAGTGAAAGTCAATACACCTTGGTCACATTGAAACATGTTCATGTAGCCTTGCTTCAAATCTGCCTGCACAACAATTCCAGTGCCACATTCTGTATCATACAACCAAAACATATCGCGACGTCTCAATCCAAAAGTTGTCAAACAAGGTTTTCCCCAACCAAAATCAAGTTCATTAATCGGAAACCTGCATAAGCTCGATGCCATGCACACATCCACTTGTTCATTTTTTTTCCATTCTTGTATTTCTTCATGAAATTTCGCTGCTGATGAAAATATGATGTCATCGCTTGCTTTTGCAAATGATATGCTGGTCTTTTGTATTACATCCCTTAGCAATTGTACAATATCTTGTAATTCCATTCTCGTTTCTCCTGGTATGAATTTGACTGGAACTTCAATAGCAAAATTTCCAAAGGAGTTTTTGTATTTTGGGAAGTGAATTTTATCACGTAAATTCGTAGGGACGATCAATAATGAAGGTCGCAAACATCCATTATTTTTACGTTGAGAAACATTGATTAAAGACCTCCAGAATAGAGCAATCACCAACTCAACTCGTGATGGTTTGAAACAAGCCACTCCAACAATTTCCCTAAGTCTTGATATTGCAGATTCATATATGACAAACTTCCTTGAGATCGTTTCAACAAATTCATGATCATTATCTCTAGGGGACTTGACAATTTTTGACAAATGATTATCTCTTGCAGGGAAGATGGTACCCAAATCATCATAGGTAAAACAATCCTTATCGGAAATAATTCCCGTTTTACTCACTTTGGACCACTCGTAAACAAATTTCAAAGCTGTGAATCCATCAATAACAGCATGTTTCATGCTCACAGATAAAGCTAGCCCACCACAATCAAACTCGGTCACTTGCACTACCACTAGTGGAGTGGTAGACAAATTAGAAGCATCACGGTCGATTTTCGGGCAAAAACGCATTGCAAGATCAATATCTTTTTGTGCATCCTTAAGAAAATTATCCAGTTTACATTCAACTTTTGCCTTTATATATAGAACGCCTTCATCATGACAATCAATTGACTGACCATCCACCGCAAATCTACCCGCTGCTGTATAAACATGGGTTAAAAGCTTGGACAATGATTGTTCTAATTGTTCATGTATAATGGAATTTTTAGTAAAGGAGAACATGGAATATTTCAGTGGATATAAAAGAACACAAGGCACATGTATTTGACAAGCAAATTGATCAAAGAAAGATAACTTGTAATTTTTAGGGTGATGCTCATTCTTTGAAGTGGGGGAGGATATTGATGGTTTTATGAGATTCTTGGAAAGGATCTTTATTTTATTTCTAAGTGCCTTCGATTCCATTATATGATTTTGAGGCGTTTGCTATACTTATTAACTCCAAATCATGCCATTAATATACAGATTGGATCCGTTACTACATTCTTGTTATCATGTTTTACGTGTACGTACATAAATTATTTATTTAAATTGCACAGGCGGTTTTTACCTAACCTTATAAAAATATCATATTAAATCAGCTCATATATGCTTTTATATCTATTGAAATAGTGAACCATTGGTATATCTAATAGGAATGACATGCTCTTCCATCTTAAAATAAGTGATATAGTTTTTGCCTTTTCATTTTGTTTTAAAATAGGTGCTGTTCAACATAACTAAAGAGAATTGATTTTTCTCTTTCAAAATTAACCTTATTTTAATACATGTAGTTTTACATTATTAACGAGTCTTTCTTTCTTCAGAGATTTAATTAAGAGTAAAATTATATTCGAATTTCTATGGAGTGAGTAATTTTTTAAGAGGTTTGTTCAAACTGAAAATGCCACTTGTTTTAAGGAATAATAACTTATTTTTCCAAACCACTTCACTTGCACATTTTTCGTTTCCGCATCCCGCAGGAAACTATGCATATATTTTGACTGTCATATTCATATTTAACAGGACTGTTGTAATAATTTTATTAGTTATCTTTTTCGTCCCAAAATAAGTCTTTTGACTTATTTCATGCTCATTAAAAAAATTAACTAATATATATGAGATATAGTTTACTAAATTACCCTACTTATAAATATTTCTAATGAAGAAGTAATTCTTTAATATAAGGGTATAATTGAAAATAATTACTATTTTTGTCCTGAATTTTTAAATGGACACTTATTTGGAGTAAATAGCTTTTACTAAAGTGACACTTATTTAGAAATAATACCACTACTAGAAAAAACACGAAAAGCGATCACATGGTTTTTCCTAATTTTGCGACCATAAAAGCAACCACAAGGTATGATCTCAAAAACAGTGCTTGCTTTTTTAAAAGTGACCAAGAAATTATTTATAATTTAATATTAATTTTTTTAAAAAAAGATTATCAATTTTGTTAAATCAAAAAAGCGACCACCAGTGGTCGCTTTTATAAATTTAAGAAAATAGATTTTTTAAAAAAAAAAGCGACCACAAGTGCTCGCTTTTTATATATATTAAATTTATTAATTTAAATAAAAGTGACCACATGTGGTCTCTTTTTGTTTAAATGGATTAATTAATTTATATAAGCAAAAGTGACCACATGTGGTCGCTTTTATATTTAAATAATTATTTTTATTAAAATTTAATTTATTAATTAATTAAATAAAAGTGACCACATGTGGTCACTTTTATTTATTTAATAATTTTTTAATAATCATTTGTAAAAAATAATTAATTAATTAATTATAGAAAAGCGACCACATGTAGTCGCTTTTCTAAGAATTTCTAGATTACCGACACAAGTGGTCGGTTTTTCTGGTAAATTTTAAAAAGCAATCACTTTTGATCAGTTTTTCTGATTATTATTATTCCTAGTAATTTTGTAAAAAAAATTACAGTTTATATATATGCTACATTCCATCAAACCTGCTATACAATACAACCCACCAATCAAATTTAATATGTAATCAACCATCATAAGAATACAAACATTAAAATCAAATTATTAACACAAAATTTATCAATGTTCCAAAAGTAAACTACAAAACATACAAAAGACTACAAAACTACAAATCGCCATCCCCATCCTCAGCCATAGAAACTGAATCCTCTGTGGTGTAATAATCATCCAGTGAGCTTAGGCCTTTTACAGCCCGAGGTGCATCACCAGGACAAAGAGGAAGAATTTGTGCAGATTGATGAAAAGAATTGATCTGCCACTGCATCATTCTCATTTATGATGATGTTTCCTCCTCTTTCTTCTTCGCGCTCTCATTCTGTGCAGCAAACTCTTTAGTGAGTTGAGAAAACGTATTTTGTAGCAACTCAATGGTTTCTATATTAACTAGTGAGGTAAAGGATGATTCACTAAACGAAGACCTAGTATTCTCTGAAAAATATTTTTTGTGCTAGCCGGAGTATGTGCCTCTAATTGGAGAACCTACAGTTTGTTTCCAGTACTCCTCCTCTATATATTCAGGTATTGTTTCACCCTGAATTTTAGAAGGTTAGTACTATGATACTCATTAATCAACTGCATATACGTAACGCCCTAATTTTCTGAACCGGAATGCTACACGATGCTCATGACCCTGAAGGACCACAAGCTAACCCATGACTGATATCTGTACTTGAACACTGCATAATATATGTATATAAATGCAGAAATATGAACTGAAAGGCCATAAGGTTCAATACTGAACATAATCTGAATAATAATAATGTCTAAATAATACTGAAGTTTGAATCTAGTCTGTAATCTAGTCTGAAAGCCTTTAACTGTCTGAAGTGGGGAGTGGAAGGAACATGTCTCCAACTAACTCCCGACTACTAAAAGCCAAACTGAAATACTGGAGTAATAAAGTAGTAATCATGTCCTCGGAGAATGATGACTCACTCTAACTCTGACTGCTGAAATCTGCAATATTACTGGTGCTCTGGAATTCATGACTCTGAACTTATGGCATAAAATAAAACACCATAACGTAAATGTGTCAGTACGACTAAATGTACTAAGTATACGAGTGAGGTAGGCTAAATGTAAAGGGGTTATATGCATGAACAATACTAACTGTATGAACGTGAGAATACATACATACATAAGTAACTATAACTGAAATCGTGGTGATACTGATTACTGAGTCTGAATGCTGAACATTAGTGTACTGATGCTGAGGTACTGAATAACTGAGTTTACTAATATTTATATGTAAGTCACTACTAAGGGAGGAACTGATACTGTATAACTGAATAGATGAATGACTATTTCTGACAGTTTAAATTATGAAGAACTGGTCTGATTGACTATGTCTAACAGTCTTGAAACTAAATACTGATAACGTGAGTTATGATGACTGGTGTAACTGATATGACTGTGATGATCGATATAACCGATGTAACTGATACAGAGCTACTATATCTGACAGTCTAAGTTTTGATTGAACTATCTGAGTTTCGTTCTATATGGAGTAACTGAATCAAAGATCACTCCTATTTAGTGGGTGATCTCTAAGTATAGTGATAATAAAGATGATTTGACTTAGTTTGAGATCAGTCCTACCTAGCGGGTGATCTCTAAATCTGATGATACTGATACTGATTGACCATAGTTGAGGTCAGTCCTATCTAGTGGGTGATCCCAGAGTCTATTGATAATGATAAAGAATGACTGTATCTAACAGTCCTGATTCTATAACTGAAATTATGGGATGTATTCATCTAACTGACATGCCCCAGACTATGCTAACTGGGGTCCAACCTGTAATCCCAGTTGGAAGGGTGTCAGTACCGCGCCACTGGTAAAGAAAACTATTGTGGAGTCAGTCCTAATCTAGCGGGTGACCCTTGGGATTAGTCCTATACATTTAAATATGCTAACGGGTGATCCCTGAGTATGTCAGTCCTATCTAATAGGTGACATCTCATACCTACGCTGGTTACGTAGTTTTGGAACTTAGTGATTTCTTCTAGGGATCTCAGTCCTATCTAGCGGGTGAGTCCCCATCCCTAGGCTTGCTCGGTGCTGAATTCTACTCCCATCTAAAAGACTCTAAACTGATTGACTGAGATGAACTGATTAACTGAACTAAACTGATACTAGTGGAATTATTTAGTAGAACTAAACTGAGTTTACTGAGTTCCATTGACTAACAAAATATATTGAGTTTTGAGGATTTAGTGAGAGTACTGTAGTTACTAAGATTTACTGGGAATACTGAAATCACTGAGATTACTGAACTACTGAGACTACTGAGATTTCTGAGATTTCCTGAGTCATATGACTAACTGAGTTCTATGGATCATGGATTGACTGAGAGTATCGTGAAAACATGATATGGCTCTAGGCACACAGCTCAATTGTTAGGTACAAGTACCCCCAGGACTCGATAGAAAGAAACTGACATAGCATGGCTTACTTGAACACATGACCAATCAACACAATTCATAATTCATATATTGAAGCACTTCATCAAACATGTGATATAAATAAGCGTGTACATACATGGGGATTTCATGATATCATCCTAGTTAGGAACTTTTCATCCATCTAGGTATTTAATCAAACATATTGTAGGCATAGTACATGTAGACAACATTATACAATAAACAAACATCATGATTCATCTCTAATATTATCAGTCAAGGGTTTAGTCATAAGGTTGCATGAATCTATAGCTATGAAAATTAAACCCACATGGAAATTATCACCCAACATGGATTTGAATTCAATTGGTCTTTCTCATCATAAAAAAAACAAATCCATCATGAAGTTCATAAAGAAATCCATAAACTTGATCTTAGAAAAGGGATTCTTGGGTTTCATGGACGAAAAAAGTCCATGAATGAACACTATGCATACCTTAGGGATTGAATCTTGAAAGAAAATTGACCTTTCTTGAATGTTCTTGGATTGGGAATCTTAATTCTTGAATATCTTGTGAAGAGTGTGATGGGATCTTGAAGTTAGTTGAGAAGAAACCCTAAGTTTGTTCTTAGGAATAAAGAGGGTTAAGAGCTTTTAAAACTAAATACCAATAGCTAAATACGTATTTTTGGTGTTTTATGTAGTGGGGTAAGGTTTAGGGTGAGGTAAAAAGACCAAAATACCCATACGAACTTACTTCCTAGTTGCTAAAATTATCAGCTGATGACATGGGCTGATAAGTCATCAGGTCTGTGATAGCCCATCAGCCCAGGTCGTCACCTAGGACCTAAAATTGATGGGTTTCTATCTAAGCTTGACGACATGGCTAATAAGTCGTCAAAAATGTGATAAGCCATTAGACAGGTCATCAGAAATGTGATAAGCCATCAGATAGGTCGTCAGAAATGTGATAAGCCGTCAGACAGGTCGTCACTCAGTTTCCTGGTTGACATGCTGCAGTAAAATGGGTATAACTTTTTTTACCAATATCGGATTTGGAAGAAATTGGTATCGTTGGAAATATAATTCAACTATCTATTTTTTGGTGGGACATGATCTCAAAAATTAGTAGTAAAACAAGAGATATACTCATTTAAAGTTAACTATAGCAATATCCTTCCCAAGAATTCAATCGGTAAGGAATGTTTTGATTCGTCTGATAGTTGGGAGTTATTTGAAGCCTTAATATACATCTAACTTACTGATAAAACTATTAAAAATCATGATGTACTATGAATGAGATTGAAACATGGCGCTAATATTGGTTTGGATTTTTTGGGTATTACAATATCTCCCCCTTGAGAACATTCATCCTCGAATGAGACTGACTGAGGAGGGAGGAATGGTAGACCAAACATGAACTGAACATAAATAACTGAAACATGATCTCTTGACTAACTTGATTGATAAACTGACTATATCATACTGAACATGCATATCTTATGTATGTGTAACTGATTTGTGAATGCATGGCTGAGGTTTCTAATAACTGAAGTTCTGGCAATAACAATGCATATCTAATGCATGATTATATAACTGAACTGGCACATGTATGCATGACTGAATATGAAATGGTACTTGATATTAAGTTTATGATGTAATCCTGAACAAGGAACTGAATAGGTTTAAAGAGAACTATTACCCTACACGGGAATGCTAATGAGCTTGAGATCGTAAACATGCATGAGCGAAAACATGACAGCATAACTGAGTCTAATACGGAACATATGAACTGAACATCATAAACTAAATTGAGCTTCTGAATACATGGCTTAAAGCTGAGGTTGGGATTTTAAGGGTCAACTTATGAGTACCTTATACATGAGAGCGTTAAGGGTTTATGGGGTATCTTCCCCCTTGGGACACTATGTCCATCTAGGAATGTGCACCTTGCTGAGACACTAGGGCGATGAACAAGGTATCTACAAACTAAATTATAACTGAACCTCGGGAGTCTGAAACTAATGCATGAGGCATAAACTGAACTAAACTTGCAATTAATAGGAGGTTCTACCTTAGAATAGTTACATTTCCTGAGACTTCAGATAGCATGAATATATGCAAGGATGAGAAAACAAACTATACCAATCTGACTACTTGATTGCTAAACTAACTTGCTAACTTTACTAGCTAACTCATGCTGAAACATAAGCTCAAAGAGAGAAAGAGATCTAACAATACATACCATGAACATGAAAGACTTATAACGTACCTGAGTCTAGATCAGGGAAACTTTTTAGATCATGACAGGTCTGGAGTGCATAAAGTCTATTCTAACGTTGATCACTCTTGGTTCCCTGTTGATGCAAATCTTTACCCCTTGTTCTAGAACTCTACACTCTCGTATCCTATGGCCTGGCTTGCCATACCCAAAGCATACATCACCGCCTGCCCTACGTGCACCTAGGTGATTCCTACCATACTCTTCGAAAAGCAGATAGGTAAGACTTCTATTCTCACTATCCTGGGCCTCGAAGCCTGGCGCCTTATCATGATGGTTATTCCTGGACTTGGGTACTGATACACTAGCTGAGGATAGAGCTGGTACTAAAAACTTCTGAATATGTTGAGAATGGTTACCACCCTGTAACTTAGTTAAGCAAAGCTGAAACTACTTGTCCTTGCTATCTTACTCTGTCTCTCTCTCATCCTAATCTTCTACTCCTTTATTTATGGAGCATGAGTCATAAGTCTGGCTAAAGTCATATCACTATTCAATATCGCAGCCCTGCACGCATTGACCACATTATCATTCACCCCTGAGACAAACTTACTCATCTTAGCTCTGCTATCTGCAACCACATGAGGGGCATATCTGTCTAATTGAGTAAACTTGAGAGAATACTCTTTCACTATCATATTGCCCTGCCCGAGGTTGATGAACTCAAGAACCTAAGCTTCTCTAAGCTCTAGCAGAAATAATCTATCAAAGAAAGCAGAGGCAAACTCCTCCTACTCTATAAAACCTGCATCATCTAACCTTTTTGACTTCCATTGCTTGACCCAAGTATGAGCGGCATCCTACAACTGATATACAACTAGCTCATCACTCTCAACAGTAGTCACCTCCATGATGTCAGTCACCTTCTGCACCTGATCTAGGAATTCCTGTGGGTCTTCGTCTGTCTTAGACTCGAGAAAGGTTGGAGGATTTATTTGGGTGGTCTTAAAATCTAGCTGCAGCTGAATTGGCCACTGGGTTGGCTGGAACGACAGCTGGTCATTCATGCTGGGCAGTGACTAACTGAGTAAGAGTAGTGAATGTGGTCCAAAACATGATCGCCCAAAGGTTCTTCGGGCTGAGGGGCTGACTGATTTCTTCTCTTGGGAGGCATATTCTGAAATCAAGAGGAGAAACGGATTTGATTGAGAGATTAATTTGAGATTGTGCTCACTGGCATGACATGAATACTAAAAGAAGGAAAACTATTCCTAAAACATCTTATAGCCTCTCGCACATAAATGTGGCTCGCAACATACCCATGTACAAGACTCTACTAGATGCGGCTTAAAGACTTCCTAGGACTCTATTAAATCTTAGGCTCTGATACCAAGTTTGTAATGCCCCAATTTTCTGAACTGAAATTCTACACGGTGTTCATGATCCTAAAGAACCACAAGCTAACCCATGGCTAATATCTGTATCTGTATACTGCATAATATATGTAAATAAATATGGAAACATGAACTGAAAGGTCATAAGGTTCAATAATTAACATAATCTGAATAATAACAATGTCTGAATAAAGTGGTATCATAATACCAAAATAAAAACCGAAATACTGAAGTCTGAATCTAGTCTGTAATCTAGTCTGAAAGCCTTTAACTATCTGAAGAGGGGAGTGAAAGGAACATGTCTACAACTAACTCTCGAATACTGAAATCCAAACTGAAATACTAAAGTAATAAAGTAGTAATCTTGTCCTCGGAGAATGAGGACTCACTGCTAACTCTGACTACTGAAATATGCAATGCTATTGCTGCTCTGAAACTCATGCCTCTGAACCTATGGTATAAAATAAAATACCATAGCACGAATGCATCAGTACGACTGAATGTACTGAGTATACGAGTGAGGTAGGATAAATGCAAAGGGTTTATATGCATGAATAATGTTGACTGATATGAACGTGAGAATACATACATGCATAAGTAACTATAACTGAACTCTTGGTGATACTGACTACTGAGTCTGAATGCTGACAACATGAGTGTACTGATACTAAGATACTGAATGACTGAGTTCACTGATATTTATATGTAAGTCATTACTAAGTGAGGAACTAATACTGCATTACTGAATAAATGAATGACTATTTCTGACAGTTTGAATTATGAAGAACTGGTCTGATTGACTGTGTCTAACAGTCCTAAAACTGAATACAAAAAAAGTGAGTTATGATAACTGATATAACTGATATGACTTTGAAGATTGGCATAATCGATGTAACTGATACTGAGCGACAATATATAAGAGTCTAAGTTCTGATAGAACTATCTGAGTTTCGTTCTGTATGGAGTAACTGAATCGAAGATCACTCCTATCTAGCATGTGATCTCTGAGTATAATGATAATAAAGATGATTTGACTTAGTCTGAGATAAGTCCTACCTAGCGGGTGATCTCTAAATCTAATGTTACTGATACTGATTGACCATAGTTGAGGTCAGTCTTATCAAGTGGGTGATCCCCGAGTCTATTAATAATGATAAAGATTGACTATATCTAATAGTCCTAATTCTGTAACTGAAACTGTGGGATGTATTCATCTAACCGACATGCCCCATACTATGCTAACTGGGTTCTAACCTATAACCCCTGTTGGAAGGGTGTCAGTACCATGCCACTGGTAAAGACAACTGTTGTGGAGTTAGTCCTAATCCAGCGGGTAACCCCTAGGATCAGTCCTATACATTTAAATGTGCTAATGGGTGATCCCTGAGTATGTCAGTCCTATCTAATAGGTGGCAACTCATACCTACGCTGGGTACATAGTTCTGGAACTTAGGGATTGCTTCTAGGGATCTCAATCCTATCTAGCGGGTGAGTCCCCATCCTCAGGCTTGCTCGGTACTGAATACTACTCCCATCTGAAATACTCTGAACTGATTAACTGAGATGAACTAATTAACTGAACTGAACTGATACTAGTGGTATTATTTAGCGAAGCTAAACTGAATTTACTGAGTTCTATTGACTAACGAAATATGCAGAGTTATAAGGACTGACTGAGAGTACTATAGTTACTGAGATTTACTGGGAATACTGAAATCACTGAGATTACTGAACTACTGAGATTACTGAGATTTTTGAGTTTTCCTGAGTCACATGACTGACTGAGTTCTATGGATCATGGCTTGACTGAGAGTATCGTGAAAACATGACATGGCTCTAGGCACACAACTAAATTGTTGGGTACAAGTACTCCCATGATTAGATGGAAAGAAACTGACATAGCATGGCTTACTTGAATATATGACCAATCAACACAATTCATAATTCATTTATTGAAGAACTTCATCAAACATGTGATATGCATAAGCTTGTACATACATGGGGATTTCATGATATCATGCTAGTTAGTCATTTTTCCTTTATCTAGGCATTTAATCAAACATATTGTAGGCATAGTACATGTAGACAACATTATACAATAAACAAACATCATGATTCATCTCTAATTTCATCATTCAAGGGTTCAGTCATAGGTTGCATGAATCTATAGCTATAATAATTAAACCCACATGGAAATTATCACCCAACATGGATTTGAATTCAATTGATTATTCTCATCATAAACAAAACAAACCCAGCATAAAGTTCATAAAGAAATCCATAAACTTGATCTTAGAAAAGGGATTCTTGGGTTTCATGGATGAAAAGAGTCCTTGAATGAACACTATGCATACCTTAGGGATTGAATCTTGAAAGTAAATTGACCTTTCTTGAATGTTCTTGGATTGGGAATCTTAATTCTTGAATATCTTGTTGAAAGTGTGATGGGATCTTGAAGTTAATTGAGAAGAAACCCTAAGTTTGTTCTTGGGAACAAAGAGGGTTTCTTGGGAACAAAGAGGGTTAAGAGCTTTTGAAACTAAATGCCAATAGATAAATACGTGTTTTTGGTGTTTTATGTTGTGGGGTAAGGTTTAGGGTGAGGTAAAAATACCAAAATACCCCTACAAACTTACTTCCTAGTTGCTGAAATTATCAGCTGACGACATGGGCTGATAAGCCGTCAGGTCTGTGATAACCCGTCAGCCCAGGTCGTCACCTAGGACCTAAAATTGATGGGTTGCTTTCTAAGCTTGACGACATGGCTGATAAGTTCTAAAAAATGTGATAAGCCATCAGAAAAGTCATCAGAAATGTTATAAGTCGTCAGACAGGTCGTCAAAAATGTGATAAGCCGTCAGACAGGTCGTCACTCAGTTTCCAGGCTAACATGCTGGAGTAAAATGGGTATAACTTTTTGCTCCGATATCGTATTTGGGAGAAATTGGTATTGTTGGAAAGATAATTCAATTATACATATTTTAGTGGGCCATTATATCAAAAATTCATACTAAAACTAGAGATATTCTCATTTGAAGTTGACTATAGCAATATCCTTCCCAAGAATTCAATTGGCATGGAATGTTTTGATTCGTCTGATAGCTGGGAGTTATTTGAAGCCTTAATATACATCTAACTTACTGATAAAACTATAAAATAATCATGATGTAATATGCATGAGATTGTAACATGTTGCTAATAGTGGTTTGGATTTTTGGGGGTATTACAATATATTCGTCCTATATTCAAGGTAAAGTTAAAATTAATCATAAAAAAAATATGAAACTATTCGTATTTAAATAATATCAACTATGAGAAAAAATTTATAAATGAAAATGTGATTCTTATATGGGTAGTGTTTGCACGTGGGTCAATCCAGACATCTTCATATGTGGGGTTCTTTTTCTTCTTTACGTGGTCTCCTCGAATACCTCATGTAAAACTACCTTCATACCTAATTTTTTTTGTTATATATGATAAATTATTAGTCTTCAAAATCAAAAAATAATTAAAATTTAAGTAAATAATTAAATCTATAAAAGTTGCATACCATTTTTTGCTCAACAATAATCCGATTAACAGCTCCCGCAGCGCCACCTTTGGTTGATGCCCTGGCTGCCTTTCCTTTTTCACTCAACTTTTTAAACTCTTCTCTATTCCAATAGCGAAGAAAATATTCCCACAGTCCATCAATTATAAATTTTGGTTGTTTTTTATTTTTCTTGTATAATCCAACAGACCTTTCATTCTAAGTCTTGCCCTTTTAGAGAAATTCTTTCGTACAGCAAAGTAATCTGTTGGATCAAACCAAAAATATTTCTACAATAAAAACAATAGTTTAATTTTAATTTTTTGTTCTAACAATGTGTTAAGTAGTTGATAAGTTCAATCTTTACCTGAAATTCTTTAAACATTTCATCTCTATGAAATTCTGGAACCTTCGTGAACTCATACAATAGCCTCTGAAGTTCCGGCAAATGCATTTACTCGTAATTTTTGTAATTCTATTATCTGAAAAAAAACCTAAAGTACATGATCGAACATTAATATCATAGAGCATAATAATATAGTAAATGAAAAATGAATAGTGTTGTTATATTTAGAAATCTTACCCCGCTCCATATGGAATAATATACTATCTCCGATTAGAATCTCTATCTTCGGGTTGTGAAGCAAGTGCTCCTGGATGCATTGGATTGTGTGTCTCTAAGATAAAGATCAGTCAACCCACTAGATCCAGTAGAATCACTATGAGTACGTGGGTGACTATTAGTAGGAGGTAGGACAGATGATGGTAGATGACTGTATGTGCCAACAATCGTCTAGTATTACTGTGATGGCAGTGTCATAGCGATGGGAGAGGACTGGGTCTATGTAGTCCCATGAAATGGACCTATATGCATAGGACTAGTATTTGAAAGATGTGACAACCTAGAATAAGAGAGTCGTGTTAGCACGTCATCTAACCGACCCTCAGATATATAAATCCTTGTCAGTCGCCTATTAGGTAGAGGTTGTTTTTTCTTTTTTTGTCTTAGTAAGATCAACTTTTTTCTTACCTTTGTCATCTCCCATCTAAATTATTTTAAGTTAAAAAGTAATTAGTCCTTACAAAATGAATATAAGAAAATGACCCTTTTAGAATCTTGTAGAAAATGAAGATTTGTTGTAAAAAGAATTCGCATCCATTTTCAAGTCATTAGTACACATTTCAATTAACTATCCTCAACCATTTTCAAGTCACTAATTCACATTTCAAGTAACTACATTTAACCATTTTCAAGTTCCTAATTCACATTTCAAATCACTAAATCTGTATTAAAGCACCAGTGAAATAGTTACATAACCATAGCAAGTTTAGGCTCGCTCCAACAATATGAGAAGGACAAGAATATTTCTAATACTATATAAAAGATAGAAAAGTGTCAACAGTAATCTTAATTAAGATTTACATATCAGTCTTAAACAAGAAACATAAAAGGTAAATAGTACAAAGCATAAAGACATCAATAAATAACAAATACAACCTACACAAACTAATCCTCCTCTCCGGATAATTCTCCACTAAACCATTCACCCTCTTTAGAAGTTTTCTCATCTTCTACCGTCGCAGCCTCTTCTTCTGCAATATTAACTTCTTTGAAAATATTTTCTGGGTGGTTCAAACTATCCACTAAATCAGTGTCCACTAACTGGTGATCAGTCTGCATTTTATTTTGATATGCAGTCTCCAACACATTCTCAACTTCCACCCCTCCTATAGGCTTCTCTTTGATTATATCCCACCAATCAGACTTTTCTTTGTGTAACAGATAAGGAGCATAGTATACTTGCTTTGCATTTTATGCGAGAATAAAGGGAACGAAACAAGATACAACCTATTATGTTGAACTTCAATGATGTTACGCTCCTTAAGTACTCTTATGCCTCTTGTTCTTGGATCAAACATACATCGAAAGAGTATAATTTTTTTTACTGGCTAACCAGCATACTCTATTTCTATGATCTCTTGTATGATGCCAAAGTAATCAACTTCATCATCACCCTTAACCGAAACACCACGATTGTTTGTTTTTCTTGTTTTGGAGTGTTCTTTGGTGGAAAATTTAAATTCATTTACTACGGAATAGGACATCGTATGATCTTCAATAGGTCCCAAAGAAATATCTTTCAAGAACTGATCGTATGTAGACGCATTTGGTGAATGGTATACCTAAAAATATTATATATATATATATATATATATTAGTTGAAGAATGTGTAAACGTGAAGCGACCAAAATCAGAGCCTTGTCATAATGGGCATCTCAAGTCTAACCAGGACTAGAGACCACCCCCGATACCCAACCCAACCAACCAAATGCATACCTTGAGTCGGCTAAATTTTAAACATATAACAAGATAGCGTATTTGTACAATCCCAGATTCTAGGATAGGTCCATAACCATGACCCACACAAACAAGTCCAACAGTCTAACATCCAACCATTAATCAAGTACCAACCCAAAACCATAAACCGAAACCAAATGATAACCAAGTTCCTGTCCATAACATAAAATAAGAGGATGGAACAATCATAAATTTAACTAAATGGTATTATCCCCAATACCAATGCCAATACTAAGGTTGACACCACTACCGATATCGCCCATTCCAACCCATAGTAGTTCCATAGATCCTCTAACCAAAAGAAAAACAATATCTGATTGGGACATGCCCCTAAATATAACAAAAACCAATATCCATAAAATTACCAAAGTATGAAAAGATGTCCATGATACAAAATTGAGTCTTTCGGGGTATGAAATCTTACCACTTCAATCCATTAGTTGTTACCGAATCCTATCACTAAGTAGGAGGAGTAGAATAGTCGGTTCCTACATTGCCTAGGGATACATCCACCCAAATATGGGTTAGCGAGTGAACGCTAGAAAGTACTCTGGATAAGGATAAAGTACTGTCAGCCTTTAAAACCAAGTAAAGAAACTATGCACACATATCTATATCTATATACATATATAAACTATGTCGGGAAAGATTACCGGGTTTGGCACGCATTTAAAATAATTAATCTGAGAATGTGTAGTTAACTATCCTTGAACCACCCACGGTCTATATGGGTCCGGTGTAACCCCTCGAACAGGCCTCAATATATTCAGCCACATGAATCGAAGATACCATAGGAGTAGGGATTCCCAAGTACCCTTCACTCTCCATGATACATATATACAAGTGTAGCTTAGGGGATTCTCGTGTATCCCATATGGCCATCATGACCAATTCTCATATCGACAAACATAAGTTTCCAGTCTCCGTCCATTGGACTCACACCTTCACGGTTAGCTACACACCCCTCCATTATTGCCTAATTAAGACCATATCCACTTAACTAAACTATCATTCTATTTATTATTAACCAAGGCTATAAATAGTGATATTGTCATACCGACTATAACTTGCAAGAAATTTCTTTATCCAACCTTTTAGATAAGAAGGGATTCCATATACCCATATATTACATTATTTAGTTGCTTAGGGGATTCCCATATAACCCACAAGTATGTTCATTACTTAGTTTGCTTGGGGGATTTCCTTGTACCCCACAAGGATATTCAATTTGAACATTACCATGACCACCAAGACCTTACCAATTAACCATTCCAAACTATTTAAACCCTTTATACCATTGAAGGTTCCATTACCAAGTTGTACCATGCAATAGTTCCATTAAAAGTTCACAATATAGTAAAAGTATTCTCATAGGCATTTTATCAAAAACATTGGGGGAATAATGTTTCCAAAGCCAAAACCAAGCACCAATTTACCATTCCCATGCAACCAATTGTCCAAAACACCATTAAAGAATGCAAATCCATAATTAAGATATGGAAAAACCATAACTAAGTATTTATAATCAAAACCCCAATATATATTTGAAAACCCAAAACCACACAACAATTATGCTATAAAAATAATTCATAAACATGCCTTTAGTTGGAACTAAAAATAAGGGAAGAGTAACTTGCCTTAGATTGAGAAGAAGATAAGAAGAAACCTCCCTTACAAGTCCCAAATTGATTCTATTGATAAAACCCTAGCTTTCATTGGCGCAAGAGCCTTTGAGAGAGTTTATAAGTGCTTAAGATTAGAATATTAGGGTAAATGATGTCCCAAAATAGTTATAAGTCATGGGTCCCAAGGAGTTATAAGGGGAAACATCCAGATTACCCCGAACTTAAACTATATAAAATCTCCGCAGGTGGGTACGACTCCACCATACCATTCATACCCTAGGGTACGAGTAGTACCCTTACTCATACCCTAGTCCTAACCTTAGACCACCACACTGGTCAATATACTACTCTTATTTCCTACTCGTACCCGATCATACGATTGGTACACATAAACCGTACCCATTCCAAAAACCAAAACACAACCATCCAATAGTGGACAACATATGATTGCCAATATACAACTCATACTCCAAGGTACAAATGGTATGATCCATTCATACCTGGGATAGTAGACAACCAAACCACACTGTCTAAGATACAACTAAGACTATCCAAATCGTATCACAATATATGACCAGTACCCCAAGTTGTATGATGTCCAGTGAGTTCAAAACTCAGGAAATTTCTAAGGATCAAGACCTAGGGTGTTTCAAAAAGTTTAAAATTTTTTATAATAATATTAAACTTACACACCTCATATGTAAACTATGTTGCAAAGGATGCATGCACTTGATTTTGGTGGAATTAAGTCTTAAATAAGCTGAAGATCCATCATGTGAAACACAATTAGTTTCCTTAGTGAAATGAGTAATTAAATATGATAATTAATTATTTAATAGTCTTAATTTAAAAAGGGCTCAACTTTTGGACAATTCAGCAAGAAATACAAAGTTGCTGATTTGTGCTCTGTGGTAGTGAGCTGACGAAATATGGTCTTTTTTGCCTTACTACCAGATTGATTGAAAATTGATATTGGTTGAAAATATGGCTTATTCTTATCGTCCTGATGTCGATTCGGTCTATTTCTTAAAAAAGTAACTTGATCACCAAAGTAGTATGAACAAAATTGAGATGTTTCTCTTGCAAGATATGCCTCAACTATAGAGCCTTCCACCCTATATTTATTTTTAGGACCCATTTTTGATTTTTCAATTGTCTTGCATAATTTCAAAATTAGGTGTTTAATATATAAAAATAAATATGTATGTATATTTAATAAATTAAATATATTTCAACTGTTTACCACTCGCTTGGATACTTCCACCTAGTTTGAACTGGACCTCCAAGCCTAGCTTTATGGACAAGGTGAATGGGAAGATGTTCCGTCATATCAAAGAACCTAGGTGGAAAAATCTTCTCCAACTTGTTGGTGATAACAATAATATTACTTTCCATTCGACACAAATTTTCTTATTTTAATGTGGTGGAACATAAGTCTTTGAAGAACATACTAATCTCTATTATCAGTTTCCATATGCTTTGTGCAAACCAATAAAAGCAATTTTGAAGTAACTGTTTCATAAAAATATGACAATCATGGCTTTTCATTACATGTAAGATTCCTTGAACCATATCAACCTTCTTTCCCAAATTTAAGGCATATCCATCGAGCAACTTTAAACTTTGGACACACTCATATATTTTTCGCTTTGATCCAACTTGAGTGTATAACTAGCCTTGGGCTTAAGAACATTGCCATTGGGACCCTCCTGTAAGTATAATTTACTACGCTTGCAACATTCTAGTAAATCAAGTCTAGCCTTAGAATTATCCTTTGTCATGCCGGCAACATCCATAATTGTGTTGAACAAGTTATCAAAATAGTTTTTCTCAGTATGCATGACACCAATATTATGTCTAAGTAAATTATGTGGCCAATATTCTAACTCCTAAAATGTACTTTGCTTAGTCCAATTATGTGGAACACCATATCTATCAAACCTATACAATGGTTCCTGGGTAACTTTTAGAAAATTCTGAACTATCTCTCAAATATCATGACCAGATAATATTGGAGGTGGACCATCATGTTCAATTCTATTCTTTCTTAATTCGTTCTTGAGTCTCCTAAACTCATGATAAGGTGGCCAGAAACAATGATGACAACCAACTATGAATTTTTTCTGCCAAATTTCAATGTGAAAGATTTTGTATTTTCCATGCAGTATGGACAAGCTAACTTTCCAGCTATCATCCCCCTAGACAATATTCCATAAGAAGGGAAATCATTAATAGTTCACATTAGATATACACGCAGATTGAAATTTTGCTTAAGTAAAATGTCCCAAGTTTCAATCCTCTCATGCCATAAAATTTGTAGCTCATCAATCAAAGTTTGGAAGTAAACATCTATACCATTTTTGGATTACGTGGGCTAGGAATAACATAATTCAGAAATATATATGAACTAGTCATCAATATTTCAGGAGAAAGATTATATGGGGTGATAAATACAAGTCAACGTGAATATGACATAGGGTGATAAATACAAGTCAACGTGAATATGGCGCAATACCAATAGAAAAAGGTGAGAAACCATCCGCACATAATTCCAATCAAATATTTCGTGGCTCAGCTGCAAAATTTGGATAAGTTGCATCAAAATGCTTCCAAGCCTCTTCATCAGATGGATGATGCATAACAGCAGGGAGCCTTCTATTTACATTGTGTCATCTCATATGAGGAGCTGAGCTGTTTGATGCATACAACCTCTTCAACCTTGGTATAAGAGGTAAATAGTGTTCACAAAACTTACAAGACTCTAGTTCAACATCTTCTTTAAAGTATAACATGCAACCATTTTCACAACAATCAATTTTAATCGAGGAGAGGCCTAACTTTGACATTATTTTTTTTGCCTTATAGAAAGAATCAGGAACCTTTAAAGCAGGGTCTGTTGACACTTATTTTTTTCCCTCCTTAACTAAGTTTAAAATAGAGTTTCTTTGATTTTTAAATAAAATTATAATATTTATTTTATCTGAATAAAAAGTTTTTCAAAATATTTATCAAGGTAAAATTGTCATTTTAAGTAGCGATTATATATTATCATATTCAATTATATGAAATTATATAATTTTGTTACTTAAATATTTATTTTACAAAATATCATACTTTAATCAAGGCTTATCTTGAAAATGAATTCAAATGGTTAGAATCTTGATTTAAATGTAATTTCTTCCTGAAAATAATTTATTTGAAAAAATATTTGTTTGATTTTTATTCAATCAAGAAGTTTGAAATAAAATAAGATATTAATTCGTATCGAATTTTAATTTAATTTAGTTGATCTATTAAATTTGATCATAATTAAAATTAAATTGATCATAATTGCGATGTAATTGGCCAATTGATTTTTAATTTGGCCAAATATTTAATAAATTAACTAAATCCTAAATTGATTAGGGTTATTTTTAAAATAACCTAAATCCTTAAAAAAAATTCCAACATCAATCCAAAATCAAAAATTAAAATTTTAAAATTCAAAAATTGTACTATATTGTACAATTCCACCTCAACCTTGTCTTTTTTCCAATTTGAATTTCAAATTTGTACTAGATAGTACAATTTTACCTCAACCTTGTCCTTTTTTCAATTTAAATTTCAAAATTTGACTAGATTGTACAATTCTCTCTCAAGATTATCCTCATTTCCATTTGAAATTTAAATTTTGTACTAGATTGTACAATTTCACCCCACTTTATCCTCCAACAAGTCTTACCCTCAATTTTAAATTCCCAAAAACCCTTAAATTCTTTCTCCCACATTGGTGGATTGAAGGAATTGAATCTCCATCTTTTCCTATAAATACTACTACTATTTTGGTAGAAAGACCAAGTCTCAAAGAGTGGAAATTTTTTTTGAGCAAATAGTTAAATTTCTTTTCTTTAGTAAAAATTTTCAAGCGGTAGTCTAATCAGGGTTCTCAAAATATTTCTTTCCAGTGGTGATCAAGGCTCCGAAGAAAGCTTGAAGTCCCATTTTGTTTCTCCAAAAAAGGTAAACACACCTTTTTCCTTTTTAGTTTTATTATCGTTTTCTTCTTCATCTCCTTCTTCTTCGTAATTCGTAGTTGTAATTTTATTTGCTAGGACTGTTTGTTGTAAACGGTCTTGAAGGCCATAGGATGTTATGGTATCAATATTATGGCTATTTTCACGTTCATGATAAAAAAAATGAGCTAGCAATAGTTGAACGTGTTTCTTTGGCTTTATTCTTTGATTATTATAGATAAAGTTTTGATCTCTACTTAAAAGACGTACTCGTACCTTGTTCAAATTCATTGTTGGCGGATATATTTATTTTTAGCATGTAAAGTTGTTTCCTTTATGTTGAAAAGAATAGTTAATATTGAATTTTTCTCCTTTAGCTTTATTCTTTGATTATTATGGATAAAGTTTTGATCTTTGCTTAAAATCCGTGCTCACGCTTTATTTAAATTCGTTATTTGTAGATATGTTTTAGTATGCAAAGTTGTTTCCTTTATGTCGAAAAGAAATGATTACTATTGTTAAAGGTCTGTGAAATTATTCTCAATTTGAAGTAGTGAGTTACTCGTTTTCGTGGTCAAAACTATCTTTGATTTTCTCTTGTTTAGATTGAAAAGTTGTTAGGGTTATAGATTTTGTTGAAATGGTGTAGAACTAAATAGGAATTGCATAATTGGACACTTTTTCTTAGAATTAATCTTTTACTATTTCTCCTATCTTTATCTTTAAATGTCATTTCTCAAATATGCTTAATATATGCTATTTGCTTCACTTCGCTTATTGGTTTACTTCTTAAAGTATTTTTATTCATTAAGACATCCCATTGTTATTCACATGCTATAGTGTTTTTTCTTCTTCTAAGTTATAGATATGTTGATTGATCTATCTTGTATTAAAATGTCTTGTTGCATTAGTATGTCTTGTATTTCATATTTGAGGTGCTATGAAAGTTTTCTTCATCTCTCGCTCATGCTTCTTTTCTTTGTTTAATGAAAACATGACTTAGAATTTATCATATCATAGTATTTGGAGCAAATATTTGTTAATCTATTTGTCCAAATTTTAAGCAACTATGCTTGTGGATTCATGTGTTCTTTTCAAAGGCTAGTTAATTATATTATGCTAGATTCAATTTTTTGTATGACTATTTAGGAGATGGGTTAATTTCCTTTTCGTTGGATATTTTGGCTTGCTTTGATATCATAGATTACTATTTCTTTATGCTTAAGAATGCTATTTCTTCCATGTCATCATTTATCTATTAAGTGTAGAATTATCGAGCACATATTAATTTTTTTTCTTTTATCTTTTCCTTTGCATGAATCTATTTTGAAGTGTAAATGGACTCCTTTCCTCTTACATTTCATAATGGGCCAGTGAGGCCCATCTCTCCGATTCAAGTCCAAAGTTTAAACCCAAAGTCGATTATACCGCGTGCGGGTGCAAGAAGATGAAAGAAGAAAAAAAATGGGTCGAAGAGGTTACTAAAACACTTGAAAAGTCTCGATTTTTATTAATGAATTATTTTTATTTATTTATTTAGTCATTTATTTATTCCTTCATTTGGGACTCGAAGAATTTAATACAGGTGAAGCAGATTTTGAGCCTCAAAGGTTTGAAAACTAGCTTAGGATAGGTTCTAGGCCAAAAACCCAAGTATTTAGATTGGGACAGATGAAGATAGGTCAAAAGTTCAAATTAGCTTAGGACAGGATTTATGAATTTGGGCCTAATGGATTAAGTCATTTAGTCTCCCCCTCTCCCCTTAATATGCTAATTGTTCTTAGTTTTCTTAGACTTAGTTAAAAATTTCCGCTAAATCGTCAAAATTTGTTTTGCAAAAATGTTGAAGACATTTTTTTCCTTAATCGTATTCTTTTCAAAAAAAAATAATTTTCCTTTTTAAAGTTAGTCAAAAAAGTTATGTTCAAATAGTTTGGATAACCGCAAGTTAGTGGATACTCTTGGTGCCTTAACAACCTTCCAAGAGTATTAATAGGAACCACTTACTCAAAAATTTTAAACTTAAAAGATTTTTTCTGTTTGGAATCTTTTAAATAATATTTTTAGTTTTTCTTGATATTTTCTCAAAAATTAAGTGGCGACTCTGTAATTTCTTAAATTGTTTTGAACTTTTCTTTAAGTTTTCAAAATAGTTTAAAAAGCCAAAAATAATATTTTCCAATCCTTAGGATCGAAAAGGGGCAAAATAGGGTCAACTAACCCTTTAATAAGGTCTATCATAGAGTCCATTCCTCCTTTAGCAATATTTCAGTCAGACTTAATACTTAATAATCTAAAAGCAACAGACAATTGAGAGTGCGAACGCCTGTCAAACAAAGGATGACTAGCAGCATACAATTCTTCATAAAAACAGTGTGCTTCTCTATTGGGAACATCTTCGACATTTTCCTTAAATTCTACCCCTTGTTGCACCCCAAAAGCATCATGCACCATTTCTGTCATCCTAGAAGCTTGATAGTTAATTTACTTTGCATACCTACTACTTTCACCAACAACAAAGTTATTTTTCCCAACTTCACCATGACTAGTATGCAATCTTAAAAAGTCCTCATGAAACTCTTTTCTATAAAGATGATCCTTCACAACATCTTCATTTAGAATGCATGTACCATCACATTTTACACAAGGACAACGAATCGCACAAAAAAGTGATTAATCATCAAGTGTCTTGGCATGTTCGATAAATCGATTGACACCTTCAACAAATTCCACCCTAAGACCTACACTATTATCATTATTTCGTTGATATATCCAGCTATAGTCAGGTTCCATCTACACATTCAATCACAATCTTAAATAGTTCAGGTCACAAGTTAACATTTCAAAACACTACACCTGATCATGTTAAAGTGACCACACTTAACTAAATTCAAAACACAAGTTCACTTTTCAAGTAACTAAATTCAAAACACAAGTTCATCTTTCAATTAACTAAATTCAAAACACAAGTTCACCTTTCAAGTAACTAAATTCAAATTTTAAGTCACTAATTCGTAATTCAAGTCAATACACTTAAACATTTTCAAGTCACTAATTCACTTCTCTAGTGACTTCACGTAACCATTTTTAACTCATGAATTCACATTTCAAGCGACTACACTAAACCATTTCCAAATCACTAATTCTCATTTTCAAGTGACCACACTTAAATAAATTCTAAACACAAGTTCATCTTTTCAATAACTACACTTAAACAATTTTAAGTTACTAATTAAATTTTTAAGTGACCACATTTGATCATTTTGAAGTCACTAATTCACTTCTCAAGTGACCACACTCAACAAAATTCAAAACACAAGTTCACTTTTCAAGTAACTACACTTAAAAATTTTCAATTCACTAATTCACTTATCAAGTGACCGCACTTAACTAAATTCAAAACACAAGTTCACCTTTCAAGTAACTAAATTCAAATCTCAACTCACTAATTCATAATTCAAGTCAATACACTTAAACATTTTCAAGTCACTAATTCACTTCTCAAGTGACCACACTTAACTAAATTCAAAACAAAAGTTCATTTTTCAAGTAACTACACTTAAATATTTTCAAATCACTAATTAACTTCTCAAATGACCACGGTTAACTAAATTCAAAATGCAAGTTCACCTTTCAAGTAACTAAATTCTAAACACAAGTTCACTTCTCAAGTAACTAGTTTACATTTCAAAACATTATTCTTAATCAATTTCTAGTAACTAGTTTACATTTCAATTGCCTAGACTTAACCATTTTCAAAATACAAGTTCACGTTATCAAATAACTACACATAATCACTTTAAAAACACAAGTTCACCTTTCAAATAACTGAGTTCAAAACACAAGTTCAACTTTCAAGTAACTACACTTAAACATTTTCAAGTCACTAATTCACTTCTCAAGTGACAACACTTGATCATTTTTATGTTATGAATTCACTTCTCAAGTGATCACACTTAACTAAATTCAAATAACAAGTTCACTTTTTAAGTAACTACAAGTAAACATTTTCAAGTCACTGATTAACTTCTCAAGTGACCACACCTAACAAAATCTAAAACACAAGTTCACCTCTCCTCAAGTAACTACACTTAAATAATTTCAAGACTCTAATTCACTTCTCAAGTGACCACACTTAACTAAATTAAAAACACAAGTTCACTTCTCGAGTGACTACACTTAAACATGTTCAAGTAAGTAATCACATCTTAAGTGACCACACTTAACTATATTAAAAAAACAAGTTCACTTTTCAAGAAACTACACTTAAATACTTTCAAGTTCACTTTTCAAGAAACTACACTTAAACATTTTAAAGTTACTAATTCACTTCTCAGGTGACTACACTTAACTAAATTCAAAATACAAGTACACCTTTTAAATAAATACACATAAATATTTTCAAATCACTAATTGACTTTTTATGTGAACATACTTAACGAAATTCAAAAAATAAGTTAACTTCTTAAATAAGTATATTTAAACATTTTCAGGTAACTAATTCACTTCTCAAGTGATCACAGTTAACTAAATTCTAAACGCAAGTTCACTTCTCATATGACTACACAAAAATATTTTCAAGTCACTAACTCACATTTTAAGTTACCTCACTGAACTAAATTCAAAAAGCAAGTTCACTTTTCAAGTAACTATACTTAAATATTTTCAAGTCACTAATTCACTTCTCAAGTGACCACACTTAACTAAATTCAAAACACAAGTTCACCTTTCAAGTAGCTACATTTAAACATTTCCAGGTCACTAATTCACTTCTCTTGTGACCATACTTAAAAAAATTCAAAGCACAAGTTCACTTCTCAAATTATTACTCTTAAACATTTTCAATTCACTAATTCACTTCTCAAGTGACCACAATTAACTAAATTCAAAACACAAGTTCACTTCTCAAGTGATCACACTTAACCATCTCCAAGTCATGAATTCACATTTCAAGCGACTACGCTAAACAATTTTCAAATCACTAATTCACATTTTTAAATGTCCACACTTAATTAAATTCAAAACACAAGTTCATCTTTCAAGTAACTACACTTAAACATTTTCAAGTCATTAATTCACTTCTCAAGTGACCACACTTAACTAAATACAAAACACAAGTTCACTTTTCAATTAACTACACTCAAACATTTTCAAATCACCAATTCACTTCTCAAGTTAGCACACTTAACTAAATTCAAACACAAGTTCACTTTTCAAGTAACTACACTTAAGCATTTTCAAATCACTAATTCACTTCTCAAGTGACCACACTTAACTAAACTCAAAAAACAACTTCACTTCTTATGTTACTACACTTAAACATTTTCAATTCACTAATTCACTTCTCAACTGACCACATTTAACGAAATTCAAAATACAAGTACACTTTTCAAGTGACTACACTTAAATATTTTCAATTCAATAATTCACTTCTCAAGTGACCACACTTAACTAAATTCAAAACATAAGTTCACTTTTCAAGTAACTATACTTACACAATTTCAAATCACTAATTCACTTCTCAATTGACCAGACTTAACTAAATTCAAAAGACAAGTTCACCTTTCAAGTAAGTAAATTCAAAAGCAAGTTCACTTCTCAAGTAACTAGTTTACATTTCAAAACATTATTCTTAATCAATTTCAAGGGACTAGTTTACATTTAAAGTGCCTAGACAAACCATTTTTAAAAAAGCAACTTCACATTCTCAAATAACTACTAATAATCATTTTCAAAACACAAGTTCACTTTTCAAATAACTAAGTTCAACACACAAGTGACCAATTCACTTCTCAAGTGACTACACTTGATCATTTCTAAATCACTTATTCACTTCCCAAGTGACCAAACTTAACTAAATTCAAAACACAAGTTCACATTAAAGTAACTACACTTAACATTTTCAAGTCACTAATTCACTTTTCAAGTGACCAAACTTAACTAAATTCAAAATACAAGTTCACCTTTCAAGTAACTAAGATCAAAACACAAGTCACAAATTCTCTTATCAAGTGACTATACTTGATCATTTTGAAGTAGCTAATTAACATTTCCAAACACTATACTTAACCATTTTAAAGTAATTAATTCATATTTCAATCAATTCAACAAGTTTAGTAAACCAAATAAGTAGAGGCGTCATATGTCCCTCTCACACAGTATAATCATCACAAAACCTATGGCATTCAAAGCCTTCTACAACAAATATCCCACCTTAACACTTGTAAGACCCTACAAAATTCTTAGCTTAATTCAGTCTTTTAAGCTTTTTAAGGGGCCCTAGACTTAGAAAATTCTAGCTAAGTATTCAGACTTAGTGTTATTTTGGCCTTCAAAAGTTGCCAATCTTATTTTGTGATCTTTATGTCCATTAAATATTAATATTTAAGTTAATTAATAATCAATAATGTAAATAGGTGTTCCAGGACAAGTTTCAGATTTTTCTGACTTCATTTGAAGCACCTTTGGACTCCTAAACCAGTGAATCAACACGCTCTTGACGTGTCGCATCGACTATCATATTGATAAATATTTTTACCTGCTCCCAGTGTCCAATTCCAGTGAACCGATGTGGACTCAATGTGGTGCATTGGCTATCGTGTCGATACCAATGACGCGGCGCGTCGGCCTGCACGTCGATGATTCAGTTTACAGTCATTAAAAAGCCTTGTCCTCATGGTTAATTAAGTCTTTTTTTCCATGTCCGTCAGCCCCCATAACACAAAATTTAACCCTCTTTTAGCAAGTTATAATCATTATTTTAAAAATTGCTCAAGAACAAAAACCCTAGGTGAATTAAATTCAAGTTCAAGGCTCAATATTCCACCATTAATTTTTCTAAATTCATCAACTAAGGTATGTGAAGTTTTCATCTAAGTGTTCCTTCCATCCTTGGAGTCCAAGAAACTCTTTTAAAAGCTCATGCAGAGTGATTTCATGATTTTCATAATTTGAATTAAAGTGTATTCATGATTATTACTTAATTGGGTTTCTATTTCATGGTTTATTACAAGATTCATGAAGAGTTAATTGATATGTGTACTTTATTAAATAAATTTATGTTAAAACTCTTGGAATTATGTAATTGGAATTGAATCACGATGCCTACATATTGTTTTAGTATACCTTACAAGTGTTTGATGAATTATCCATGTGAGTTGAATAGTGAAATTATATCATGTTAGCATGTATGCAAGTTCATGTAATGCAAGTGTTTGCTTGAATTCCCAAATGAATGAATGATAACTAAGTACTTAGTTACCATATCTCCAGATTATGCCATGTCTTTTAAGCTTATGTTATTGAGTCCTGGGGGTATTTAATACCCGACAATTTAGCTGCTTGTCTAGAGCCATGATCAGTCACAGAGTAGAATCAGACATGTCTCGATCAGTGAAATTCAGTCAGTTACGGAACTTAGGAAAACTCAGTGAACTCAAAATCAGTCCAGCTCAGTTCAGTAAAAATTAGCTCAATTCAGTTAAATAGTACGATCAGTAACAGTTCAGTCAAGTCTAGTATGAACTAGGAAATCAATTTTGTGTCCATTCAATTGTGAGTAGGATTCAGCACTGAGTGAAATCAAGGATGGGGGATCACCTGCCAGTAGAGGGTGTGGTCCTTAGAAGCAGTCCTATTGTTCCAGAACTACATAGCCAGTGTAGGTTGAGATATCTCCCTACAAGACAAGGGTTGATATATCTCATTTGAGTTTTCCTACTAGAGAGGGTTGATGAAAGATCTTCCTGTCAAAGAGGGACAACTCATAGCTTGTCCTTACTCGTGGCATGGTATTGACACCCTTCCGACTGGGGTTACAGGTTAGACCCCAAATCAGTTAGAGAAGGGGAATGTTAGTTAGATGACTACTTCCCACAGTCTCAGTTTCAAATTCAAACTCAGTGTGGAACTCAGTTCAGTTTTGTAGATTCAGGACTGTCAGACATAGCCACTCAGCTCAGCACGAGACTCAGTATAGTTCTAAAGAATTAAGACTGTCAGATACAGTCATTCAGTTACCAGTACTTTAGTATCAGTATACTCAGATATCAGTTAATCAGTATTCAGATTCAGTATTCAGTGTTATTATGATCTCAGTAACTGTCTACGTGTTCATGCATGTACTCTCATTCAGTCATACTCATGATATTCAGTTAGTATTGTTCATGCATTTGATCCCATGAATTTTAGCCTACCTCACTGAGCATACTAGTACATTCAAAGTACTGACACATGCTTTTCTTTTGCACTATGATATCTTATACCATAGGTTCAGACGCACGAGCTCCCAAGCATCCTTATCAGTTTAAATTCTTAGCATACAGAGTTAGTGGTGAGTCCTCATAGTTTGAGGTGTGATTATTTATTTTAGCATTTCAGTTTATTTTCTGTAGTCAGAGTTAGGGACTTGTCCCATCAACTGCACAGTTCAAACATTTTAGAGGCTTTTTCGACTAGAGTATTTTCAGATAGTTGTTCAATTTTTAGTATTGATGTTCAGTTTTGGTAATATGATACCATATTCAGTATTATTAATAGTATTGAACCTTATGGCTAGTTTTTCCCTTATTTACCATATTTTTATTTAGTTATTACAGCAGGTACCAGTCATGGGTTAGCTTATGGTCCTTCGAGATTATGAGAACCATATAGCATTCGAGGCACAGACTCTGGGCATTCCAAACTTGGTATCAGAGCCTAAGGTTCAATAAAGTCCAAGGAAGTCTAAAAAACACATCTAGTAGAGTCTTGTACATGGGTGTGTTGTACGCCACACTTATGGATAGGAGGCTATGAGATGTTTTAGGAAAAGTTTCCCTTCTTTCAGTATTTATGTCGTGCGAGTGAGCTTAAGCTCCAGTTAAATTCTTAGTCTAATCCTTTCTCTTTTGTTTACAGAATATGCCTCCAAAAAGGACTAAGGGAAGAGGAATGGGAGACCAGTCAGAACCTCAGCCCGTTCAGGCAGATCCCCTGGACAAGAATATCTCTCATGTAGAATTCAAAGTTGCATTCAGTACTCTAGCCAATTGAGTCGCAACTCAGAATAAATGGCCAACTGTTTTTTCGGCCAACCCAGTGGCCAATACTGCTATAGCTAAGATTCGGGACTTCACCCAAATGAATCCTCCCTTATTCTCAGGTTCTAAGTCTGAAGAAGATCCATATGAGTTTCTCGATCGGGTTCAGAAAGTCACATATATCATGGGAGTGACTTCTAGTGAGAGTGTTGATTTAGCCGCCTATCAGCTACAAGATGTAGCCCATATGTGGTTTAAGCAGTGGAAGGTAGACAGGGGTGCAAATGCAGAGTCCATAGAATGGGAAGAGTTTGCTATGGCCTTCTTAGATAGATTATTCCCCTAAGAGCTGAAAGAAGCCAAGGTGTTAGAGTTCATCAATCTCAGGCAAGGTAGTATGAGTGTGAAAGAGTATTTCCTCAAGTTTACTCAGTTATATAGGTATGCTCCCTATGTAGTAGCAGACAATAGATCCAGAATGCACAAGTTTGTGTTTGGGGTATCAGGTAGAGTGGTTAAGGAGTACAGGACTGCGATATTGATTAGGGAGATGGACATATCTAGGCTTATGGTCCATGCTCAACAAATTTAGGAATATAAACTTAAGAAGAAGGAGCGAGAAAATACGAGAACCAGAATGGGTAGCTTTAGTTTTGCCTAGCCAAGGTCAGAGGGTGGTAACCGTTCTTGATTTAGTTAGAAGTTTTCAGCCTCAGTTCCATCTTTATCTAGTACACCAGTACCAAGATTTAGGAATGACAATCATGATGGGGCGCCAAGCTCTAAAACCTAAAGTAGTACGAACGGTATTTATACTAATACGCTTTACGAAGAATGTGGTAAGAATCATAAGGGTACGTGTAGAGCCAGAAGTTATGTGTGTTTTGGATGTGGCGAGTCAGGTCACAGAGTCTGAAATTATCCTAAGGCTGGTCTACGAAGTCAGTATAGTCATCCTTCAGCTCAGTCTGGTCGCCCGAATCAGCAGGGTGCCACTTCCAGTACCGCCAATGGGCAGCGGCCAAATAGGCTTTATGCACTTCAGTCTAGGCGAGATTAGGAAAGTTCCCCTGATGTGGTCATTGGTATATTATAAACCTCCCATTTACATGTTTATGTCTCATCAGATCCAGGAGCTTCTCTGTCTTTTATAACGCTTTGCATAGCAGTTAACTTTAATGTCAGACCAAATATTAACAAACCTTTCTCAGCCTCCACAAGTGGTCGGTGTTTATAAACAATTTTCTTTATCAATTTTTTAAATCAAAAAGCGACCACATGTGGTCGCTTTTACTTTTTTTTTAAAGAAAAGCGACCACATTTAAAACTTTTTTTAAAAACAAGTGACCACATTAAAAACTTCTTTTAATTTAATTTTTTAAATAAAAGAGACCACAAGTCATCGATTTTTGTGAATCATTTTCTTTTTCAATTTCTTAAATCAAAAAGCGATCACAAGTGATCGTTTTTGCAAAAATATTTTTAATTTATTTTTTTTAAAGAAAAACGACCACATGTAATAGCTTTTCTAAAATATTTTTATTTTTATTTTTTTAAAACAAAAATCGACCATTTGTAGTGATTATTTTATAATTTTAAAATATAATTTTTTATTAATTTTTTTCTATAAAAAAGATTGAAAAAAAGACCACATATATGATCGCTTTTATTGTGACCACAAGCTGTGGTCCCAAAAGCTATTTTTTTAGTAGCGAAAATTCATACATTGGTAATCCCATATGGCAAAGTTCACGTGAATAATTCTCCTTCCAAACTACTTTATTTATCACACTTTTTATTTATAACCTCTTGAGAAATGAGAAATATATGTTTCAACTATCATACTTTTATTAATAGTTTTTAATCATTTAAAATATTAATCTCTCTTTAGTAAAAAATTTCACTTAAATCTCTTTAAGTCTTTTCATCAAAAAAAACTAAAAAATTAGTGTTAATCTAAATAATCATAATATTGTAAGAATGTGTATCTGTTCTTTTCTTAAGTTTCATTACTAATAAATCAATGTCTATAATTTTGGATAATAATTATTAGTAAGGAGAAAATGGGAAAAATGTGTTCACTTATGTCAAACACTATTTATTTTGAAACGAAGGGAGTAAAATATAATTTACCAAAAGTATAAAATTGTAAAGACATATTAATGATTTTTGAAAGACCTGCAAAAGAGGGACACGACAACTCTAGACAAACCTCGGGGCGGAGTTATCCTTTGACGAGGGGTTTATCCAAATCCTCTTAGTTGGAAAATTATTCTACTATACATAGTAAAAATTAGTTTTTATGTGTATATGGTAGATATTGAATTTCCTTCGGTTTGTTCGTATATTTATTTTTGAACCCTCTTGATGAAAATCATGGCTCCGTCACTGCTCGAAATAATTACATTTTACTATAATGACCTGATTTTCTCGAGAACTAACTTTTCAATTTATATTTTACTTCTATAACAGCATTCAATCTGTAACAACAATAACATTCATTATAGTAGCACACTCTTTATGAACTTATCATTCTACAACTTGCATAATATTATTTCCTAAGAAATTTTTGCGTATAAAATAAAATTATGATAATCATCACTAATATCATGCACATAATAAATTTTAAGTACGAAAATTTAATTATTATCAATTAATTAGAAATGCACTAGTTTTTCTATTTAAATTAAAAAAATATGAAAATCAATTAAAATTTTAAACTTAATAAGTATTTTATTTTTATCTATAACATAAAAAGTAAAAAATAATAATTTCACAATTTTTTGTTAATAATAACCTCATAATAATCATGAAACTTTCAGTTGTTACTACGGAAAATTTTTACTATAATATGAAACGGAAGGAGTATTGTCCAAAAAAACTATTCTCTCGCTCCCCTGCCCTCCCCACCTTCCAGCCTTTCTTTTGTTTATTAAAAATTGGACCCTCCAACCCTTACAATAGAAATATCAGGCGCTTAACAAACGTGCAAAACAATAGGCTTACCCAACCAATGTCACGTTTTTCCTATCTACATCATTTACGTACTTGATCAATTATTGCCGTTCGTTTTAAAAATTACTATTATAGGTACCCGTGCAATGTGCGGATAAAATATTTGATATTAAATGTCTCTTTCGAATGGTAAATCATATTACTTTAAACATTCAACAACGACCTTATAAAAAAAATCAACTATCATATTATAACTCAATTATGAAGTATAAAAAAAGAAAAAACTTTACCCTCACCTCCATCTCCACGCCTCCCCCCCCCCCCCCCTCTCTCTGTTTCATCCCTCCCCCACCTCTAATCAAATCTATACGAAAAGCAATCATATAATTGTAAAAATAACTTTTATGTTTCATATTTTTTAAAAAAATATTGTTCACAATTTAAAGATATAGATTATTAATTAACCCCTCCCCCCACCCCCCACCCCTACCCCCTACCCCCTCCCCCCCTCACCCCTCTCTGTGTTTCATCCCTCCCCGACCTCAAATCAAATCTATACGAAAAACAATCATATAATTGTAAAAACAACTTTTATGTTTCATATTTTTTAAAAGAATATTGTTCACAATTTAAAGATATAGATTCTTAATTAACCCCTCCCCCACTCCCCACCACTCCCCTACCTCTAATCAAATCTTATATGAGTAAAAATAATATGCAATCATTAAAAGTTTTTATGTTTCATGTTTTGCTTTATTATATTGTTTATTCATTAGTCCCCCACCTCTTCTGTTTAAGATTTACAAATAGTTTTTTAATTATATTTGTTAATTTTTTAAATATTCATTTCAAACTTTTGTGATGTTTATATACATCAAGTCTTCGAAAACTTTATATTTGTTAATTTTTTAAATATTCATTTTATATTTGTGATGTTTATATTCATCAGATTTTCGAAAACTTTAGATTCTTTAGTTACATTTCTGACAAAAGATAAATGTAATGTTAGTTGTAAATAATAAAAAATTATTTAATAAATCAAATCAAGTATAAACAACATACCTTGACCATGCTTAACTAAATTCAGAATACAAGTTCACTTTTCAACTAACTACACTTAAATATTTTTAAATCAGCAATTCACTTCTCAAGTAACCACACTTCACTAAATTCAAAACATAAGTTCACCTTTCAAGTAACTAAATTCAAAATACAAGTTCACTTCTCAGGTAACTAGTTTACATTTTAAAACATTATTCTTAATCAATTTCTAGTAAATAGTTTACATTTAAATTGCCTATACTTAACCATTTTCAAAATGCAAGTTCATGTTATCAAATAACTACACATAATCATTTTTAAAAGACAAGTTCACCTTTCAAATAACTGAGTTCAAAACAAAAGTTCAACTTCAAAGTAACTACACTTAAACATTTTCAAGTCACTAATTAATTTCTCAAGTGGCAACACTTGATCATTTTTAAGTCATTAATTCACTTCTCAAGTGACCACACTTAACTAAATTCAAAGAACAAGTTCACTTTTTAAGTAACTACACGTAAAAATTTTCAAATCACTAATTCACTTCTCAAGTGACCACACCTAACTAAATCCAAAACACAAGTTCACCTCTCAAGTAACTACACTTAAATATTTTCAACACTAATTCACTTCTCAAGTGACCAAACTTAACTAAATTGAAAACACAAGTTCACTTCTCGAGTGACTACACTTAAACATGTTCAAGTCAGTAATCCACATCTTAAGTGACCTCTCTTAACTAAATTCAAAAAACAAGTTCACTTTTCAAGAAACTAAACTTAATCATTTTCAAGTTCACTTTTCAAGAAACTACACTTAAACATTTTCAAGTTACTAATTCACTTCTCAGGTTACCTGTAATACCCCGTATGTTTCTAAGCTAGGAAGTGAACCATTTTTCGTACGTATGAAACCTCATATCCTGTGATTTATATTTGAGTACTTGAATTACAATGAGTATCCTAGTGATAATATATCTTATGATGTGTTAAGCATGTTCATATGAGTCACTTAAGGTAATGCAAGCAAAGAGTTTTTGAATCCATCAAGTTTTAGTATTTGATTTCACAAGGGTCATATTTGAACGAGCATAACTCAATGTTTATGTGGTTTTTTTGGCAGATTTAGACCCACAAAATTGTATAGAATCGAATTAGCTTTCCAACGATACCAATTTCGCCCAAATCCGACATCCGAGCAAGAAGTTATGAGTTTGCAAAGTGGAGTACGTCGCCTGACATAAGGTGTGCGATAAGGTGTGCGACGCACACCCTAATATATGCGATAAGATGTATGACTCACACCCTAAGGTGTCAGATAAAGTGTGCGCCGCACATGTGGGTGTCCAGGTGACTTAGATAGTCCGTTTTTGGGGTAAAATGGTCCTTTTTCCACCACTATATAATTCCTAAACACGGAATTAAGCCCTTATTTCACCAAAACATATTCTTTCTCTCAAAATTCTCTCAAGAACACAAGCTAGGGTTTTCATATAAGATTCAAGTTCAAGGAAATTCTTCAGTCAATCATCAAGAATCTTCTTTCTAAGGTATGCATAGTGTTCATCCACGGATTTCTTTCGTCTGTGGAGTTCAAGAATCATTCTTTTGTTACTAAATCATGAATATTTTATGGTGATATAGTTGTATTCATGTTGTTGTTTGTTTTTTGTGCTATAGAATGAGAATGCGATGAATTTTCATGAAGATTATGATTATGTAGTTGGAAACCATGAATTTAGGTAGATTAATGTGGTGTAAATTTATGAATACACCTATTCCTTAAAGAGTGCATGCAAGGTGTTTGATTAAATACCTAAGACACTAGAAATCACGCAAGATAGCTAAGTAGAGCCAAAATGATAAGTCCATACTCTATCCCTTATGACTCAACATGAATTTCATGCAAATTGTTATGTATTGTTGTTGTGATGTGGAATGCTCATGAAACTAGAACCATGCAAGTATGTACATGTTACATGCATTATCTTTCATGTTCAAGAATATGATAATTATGTGTAGTATGAAATCCCCTACTTATGATATTGTGAATTGTGGACTCCATCCTTATGATCAAGTTAGTCATGTGTGTCAGTTTCCTTCCATCGAGTCCTGGGGGTACTTGTACCCGAAAAATATAGTTGTGTGCCTAAAGCCATAACATGTTGTCACGATACTCTTAGTCAAGCCATGATCTATAGAATTCAGTTACTCATGTGACTTAGAAATCTCCGCAGTCTCAGTAGTTCAGTAATCTCAGTTATGCCCAATTAATCTCAGTAATCTCAGTACCCAGTAACTTTAGTAATCTCTATAACTCAGTACTCTCAGAAATCTCATGAACTCAGTAGTATTCCATCAGTCACGAAACTCAGTAAGTTCATTTAATCAGTTCAATTCAATGTCTTTTAGATGGGAGTAGGATTCAGCACCGAGCGAGCCTAGGGATGAGGACTCACCCGCTAGTGAGGACTGAGATCCTCAGAAGAAATCCCTAAGTTCTAGAACTATGTAGCCAGCATAGGTACGAGATGTCACCCGTTAGATAGGACTGACATACTCAGGGGTCATCCGTTAGCATATTTATATGTATAGGACTAATCACAGGAGTCACCCACTAGATTAGGACTGACTCCATAGCAGCTGTCTTTATCGGTGGTGCGGTATTGACACCCTTCTAATGAGGGTAGAGATTTGAACCCAGTCAGATTAGCATGGGGCATGTCAGTTACATGAATACATCCCACAGTTATAGTTTCAGTATTAGTCTTCAGAGTAGAAATCAAAAATCAGAACTATCAGATATAGTTATTAATCTCAGTAAGGAACTCAAATAGTTCCACAGACTTAAAGACCACCCGTTATATAGGCTTGGTAACTCATTGAGTTATTCAGTATCAGTACCTCTAGAGATCTCCCGTCAGATAGGTTTGATCTCAATCTCAGATTCAGTTAAGTATTCTCATTATTAGTTTCAGAGATCACCCGTTATTTAGGCTTGATCTCAAGATTAGTCATTCTTAATCATTATTAGAAGATTTAGACTGTTAGATACAGTCACTCAGTATCAGTTACATCAGTTAGGTCGATTATGTTATCAGTATTCAGTTTTAGGACTGTTAGACAAGGTCAATCAGACCAGTTCTTTATAATTCAAACTATTAGAAATAGTCATTCATCTATTCAGTATCGTAGTATAGGTAAATTCATGATGTCAGTATTCAGACTTAGTAGTCAGTATCTCCACGAGTTCATTAGTAGTTATGTATGTATGTAGTTATGTATTCTCATGTTCATATTAGTCTGCATATTCATGCATATAAACCCCATGCACTTAGCCTACCCCTACGTATACTCAGTACTTTAGTTGTACTGACACATTCGCTCTATGCTACTTTCTTTTATGTTACACCATAGGTTCTGAGGCACAGATTCTAGACCAGCAGTAACAGTTCAGTTAACAGTGAGTCCTCATCTTTTGAGAACATGATCATTACATTTATTATTCCAGTATTTCAATTTATTTTCAATTTAAGGAGTTAGTTGGAGAAATGTTCCTTCAACTCCTTATTCAGACAGTTTAGAGGCTTTTAGATGATTACAGAGTTTTTAGATTCAGACTTTGGTATTTTTAGCTTGTTTTGGTACTGTAATACCACCTCATTCAAAAGTTTTATTGTTCAAGATTGAACCTTATGGGTTTTTAGTTCATGTTTCTACATTTTTATATGTATATTATACAGTTCCAGGTACAGATATCAGTCATGGGTTAGCTTGTGGTCCTTTGGGGTTATGAGCACCATGTAGCATTTCGGTTCAAAAAATTGGGGCATTACAAACTTGGTATCATAGCCCAAGGTTCAATAGAGTCCTAGGAAGTCTAAAAGCCGAATCTAGTAGAGTCTTGTGCATGGGTGTGTTGCGTGCCACATTTATGTACAAGAGGCTATAAGATGTTTTCAGAATAGTCTCCCTTCTTTCAGTATCCATGTCGTGCCAGTGAGCAAAAGCTCAAGTTGAACTCTCGATCTAATCCTTGTTCCTCTTCTGTTTGTAGAACATGCTTTCTAAGAAGAGAACAGGGAATCAGTCAGCCCCACAGCCCACAGATCCTTTGAATGAGAATGTGTCACATGCAGAATTTTGGGCGGCTTTTCATGCGCTAGCCCAAGCTGTGACCGCTAGTGTTCAGGGCAACCATCAGACTGCAGCCCTACCTCAGTAAGATGGGGATTCATCCACAGCCAGAATTAGAAATTTTATGAGAATGAACCCTTCAGAATTCTTTGGGCCAGTAGCAGGTGAAGACCCACAGTTGTATCTAGAAGAGGTGAAGAAGATCACCCAAATCATGCATGTTTCAAAGGAGGAGAGTGTGGAATTAGCATCCTACAGGCTGAAAAATATTGCTCATGATTGGGTAGTGTTGTGGAAGAAAAGCAGAGGGGAGGATGCAACTCCCATGACTTGGCAGATACTTCAGGATGCCTTCTTAGATAAGTTTTTCTCATTATAAATGAGAGAAGCTAAGGTAGAAGAGTTTATGAACCTGAAACAAGGCTCCATGACAGTAAAGTATTGTCTTAAGTTCAACCAGTTAGCTAAGTATGCTCCTGACTTGATAGCTGACTCTAGAGCGAGTTTGAGTAAGTTTGTGACTGGTGTGTCTGGGTTAGTATTGAAAGAGTATAGAATAGCTATGCTCAATAGAAACATGGATCTTGCTAGGTTAATGATGCATCCCCAGCAGATAGAGATGGATAAGTCTAAGGAGAGGGAGAGATCTAATAAGAGATTCAGAATAGGTAGTTACAGCTTTTCTCCGGCTAGGTCACAGGGTGGTAATCGTTCTCACCATAGTCAGAAAAATTTAGTCTCAGTCCCCTCCTTAGCTAGTGTACCCACACCAAACTATAGATATGTTAGTCATGATGGGGCGCCAGGCTCCAAAGCCCAGAGTAGTGTTAGAAGTGAGCGTACTTATCCGCTTTGTAGAGAGTATGGCAAAAATCATCTAGGTGCATGTAGAGCTAATAGTCAGGTATGTTTTGGATGCAGTAAGCCAGGTCACAGAATGCAGGAGGTTAGAGTGTTAGCTCAGAAAGGTAGAGATTTGCATCAGCAGACCGCCAATCCCAGCACCAATAATGGTCAGCGTCAGAACCAAATCTATTAACTTTAGACTTGCCATGATCCAGAAAGTTTCCCAAACATAGATTCAGATACGTATGAATCTTTTATCCTTATGCATCATGCATTAGTTTCAGACTCCCGAGGTTCAGTTATAATCTAGTTCGTAGATGTCTTATGCATTGCCCCAGTATCTCAATCAGGTGTGCATTTTTAGAGGGCATAGTGTCCCAAGAGGGAGATACCCTACCTCTTCTTGATGCTCTCATGTCTTAGATCCTTCAGTCTCTGCTTGCATAACAAATCCAGTCTAGAATAGAGGGTTCTCATAAGTTGACCCTCAAGTTTAAAACTTCAGTTGTAAGTCGAGTATTCAGAGGTTCAGTTCAGTTCATTATGTTCAGTCCATACATCACGTAGTAGATTCAGTCATGTTCTCATATTTCATTACAATCTTAGTGCCTTTACCATTGCATGTTCAGTCGTACGTTCATGAGTTAGTTCAGTAATGTATTCACGCATCAGATATGCATAATCAGTTTATCAATCAAGTCAATCATGTAATCAAGCATCAGATATGTATGAATTCAACTTTTCAGTTATATATTAGATATGCATTCTCATTTTGAGAAAACTCAGTTTATCAGAATCCTCAGTCTTACATTCATAAATTAGTTACCCATGCATCAGATATGCATGTTCGGTATAATATACATTCAGCTCTTTAGTCATGTCAACCATGAAATTATGTTTCAGTAATGTATGTCTTGTACGTACTTCATCTTACCATTTCTCCCATCTTAGTTAATTCTGATTCGAGGATGAATGTTCCCAAGGGGGAGATATTGTAATACCCTGTATGTTTCTAAGCTAGGGAGTGAACCATTTTTCCTACGTATGAAACCTCCTATCCTGTGATTCATATTTGAGTACATGACTTAAAATGAGTATCCTAGTAGTAATATAGCTTATGATGTGTTAAGTATGTTCATATGAGTCACATAATGTAATGCAAGCTAAGAGTTTTTGAATCCATCAAGTTTTAGTATTTGATTTCACAAGGGTCATCTTTGAATGAGTATAACTCGATATTTATGTGGTTTTAGGGAAGATTTAGACACACCAAATTGTAGAGAATCAAATTTTCTTTCCAACGATACCAATTTCGCCCAAATTCGACACCCGAGCAAGAAGTTATGACTTTGTAAAGTGGAGTACGTCGCCTGACATAAAGTGTGCGACAAGGTGTGCGACACACACCCTAATATGTGTGATAAGATATGTGACGCACACCCTAAGGTATGCGATAAAGTGTACGCCGCATATGTGGGTGTCCAAGTGACTTAAATCGTCCATTTTTGGGGTAAAATGGTCCTTTTCCACCCCTATACAATGCCTAAACACGGAATTAAGCTCTTATTTCACCAAAACATATTCTTTCTCTCAAAATACTCTCAACAACACAAGCTTTCATAGAAGATTCAAGTTCAAATAAATTCTTTCATCAATCATCAAAAATTTTCCTTTTAAGGTATTCATAGTGTTCATCCACGGATTCCTTTCATCCGTGGAGTTCAAGAATCAATCTTTGATTACTAAATCATGAATATTTTGTGGTGATATAGTTGTATTCGTGTTTTTGTTTGTTGTTTGTGCAATAGAATGAGAATTTGATGAATCTTCATGAAGATTATGATCATGTACTTGGAAACCATGAATTTGGGTAGATTAATGTGGTGTAAATTTGTGAATACACCTATGCCTTAAAGAGTGCATTCAAGGTGTTTGATAAAATACCTAAGAGACTAGAAATCATGCAATATAGCTAAGTATAACCAAAATGACAAGTCCATGCTCTATCCCTTATGACTCAACATCAATTCCATGCAAATTGTTATGTATTGTTGTTGTGATATGGAATGCTCATGAAACTAGAACCATGTAAGTATGTACATGTTACATGGATTATCTTTCATGTTCAATAATATGATAATCATGTGTAGTATGAAATCCCCTACTTATGATATTGTGAATTGTGGACTCTATCCTTATGATTAAGTCAGTCATGTCTGTCAGTTTTCTTCCATCGAGTCCTGGGGGTACTTGTACCCGAAAATATAGCTGTGTGCCTAGAGCCATGACATGTTCTCATGATACGCTTAGTGAAGCTATGATCTATAGAGTTCAGTTGCTCATGTGACTCTGAAATCTCAGCAGTCTCAATAGTTCAGTAATCTCAGTACCTAGTAACTTCAGTAATCTCTATAAGTCAGTACTCTCTAAAATCTCATGAACTCAGTAGTATTCCATTAGTCATGGAACTCAGTAAGTTAAGATAATCAGTTCAGTTCAGTGTCTTTCATATGGGAGTAGGATTCAGCACCGAGCGAGCCTACGTATGGGGACTCACCCGCTAGTGAGGACTGAGATCCTTAGAAGAAATCCCTAAGTTCCAGAACTATGTAGCCAGTGTAGGTACAAGATGTCACCCGTTAGATAGGACTGACATACTCAGGGGTCACCCGTTAGCATATTTATATGTATAGGACTGATCCCACGAGTCACCCACTAGATTAGGACTGACTCCACAACAGTTGTCGTTACCGATGCGCGGTATTGACACCCTTCCAGCTTGGGCAGAGATTGGACCCCAGTCAGCTTAGCATGGGGCATGTCGGTTACATGAATACATCCCACTATTATAGTTTCAGTATTAGTCTTTAGAGTAGAAATTAGAAATTAAGACTGTCAGATACAGTCATCAATCACAGTAAGGAACTCAGATAGTTCCACAGACTTAAATACCACCCGTCATATAGGCTTGGTCTCTCATTGAGTTATTCAGTATCAGTACTTCTAGAGATCTCCTGTCAGATAGGCTTGATCTTAATCTCAGATTCAGTTGAGTATTCTTATTATTAGTTCCAGAGATCACCCGTTATTTAGGATTGATCTCAAGCTTAGTCACTCTTAATCCTTATTAGAAGATTTAGACTGTTAGATACAGTCACTCAGTATCAGTTACATCGGTTAAGCCGATTAGCACAGTTATATTAGTTAAATTAGTTGTCATAGCTTACGTTATCAAAATTCAGTTTAAGGACTGTTAGACATGGTCAATTAGACCAGTTCTTCATAATTCGAACTGTTAGAAACAGTCATTCATCTATTCAGTATCTCAGTATAGGTAAAGTCATGATGTCAGTATTCAGACTTAGTAGTCAGTATCTCCATGAGTTCAGTAGCATTTATGTATGTATGTATGTATTTTTACATTCATATTAGTCTGCATGTTCATGCATATAAACCCCATGCACTTAGCCTACCCCCACGTATACTCAGTACTTTAGTTGTACTGACGCATTCGCGCCATGGTGCTTTCTTTTATGTTACCCCATAGGTTTTGAGATGCAGATTCCAGGCCAGCAGTAGTAGTTCAGTTAGCACTAAGTCCTCATCTTTCAAGGACATGATCATTACATTTATTATTCCAGTATTTCAGTTTATTTTTAGTTTAAGGAGTTAGTTAGAGACATGTTCCTTCAACTCCTTATTCAGACATTTTAGAGGCTTTTAGATGATTATAGAGTTTTCAGATTAGAACTTTTGTATTTTCATCTTGTTTTGGTACTGTGATACCACCTTATTTAGATGTTTTATTGTTCAAGATTAAACCTTATGGACTTTTAGTTCTTGTTTCCACATTTTTATATGTATATTATGTAGTTACAGGTACAGATATCAGTCATGGGTTAGCTTGTGGTCCTCTGGGGTCATGAGCACCGTGTAGTGTTCCCGTTCAGAAAATAGGGGTGTTACATTACCACACTTAACTAAATTCAAAATACAAGTACACCTTTTAAGTAAATACACTTAAACATTTTCAAATCACTAATTGACTTCCTATGTGAACACACTTAACGAAATTCAAAACACAAGTTAACTTCTCAAATTACTATACTTAAACATTTTCAAGTCACTAATTCACTTCTCAAGTGACCACATTTAACTAAATTCTAAACACAAGTTCACTTCTCAAATGACTATACTTAAATATTTTCAAGTAACTAATTCACATTTTAAGTGACCACACTTAACTAAATTCAAAAAATAAGTTCACTTTTCAAGTAACTATACTTAAATATTTTCAAGTCACTAATTCACTTCTCAAGTGACCACACTTAACTAAATTGAAAACACAAGTTAACGTTTCAAGTAGCTACATTTAAACATTTTCAAGTCATTAATTCACTTCTCTTGTGACCATACTTAACTAAATTCGAAGAACAAGTTCACTTCTCAAATTACTACACTTAAACATTTTCAAGTCACTAATTCGCTTCTAAAGTGACCACAATTAACTAAATTCAAAACACAAGCTCACTTCTCAAGTGATCATACTTAACCATTTCCAAATCATGAATTCACATTTCAAGAAACTACACTAAACCATTTTCAAATCACTAATTCATATTTTCAAATGTCCACACTTAATTAAATTCAAAACACAAGTTCATCTTTCAAGTAACTACACTTAAACATTTTCAAGTCATTAATTCACTTCTCAAGTGACCACACTTAACTAAATACAAAACACAAGTTCACTTTTCAAATAACTATACTCAAACATTTTCAAATCACCAATTCACTTCTCAAGTGAGCATACTTAACTAAATTCAAACACAAGTTTACTTTTCAAGTAACTACACTTAAGCATTTTCAAATCACTAATTCACTTCTCAAGTGACCACACTTAACTAAACTCAAAAAAAAACTTCACTTCTTAAGTGACTGCACTTAAACATTTTCAATTCACTTCTTAACTGACCACACTTAACGAAATTCAAAACACAAGTATATTTCTCAAGTGACTACACTTAAATATTTTTAATTTAATAATTCACTTCTCAAGTCACCACACTTAACTAAATTCAAAACATAAGTTCACTTTTCAAGTAACTATACTTAAGCATTTTCAAATCACTAATTCACTTCTCAATTGACCACACTTAACTAAATACAAAAGACAAGTTCACCTTTCAAGTAACTAAATTCAAAAGCAAGTTCACTTCTCAAGTAGCTAGTTTACATTTCAAAACATTATTCTCAATCAATTTCAAGTAAATAGTTTACATTTAAAGTGCCTAGAATAACCATTTTTAAAAAAGCAACTTCACATTCTCAAATAACTACTCATAATCATTTTCAAAACACAAGTTCACTTTTCAAATAACTAAGTTCAACACAAAAGTGACCAATTCACTTCTCAAGTGACTACACTTGATCATTTTTTAATCACTTATTCACTTTTCAAGTGACCACCCTTAGCTAAATTCAAAACACAAGTTCCCTTTAAAGTAACTACACTTATCATTTTCAAGTCACTAATTCACTTTTCAAGTGACCACACTTAGCTAAATTCAAAATTCAAGTTCACCTTTCAAGTAACTAAGTTCAAAACACAAGTCACCAATTCTCTTATCAAGTGACTATACTTGATCATTTTGAAGTAACTAATTAACATTTCCAAACACTATAATTAACTATTTTAAAGTAATTAATTCATATTTTAAACAATTCAACAAGTTTAGTAAAGCAAATAAGTAGAGGCGTCACATGTCCCTCTCACACTGTATAATCATCACAAAACCTATGGCATTTAAAGCCTTTTACAGCAAATAATCCCACCTTAACACTTGCAAGACCCCACAAAATTCTTAGCTTAATTCAGTTCTTTGAGCTTGTTAAGGGGCACTAGACTTAGAAAATTCTAGCTAAGTATTCAGGCTTAGTGCTATTTTGGCCTTCAAAAGTTGGCAATATTATTTCGCAACCTTTACGTCCATTAAATATTGATATTTGAGTTAATTCATAATCAGGAATGTCAATAGGTGTTCCAAGACAAGTTTTGGATTTTTCTGACTTTATTTGAAGCATCTTTGGAATCCTAAATCAGTGAATCAACGTGATCTTAACAGGTCACATCGACTATCTTGTTGATAAATGTTTTTCCCCGCTCTCGGTGTCCAATTCCAGTGATCTGATGTGGACTCGATGTGGTGAATTGGCTATTGTGTCAATGCCAATGACACGGTGCGTCGACCTGCACGTCGATGATTCAGTTTACAGTCTTTAAAAAGACCCATCCTCATGGTTAATTAAGTCTTTTCCCCATTCCCGTCAGCCTCCATAACACAAAATTTAGCCCTCTTTTAGTAAGTTATAATCATTCTTTCAAAAATTGCTCAAGAACAAAAACCCTAGGTGAATTAAATTCAAATTTAAGGCTCAAGATTCTACCATTAATTTTCCAAAATTCACCAATTAAGGTATGTGAAGTGTTCATCTAAGGGTTCCTTCCACCCTTGGAGTCCAAGAAACTCTTTTAAAAGCTCATGTAGAGTGATTTCATGATTTTCATGATTTGAGTTAAAGTGTATTCATGATTATTACTTAATTAGGTTTCTATTTTATAGTTTATTACAAGATTCATGTAGAGTTAATTGATATGTGTGCTTTATCATGTGAATTTATGTTAAAACTCTTAGAATTGAATCATGATGCCTACATGTATTACTTAATTAGGTTTCTATTTTATGGTTTATTACAAGATTCATGTAGAGTTAATTGATATGTGTGCTTTATCATGTGAATTTATGTTAAAACTCTTAGAATTGAATCATGATGCCTACATGTTGTTTTAGTATTATGTGCATATACTACACCCCATAAGTGTTTGATAAATTATCCATGAGAGTTGAATAGTGAAATTCTATCATGGTAGCATGTATGCAAGTTCATGTCATACAAGTGTTTGCTTGAATGCCCAAATGAATGAATGATGACTAAGTAGTTAGTTACCATATCTCAATATTATGCCATGTCTTTTAAGTTTATGTTATCGAGTCCTGGGGGTATTTAATACCCGATAATTTAGCTGCTTGTCTAGAGCTATGATCAGTCACAGAGTAGAATCAGACATGTCTCCATCAGTGAAATTTAGTCAGTTATGAAACTTAGGAAAACTCAGTGAACTCAAAATCAGTCCAGCTCAGTTCAGTAAAAATTAGTTCAGTTCAGTTAAATAGTACGATCAGTAACAGTTCAGTCAAGCCTAGTATAGGAAATTAGTTCAGTGTCTAATCAATAGGGAGTAGGATTCAGCACCGAGTGAACCCAAGGATGGGGGCTCACCTGCCAGTAGAGGGTGTGGTCATTAAAAGCAATCCTAGCATTCCAGAAGTATATAGCCAGCGTAGGTTGAGATATCTCCCTACAAGACTAGGGTTGATATATCTCATTTAAGTTTTCCTACTAGAGAGGGTTAACAAAAAAACTTCCTGTCAGAGAGGGTTAACTTATAGCTTGTCCTTACCCGTGGCACAGAATTGACACCCTTCCAACTGGGTTATAGGTTGGACCCTAAATCAGTTAGAGAAGGGGAATGCCAGTTAGATGATTACTTCCCACAGTATCAGTTTTGAATTCAAACTTAGTATGGAACTCAGTTCAGTTCTGTAGATTCGGGACTGCCAGACACAGTCACTCAGCTCAGTACGAGACTCAGTATAGTTCCACAGAATTAAGACTGTCAGATACAGTCATTCAGTTACCAGTACTTCAGTATCAGTATACTTAGATATCAGTTAATCAGTATTCAAATTCAGTATTCAGTGTTATTATGATCTTAGTAATAGTCTACTTGTTCATAAATGTACTCTCATTCAGTCATACTCATGATATTCAGTTAGTATTGTTCATGCATATGAACTCATACATTTCATCAAACCTCACTTAGCATACTAGTACATTTAAAGTACTGACGCATGTTTTTCTTTTAGACTATGATATCTTCTATCATAGATTCAGATGCACGGGCTCCCAAGCACCGTTACCAATTTAAATTCTCAGCATACAGAGTTAGTGGTGAGTCCTCATAGTTCGAGGGTGTGATTATTTATTTCAGCATTTCAATTTATTTTCAGTAGTCAGAGTTAGTTAGGGACTTGTCTTATCACCTCCACAGTTCAGACAGTTTAGAGGTTTTTCAGACTAGAGTATTTTCAGATAGTTGTTCAGTTTTTAGTATTGATGTTCATTTTTGGTATTTTGATACCATATTCAGTATTATTTATTTTAAGGAAATTTTGACTTTTAAAGAGTCGCCACTTAATTTTGAAAAGGAATTAAGAAACCTTTATAGAGTTGCTTCAAACGATCCAAAATAGGAAAATCATTTAAGTTAAGAAATTCTGAGTAAGTGATTCCTATTAATGTTTTAGAAAGGTGTTAGGCACCTAAAATATCCGCTAACTTGTAGTTATCCGGACTGTTTGAAAACATATTTTGACTAACTTCAAAAAAGATTGATTTGTTGAAAAGTGATTGATTTTTCAGAAAAGACTTGGATAAAATAAATTTAGGTGACTTAGTAGGGATTTTAACAATGTCTAAACAAAAAGACTAAGCAAATAAACACATAAAAGAGGAAGGGAGGAGAAATTAAAAGATTTGGCCCATTGGCCCAAATCAACGAGACATGTCCTAGTCTTATTGGGCTTTTGACCCATTTTACTTGTCCTAATCTACTTTTTGAGCCTTCGGCTCGAGTATCGCTCCACCTGTATTAAATTTACAACTTTGGATTTGAGGCCCAACATGAATGAATAATGAAAAGAAATAAATTAAGAAAACAATAAATGACTAAATAAATAAGCAAATGGATCAGAAAAGGGACTTTCAAATCTCTTGGCCGCCTCAAATATGGAGTTTAACCCATTTCTTATCCTATCAAATCCTTGCATCCATACACTAGGAGATTGGTTTTTGAACCTTCTTTTGGGCTTGATTTAGTAGACACGTTGGGACTCAATGACTCATTGAGAAATGCAAAGGAAAAGAGTCCATTCGGACTCAAAAGCAAATTCATATGCAAGAAAAGAGATAAAGGTGGTCAATACACATCCCGAGTACCAAACACCACATAGATAAATAATATAATAGATAAACAGATAAAAATAAAAACCATGGTGGTTCCAAATAAAGCAAAAGACAGAAAGTCAAAGATATGAAAAATGTCAAGGAAAATAGACATATACAACATAGTAAAGTTAAGCAATTATAATTGTCATCAATATGTACAAAAACATATAAATCGATTTTCTTTTAATGGAGAGTAATGTTTAAGATCAACTTTGTAGGATTCCAGTGAGTAGGGATAAGAAAAGCGCAAACTTTTGAGCAAACATTCGAGGAAAAGAAAACATATTTGATCAACGCAGCCCTAAAATAAATATGTTTGAAACAAATGTACCTGGAAAATTGGTTTCAAACAATTTGTTTTGAGGTGGGTGCAACAAAAATGCAAACTTTAATAAAGATTCATAACCATTGATGAACTAATACAAAAAAAGAAACCTAGAAACAAACTAAAATGGTAGGAGAAGGAAATATACTAATATTTTAGCACAAAATCATTTAAAATGATTAAATGGTGAAATAATCAAAGGAAAATAGTAAAAGGGGCATCTACAAAGGATAATATTATTAAATATTGTGACTATGATAGATATTTTTTTTTTCAAGATATGCAGAACACAGATGATACAGTGCACCTTTTCACCTTGTCTAACTACTATTACGATTTAAAATCAATCGACCTAAAATCAAAAAAATTTATGAAGTACATATGGAACACAACAATATATCCCATAGAGCAGGTATATTAACTAGGCACTTCGCTACATATTCGGTACGCAAAACCAATTTTATCCCAATTAATTTCAAATAACAACATAAATGAAGAAAGAAAAGAAGACTTTAATCAGAACGTTGACGCTATACTGAATGCTAGTAAATGTAAAGATCCTAACCTAATACACATTAAAACAAATCGAAAAAAGAGAAGGAGCAACACAACTATTGTAAAACCTATTCCGATGAAAACTTGGCAGAAGAATATCACTACTTTACTTCTATACTTGAAATAAACACTAAGTTAGAATCATGCAGCTCCATGAAACAGTCTCAGACAGATATTGATTGATTGACGCGTTCAATATGAATAATATAGAATCAAAACTAAAAAACTCGTAAATACACTGAAAACAAAATAAACAATTAATTATCAATAGTAGCACGAAAATGAGAGTTCAAAACAGTAAAGATCGAAAATACAAAACTGATAACAGAAATGACATAGTAGTATGACCCTTGATTTGGCAAAACGACGTAAAATCAATCATCATCTACTAATTCCTACGGCCACTAAAGCCATCTACAGCTACTCCCATCAAACAATCTTAAAATTATGACATTACAAAGAAGGAAACGAAGAAAAAGAAAACTAAAACAGAAGTTAAAATGGAAATTTTTTTTACCTCTTTTGGAGCAACAAAACGGGACTCGAGGCTTCGATGGAATTTCTACCACCACCTGAAAAGCCTCTGCGACTTCGAGAAGGCTTCGCATGATTGACAAATTCTCACGAAAAAAAGCTGCTTTTTACTAGAAAAATGGAGTTTTTTGCTCAGAAATTTTTTTCAACCTCCCCAGACCTTCTTTCTTTTAGCTCATCCATGAGCTTTTTATATAGGAGATTCGGTTCTCTATTTCAAATAACCAATGATGTGGGAGAATCAAAATCATAGGCAGTTTTGGGAATTTTAACAAAGGGTATTTTCAGAGGATAAGGTTTTGCACCTTCTTCTTGTATTGATTTTGAATAAATTTGAATGGGTTCAACCAATATAAAGGAATAATCCACAAGAACCAATAGATTTCGCACAAATCTATACAAATTCATACCATTCTCCCCAAAATCTTTAGATTTGAATGTTGGACGAGCCAACTAAGCAATTTTCTAGAAGGTTCTCGACCTTTCTTTGCATAAATACACATAGGAGGGTGCGTGATGTATGTCAAAGATGGGTTGAAACCGGGTCAAGTTTGATTGGAGTTGGGTGCTGATGGATTTGGGTCGACAGGTCAGAGAGATGGATTTTGTTATTGCTGATTGTTGTTGTGCAGTTTTTGTTGCTGTTGTCGATTAATATTGTTGTTGTAAGGGTTGTTGTATGCTATGTTGAAGAAAGAGGAGGAGATAGGAATTGGGTTGGGTTGGGTTGTGTTATGATGTTAGGCTGGGTCAGGTTTTGATTTGGTTATGTTAGGGTTATTTAATATTTGGGTCTTTAATTGGGGTTATTTAATAACCCTTATTAAATCTAATTGGGTTACCCTAATTAAATTTAATTAGATTAGAATAATCATAATTATATTTAATTGGATTAAGAATAACTTTAATTAAATTTAATCGGATTAAAATAATTCCAATTAAGAAATGGTAACTTTTGGGATTAAGATTGAGATACAATTTAAAGGAATTATTTAAATTTTAACCAAATTAAATATCTATTGGTCAATTGATCACAATTGGGCTAATTTGATTTCAATTGAGGTCATATTTAATTCGTTCACTAAATTGAATCGTAATCTGGCACGAATCAAGTGACAAATCAACCTTAGGTTTCTTAATTTGATAAAAATCCAACAAATATTCCTCCAGATAAAATATTTTGAGAGCAAATCATATTTAAAATCAAGATTTTATCCATTTGAATTAATTTTCAAGTTTAATCACTAAAAATCTAATTTTAATGAAAACGTTCATCTAGATAACAAAAATTTTACACTCTCGTATATAAAAATGCGAAGAATGTATAATGTTAATTAAATGATAAAACTGAATTGAATAAGTAATTTAAACTAGCATTTATTTGAACAAAATAATTATTGTGATTTTATTTTAAAATTGAAGAAACTTGAAATTAAATTGAATTACGGAGGGCAAAAATTAGGTGTCAACAACCGCCCCCTCTCTTTGGGTAGGGTGGATGTAAGTAACCCTGGGCAAATGGAGGTTGACGTTCCTAATTTTTGTCCGATCATAGATTCAAATCTGAAAGAGGCTGATTTTCGCACGAGTTTCATAGTGTCTTGGCCGGACCTCGGTATTAGGTTTCCTACATATCTCAGGTTACATGAGAATTCAAGCCACTTGTAGTTTACAGAGATTTGATTTAAAGCATGATTTTCAAGAAAATTCACCAACTATCACGGTTTTAGAATTTTTGGTTTAACCGAGAAGCTGGGGAATAAAGGGATTTGGGGGAGGTTGGAATGCAGTCGAGTTTTATACCTAGAGCCCAGCCTACATATCCCTGAAACTCAGGGAAATAGACTACTTGTAGTTTGATTCAATCGGTAGAGAAGACGGTTTTTTATTTCAGATGATCATTAGCTCGGGATGAGTAACAAGTTGATCGAGTTACGAAAAAGAGGCTTGTAACCTCTTAACCATGAACGTGGGGCTCTTCACATCCATATGTAAGAATTTACCAGGGTATAATTTCCAAAACTCTAGGAGTCCTATCACTCGAATTTGGAAGAAAGAGAAGATTACCCTCAGCATGAGTTAAGAAATATCCCAAAGTTGAAGCTGAGACTTAGAACATCCCAAAATACCCACATGCCTTCTAATAGGGTTGTTGTTGGATGGTGGTGGTGATCATCCTTTAGCTCGAATCTAAAGAGTTTGACGCCCGTCTCTAGACTATGCCCCGATTTACTGCTACGAAAGAGTTTCACGTTGTGCTGCGTCCTTTTTGGAGTCGTCCGCACCTGTGGGTTTGATTTGAGATTTTCATCCTCTTGGATGCTCTCAGCAATATCTCAAACAAAATTGTTAGTGCTAAAAATAATTCACGAAAGAGGTATATAGTCTTTTACCATATCTCCACGTGAGTTGTGGCCTAAAAAGCGGAATCATCTCTTTATGTGCCTATTTGGAATGAAACAACTGGCAACAAAAAACACAAAAACCCTTTTGGATCTTGTATAATTATGCCATTGGTCAGTTGAATACGTCTTCAAAGTGGGGTGGTCCTTTTAGACACCGACGATACTTTATGCAGAATAGTTCCTACAACCGTGTAATACTGTGCTGGTGTGGTAACCCTTTTGGTTACCTATATCACTTGTTGTAAGATAACTCTCCGGTTATAGCCGATTATTGATTTATAAATTTCCCTTAAAGTGTCAATCTTTGGATAATCTTGCGCATTATTTGATATTGGATATGAGGCGACTTACAGGTATCCTTTGAATTTTTAGCCTCTAGGTAATCCCGCACATTATTCGACCTTGGATAAGAGATGGCTTACAAATATGCCTATAATCTCTAGCTTTCAGGTGTTCCTGCACATCATCCGACCTTGGATCCAATATGACTTATAGATATCACTCAAATGGCTAGTCCTTGGGTAATCCTGCACATAATCGATCTTGGATATGACGCGGCTTATAGAGAACCCTTGGACGTATCAATTTGATAATCTCGCATATTCTCCGGTCAAGATTTAGTTGCGACTTATGAATAACCTCCAGACTATCAATTTTTGGGCGATCTTGCACACTATCCAGTTAGGATGTTGTTGTGTCTTGCAGATGACCTACAGGCTATCAACTCATAGGTGATCTTGTACACTATTCTATTTCAAATAATATGACTTACAGATGACTCTCAAATTGTCAATTTCTAGGAAATCTTATGTATCACCCATTCTTAGATAGCGACTTAAAGGCGTCCCTTCAAATCGTGTGCTCTTGATGAATTCAGATGCTGATACATAAAATGATGAAATATCCTCGACGTCAGCATTTATATCTTACGCGTCAACAGATATAAAATGGGATGATATCCTCGAAGCTAGCATTTATTTCTTTGCGTGTCTACAGATATAAAATACTAATAATATCCTTGACGCCAGCGTTTATGTCTTGCGTGTCAACATATATAAAATACTGATGATATCCTCGACACTAGCGTTTATGTTTTGCATGTCAACAAATATAAAATGGCCCTCTTGGCAAATAATATGAATGGCCCTCTTGGAAATGATATGAAATAGCCCTCTTAGCAATGCTATGAAGTGGCCCTCTTGGCAATGATATGAAATGGCCCTCTCGGCAATGATATGAATTGGCCCTCTCGGCGATGATATGAATGGCCCTCTTTGCAATTTGAAAACAATTTCACCTGAGTTTGTTTTTCTGCATCTTGCTTTCTACATGTACCTGTACTCAAGGTAGACAATTAGTAGACACAAAGTCACTTTTGCTAGTGACTATTTCTTAGAAAAACTCTAAATATAAAATTTGTAAAGAAGACAAAAAACTTTTTTTGTCCTCCATGATCTCAAGAAATGAGATGGACAATTCAACAGGTCCTCAATAAATGGGTATTAAACCCATTTTTATGGCTACCCAAAAATACCGTTCTTGAGCATTAGTGCTCTGGAGTGTCTCCCAATTTGCTCGGGGATTTTTGAAAGAGACTCTTATTTTTGTGTATTGGTCTCTGCATCCACATAAAAATGATTAGTTTGAGTGAAACTACTCCGTGTTGACCTTCTTCGATTCTCCGTTTGCTCCACGCCATCTTTTGGGTACTCCACCATGTTGGCACCTCCACCCTGGATCCCTGCTCCTATAGACGCCTAGGCAATTACTAAGTAGAAGATTTTGTAAAGATTTTTCAAAAGTAGTCTTATTTTTAGCAAATAGTTTTGAAAGTTTCTATAAAAACTTTCGAAAATCTCTGTCAGTCATGTCATGTACTAGCTCAATGAATGTATTCCTCTTAGTTTTGACTATATCCGATGGAGGAGTTCCAGAACTCATCATCATTGTTGGAGGGTTCTACAAATGGTTTCATCATAGCCGAAGATTTAGTTTACCTAGACTTTATCACAGGTGGTGATTCTCAAATCTCGACTTCGACCTCTAGTGCCAGGGAATTTGAAATATATTCCTGTATTTGGTGGAAATTTTGAGGCCTCCCTCAAAATTTCTGCACCAATTTAAAGTTGTTTGATATGATGCCAACTCGAGAGGATCCAAAGTCTTTATTGGTCTTCGTTCTCTTTGTTGGATGACGATCTTTCTTTTATGAATTTTTGAGATTCCTTCTTAAAAATTCTTCCCCAGTTTCCATTTCTTGGGGTTATATAATCGAGCCGTTGGGGCGCCTACGTATCCCGTTGAAGCAGGAATCAGGTCAAATATAGTTCAATACTACGCTAAGGATATATAGAAAAATCTAATAGGTTGACCGAAGCTGACATAGGCTGCCTATGTATCTCATTCTTGAGAATTTAGGTCATCACATAGTTCATATATAAAAGGAAATGATAAATTTTCCTAAGGGGTTGACCAAAGACGACATAGGCCGCTTAGGTGTCCCTTTTGGGAATTCAGATCAAACGTAGTTCGTACATAAAGGGAAGGGGTTCTAGGCAATTACACATCATAAAATTGATACTATTATAAAGGCGATTACAGATAAGACAAGAAACAAAAACTATAACATCTTTCAAGCACAATATCTCTTTGCCGCATCAGAATTGATTGGTTTGGTCCACTCTTGACCATCCATCTCAGGTAGGATTAGGGCTCCTCCAAGTTGGGCTTCTTTTGATTTTCACTTTCCTCTGTATCTACTACTAACTGCTCCTCATCACATTTTTGTTCATCATTATTTTATTTGTTTTGTTCGTCTAACCCTTGACATGACATTACATTGGCAGGTTTTTAAATTATTGCTACCAAAACAAACCATGCTAGATTATCATATTTAAAAAAAGAACTTATTAAATAAAGGGAGGTTTTATTGGAAAATAAATAAAAACTATGGCTCATGACCCACATAAATGTGGTCCCATGCCTTTTTTAAAGTTGTAAAACATGAAACAAAATTTGAGACATAAAAGGGTGGATCATAGGGCCTCCTCCGAATCATCACCAATTTTAAAAACTATTAGTAATTTCCCTTTCATCTACCATGATGGGTGACGGGTTATGAGCGGAGTGGAGGTCCAGTTTTGCAAGGCCTTCCCTGATGCAATCACCTTCACCCCACCGGACTTTGGGAAATCATCTGGTAGAGCATTTTATCCTTTGAACAGATCTCCTATCCCATCCCTAAGACCATCATCATTTGATATCTCATGTACGGGAAATGACTGGTACAAGAGTCGCAAGGTCCTAAACAGACTCTCCTTTGAATTATCTTTGATCTCATCTTCCTTTCTTGGTTGGTACTCTATTCCCTGCTTAAATTCTTTTTTGGGGACCATAACAGGCTCAATAATTCCTTCCAAATCCTTACTTAAGGCAGCCACAATATTCTCTAACTTCTCCACTTCTTCTGTTCTTTTGAGTCCTTCTGAATATACCTTAGTGATGGCCTTTCTAGACGCCCATTCACCCTCTATTTTAATCATGTTAACTGTAGGTCCCCCATGATTAGGCAGTGGATTACTATTAATATTTGGTGTCGAAAACTGAAGCGTGATGATCTTCTGATCGATCAAATCTTAGATCTTATGTTTCAAGTTAATACTATCCTCGGTACTGTGCCCCGCTACTCCTGAATGGTAGGCACAATTTTGATCAGCATGAAAGAATCGAGAATTAATATTGGTAGGCTTTGGTGGAATAGGATGTAAATAACCAGCCTTCATCAATTTTCTAAAGAGCTGGGTACGACTTTCAGCAAATAAAGTGAATTTTCTAGGGGGCTTCTTTTCAAGGTTTATATGTGGGGGGTTATACTAATTTTGATTAGCAGGAAGAGGTACTTGATGATATTTTGGAGGCGCTTGGAAGTTTATTTGATTGTTTGGAAGAGTAGCTTGAACATGAGACTGATAATTTGGCTGCAAAACTTGACATTGGGGAAATGGAGCTTGATATTGAGGTTGGGCATAGAATACAGGATGAAGAATTGGTGATGGTGGTGAGGAAAGAATATTCCAAGGCTTGAATTTCCTCTTCAATTTATCAAAAGAATCAGTAGAGACCTGGCCTACGTCTTCTCTTTTCTTGTTTGGGAACATGGAAGTCCCAGATGATGTTGGGGTTTTGACAATCTTTCCTGTTAGAATGCCTTCTTCTAAAGATTCCCAAATTTTCACCAAATCTGCGGGTGTCGCCCTGACTGCGGATACCATCCTAGTATAAAATTCTTCCTCCTAAGCATAAGAGAATACAGATACCATCTCCTCCTCAAACATAGGAGGTTGCACTTTAGCAGCCTCTTTCCTCCAATGGAAGGCGTAGTCTCAAAAGCTCTCATCATTCTTCTGCTTAATACAATCTAGTGAGTATCGATCAGGGACTATCTCAATGTTAATTGCAAATCTATCGAGAAAACTTTTAGCCAATGCCTTCCAATTAGACCATGTTTTCAGTTCTTGAGACATGAACCAATCTAAGGCTTCGCCGCTTAAGCTTCGACTGGATAAGTGCACCAACAATGTCTCATTTCTACCTATCCCAACCATCTGATCACATTACCTTCTTAGATGAGCCATTGGATTTCTGGTACCGTCAAACACTTCAAATTTAGGGATCTTGTAACCTTCTCGTAGATCTACTTCGGGATGCACACACAAATCATCGTACTCCAAAGCATCATTACCACCTGCCCCATGAGATTCCTTGATTCTCATGATCTCTTCATTCATGGCTAGCAACTTTTTTTCATGCTCGGTCCTCCACTCCTTCTCTTTCTCGTCGTAATGGTCTATCTTGAGATTAGAAAAGGCATTATAGATGTCAGGGGATATGATGACTTGAGGAGGATATGGAAGAGCGGCTTGATTTCGTGGATAAAAGGAAGTTAGTTGGTAGGTGGGGAGGGCATTTTAAAAATTGGAAAAGATCTATGGAATTTAAGAGTAGTTTGGTGGAATTTGAGAAGGATTTTGCAGATTTGGAAATAAATTTGGTAGATTCAGAGGTAGATTTGATGGATTTGGGGATGGATTTTGTGGATTTAACAATGGGTTCTGGGGATTTGGGATTGAATTTTATGGATTTAAAGAAGGGTTTTGTGGGGCGAGGGATGGATTTTGTGGATGATAAGCATCTGGGTTATTTTTACGGTTGGTATTTTGGACAAGTGGAGGGGCAGAGACGGACGATATATTATTTGGTTGATCCTCAAGAATAGGCGTACTGAGGGGAGGGATTTGGAGCAGAGTCTCGTGTCCTCCTGGAGCGGGAGCATTGACAGTGATGGCTAGGTTAGCCAAATCTCGAGTACGATTTATTTCCTCCTAAAGCATTTCTAGATTTCTTGCGAGTTCCGCAATCATCTCACTCTTTTCCGCTATTACATTGTCCCTAATGTCAATGTATTTTCTTCATCATTTCCAGTCATTATTGAATGATGGTCAGAGAATGGGATTTCGTATGCTTTTGATCGGGTGAAGTAACGATGTTCTGCCAGCTTATTTCAACACGGAGTAGTTTTTCTATTATCTGTAAAGTAAAACAACTCAAAGGCAAATGTGTTAGCTTCCACATGTGATAAGCAATGAAAAGTACTTGACAAGAAATAGTCATGTAGAGTTATTTGTGTCATAGCCAAATTCATCCATAGGAGCATAGCGGATAAACTTGCCTTTGATCCAAACAAATGCACATAAACACATAAGACAGTTATAAAAACATTATAATAATGTGTATCCTAACTGGGGTGACCCTTTTGAGCCAAGGGTTTGGACCTAATGATTTTTAAAGAAAAATATATGCTTGTTTAAGGTCAATCCATTATCCCCCAACTTTTATAGACACTAAAAGGGTATAAATTCCTACAAAAGATAACAAAAGAGGGATACAATCTTTAGGGAAAGGGAAACAACAAGAAAGAAGACACGTTTCCACACAGGGGGATAAAAAATACTAATTCCTGAGTGCTTCTTCTATCAGCCTTTGCCTTCTTAGCTTCGTACATTTCTTATATTGGTGACATCTGTTGACGTTCAAACTATGCCTTAGATGCAAGCTCCTAAATCGATCAATTTCTTGCTCAACTTGCTACAATGCTTTTTACGAAAATAAGCAAATCAAGCTTTTTACCGACCCCCAAAGGATAATGAATTGAATTAGACAGGCATACATTTTCTTCAACACATAAATATGGTTCGTCTATAATTGACTCGGAGTCAATAGATGCAGGGCAGGTGTTCTAATAGGCCCAATATCCCGCTCGGGTATTAGGTCGTCCTAGACTCATACCTAAAATAGGATTTTGGTTTCGTTCTATCCTAGGTGTCTAGAGTGGGTTTGAACACTGGTTCTCAAGAAGACAACTTGAGTTTGAAAATACGAACAGCCATCAAATGACTCACGTGCTAATAATTTGTTCGTATTTCCAATACATTTTTGGAAGTGAACAACAGGGGCTAGGATGTCCACGAAACCCCAAAACAGTTAAATAATGTAGGAATATGCTATGAGATGTGATAATTGAAATTTACAGAATCAAAACACATAAATACATAACAGTTAATCAAAAGACGAAATCAAACATTTGGTTAGAACCTAGTGAAAACTCCCCAGCAGAGTCTCCATTTTTGTTTTGCGAAAATTTTGACTTTTAAAGAGTCGCCACTTAATTTTGAAAAAAATTAAGAAACCTTTAAGACCCAAAATGAATGAATAATGAAAAGAAATAAATTAAGACAACAATAAATGACTAAATAAATAAGTAAATGGATGAAAAACGGGACTTTCAAATCTCATGGCCGCTTCAAAGATGGACTTTAACCCATTTCTTCTCCTATCGACTCCTTGCATTCATACACTATGAGATTGGTTTTTGAACTTTCTTTTGGGCTTGATTCGGTAGACACGTTGGGCCTCAATGACCCATTGAGAAATACAAAGGGAAAGAGTCCATTCGGACTCAAAAACGAATTCACATGCAAGAAAAGAGATAAAGGTGGTCAATACACATCCCGAGTACCAAACGCCACATAGATAAATAATATAATAGATCAACAGACAAAAATAAAAACCATGGTGGTTCAAAATAAAGCAAAGGACAGGAAGTCAAAGATATGAAAAATGTCAAGGAAAATAGACATATACAACATAGTAAAGTTAGACAATTATAATTGTCATCAATACGTACGAAAACATATAAATCGATTTTTTTTAATAATAAAAGCGCAAACTTTTGAGCAAACATTCGAGGAAAAGAAAACATATTTGATCAACGCAACCCTAAATTAAATATGTTTAAAACAAATGTACTTGAAATATTGGTTTCAAACAATTTCTTTTGAGGTGGGATGCAACAAAAATGCAAACTTTAATAAAGATTCATAACCATTGATGAACTAATACAAAAAAAAAAAAACTTGGAAACAAACTAAAATGATAGGAGAATGAAATATACTAATATTTTAGCAAAAAATTATTTAAAATGATTAAACGATGAAATAATCAAAGGAAAATAGTAAAAGGGGCATCTAAAAGGGATAATATTATTAAATACTGTGACTATGATATATATTTTTTTTCAAGATATGCAGAACACAGATGATACAGTGCACCTTTTCACCTTGTATAACTACTATTACAATTTAAAATCAATCAACCTAAAATCAAATAAATATTATTAAGTACGTATGGAACACAACAATATATCCCATAGAGCAGGTATTAACTAGGCACTTCGCTACATATACGGAATCCAAAACCGATTTTATCCCAATTGATTTCAAACAACAACATAAATGAAGAAAGAAAAAGAAGACTTTAAATAGAACGTTGACGCTATGCTGAAATGCTAGCAAATGTAAAGATCCTAACCTAATACACATTAAAACAAATCGGAAAAGGATAAGGAGCAACACAACTATTGTAAAACCTATTTTGATGAAAAGTTGGCAGAAGAAAATCACTACTTTACTTCTATACTTGAAATAAACACTAAGTTAGAATCATGCAGCTCCATGAAACAGTCTCAGACAGCTATTGATTGATTGACGCGTTCAATATGAATCATATAGAAAGAAAACAGAAAAACTCACAAATACACTAAAAACAAAATTAACAATTAATCATCAACAGCAACACGAAAATGAGAGTTCGAAACAGCAAAGATCAAAAATACAAAACCGATAACAGAAATGACATAGTAGTATGAGGCTCGATTCGGTAAAATAACGTAAACGCAATCATCATCTACTAATTACTACGGCCATTAAAGCCATCTATAGCTACTCCCAACAAACAATATTAAAATTATGACATTACAAAGAAGGAGACGAAGAAAAAGAAAACCATAACAGAAGTTAACACAGAAAGAACGTTTACCTCTTTCGGAGTGGCAAAACGGGACTCGAGGCTTCGATGGAATTTCTACCCCCCACCTGAAAAGCATCTGCAACTTTGAGAAAGCTTCGCGTGATTGACAAATTCTCACAAAAAAAGCTACTTTTTACTAGAAAAATGGACTTTTTTGCTCGGAAAGTTTTTTCAACCTCCCCAAACCTTATTTATTTTATCTCATCTATAATCTCTTTATATAGGAGATTCGGTTCTTTATTTCAAACAACCAACGATGTGGGAGAATCAAAATCATAGGCAATTTTGGGAATTTTAACAAAGGGTATTTTCGGAGGTTAAGGTTTTGGACCTACTTCTTGTACTGATTTTGAATAAATTTGAATGAGTTCAACCAATAGAAAGGAATAATCCACAATAACCAATAGATTTCACATAAATCTGTATGAATGCGTACCATTCTCCCCAAAATTTGTAGATCTGAACGTTGGACGAGCCAACTAAGCAATCTTCTAGAAGGTTCTCGGCCTTTCCTTGCAGAAATCCACATAGGAGGGTGCGTGATGCATGTGAGAGATGGGTTGATACCGGGTCAAGTTTGATTGGAGTTGGATGCGGATGGATTCGGGTCGATAGGTCGGAGAGATGGGTATTGTTATCGCTGATTGTTGTTGTACAGTTCTTGTTGTTGTTGTCGATTGATATTGTTGTTGTAAGGGTTGTTGTACGCTATGTTGAAGAAAGAGGAGGAGATAGGGATTGGGCCGGGTTATGTTATAATGTTGGGTTAGGTTAGGTTTTGATTAGGTTATTTTGGGGTTATTTAATATTTGGGTCTTTAATTGGGGTTATTTAATAACTCTTATTAAATCTAATTGGGTTACTCTAATTAAATTTAATTAGATTAGAATAATCATAATTAGATTTAATTGGATTAAGAATAACTCTAATTAAATTTAATCAGATTAAAATAATCCCAATTAAGAAACGGTAACTTTTGGGATTAAGATTGAGATACAATTTAAAGGACTTAAAATTTTATTTAAATTTTAACCAAATTAAATATCTATTGGTCAATTGCATCACAATTGGGCCAATTTGATTTCAATTGAGGCCATATTTAATTCGTTCGCTAAATTGAATCGCAATCTGGCACGAATCAAGTAACAAATCAACCTCGAGTTTCTTAATTTGATAAAAATCCAACAAATATTCCTCCAGATAAAATATTTTGAGACCAAATCATATTTAAAACCAAGATTTTATCCATTTGAATTATTTTTCAAGTTTAATCAATAGAAATCTAATTTTAATTAAAACGTTCATTTAGATAACAAAATTTATACACTCTCATATATAAAAATGTGAAGAATGTATAATCATTAATTAAATGATAAAATTGAATTGAATAAGCAATTTAAACTAGCATTTATTTGAACAAAATAATTGTTGTGATTTTATTTTAAAATTGAAGAAACTCGAAATTAAATTGAATTGCGGAGGGCAAAAATTAGGTGTCAATATTGAACCTTATGGATAGTTTTCCGCCTATTTTCTGCATATTTACCATATTATTATTTAGTTATTACAGCAGGTACCAGTCATGGGTTAGCTTATGGTCCTTCGGGATTATAAGCACTGTGTAGCGTTTTGGGTCAGACTCTGGGCATTACAAACTTGGTATCAGAGCCTAAGTTCAACAGAGTCCTAGGAAGTCTAAATGGCATATCTAGTAGAGTCTTGTGAATGGGTGTGTTGCACGCCACACTTATGGACAGGAGGCTATGAGATGTTTTAGGAAAAGTTTTCCTTCTTTCAGTATTCATGTCGTGCGAGTGAGCTTGAGCTCCAGTTAAATTCTCAGTCTAATCCTTTCTCCTCCATTTACAGAATATGCCTCCAAGAAGGACTAAGGTAAGAGGAATGGGAGACCAGTCAGAACCTCAGCCCGTTCAGGCAGATCCCCTGGACAAGAACTTCTCTCATGTAGAATTCAGGGTTGCATTTAGTACTCTAGCCAATTCAGTCGTAACTCAGAATAAATGGCCAATTGTTGTTCTAGCTAACCTAGTGGCCAATACTGCTACAGCCAAGATTCGGGACTTCACCCGAATGAATCCTCCATTATTCTCAGGTTCTAAGTCTGTAGAGGATCCACATGAGTTCCTCGATCAGGTTCAGAAAGTCACAGATATCATGGGAGTGACTTCTAGTGAGAGTGCTGAGTTAGCTGCCTATCAGCTACTAGATGTAACCCATATGTGGTTTAAGTAGTGGAAGGTAGACAGGGGTGCAGATGCAGAGCCATAGAATGGGAAGAGTTTCCTACGGCCTTCTTAGATAGATTCTTCCCCTTAGAGCTGAAAGAAGCCAAGATGTTAGAGTTCATCAATCTCAGGCAAGGTAGTATGAGTGTGAAAGATCATTTCCTTAAGTTTACTCAGTTATACAGGTATGCTACCCATGTAATAGCAGACAATAGATCCAGAATAAGCAAGTTTATGTCTGGGGTATCAGGTAAAGTGGTTAAGGAGTACAGGACTGCGATGTTGATTAGTGAGATAGACATATCTAGGCTTATGGTCCATTCTCAAAAGATTGAGGAACAGAAACTTAAAAAGAAAGAGAGAGAAAATAAGAGATCCAGAATGGGTAGCATTAGTTATGCCTAGCCAAGTTCAGAGGGTGGTAACTGTTCTCGATTTAGTCAAAAGTTTTCAGCCCCAGTTCTATGTTCATCTTGTACACCAGTACTAAGATTCAGGAATGACAGTCATGATGGGGCACCAGGCTCCATAACCCAAAGTAGTACAAGCAGTATTTGTACTAATACGCTTTGCAAAGAATGCGGTAAAAATTATAAGGGTACATGTAGAGCCGAAAGTGATGTGTGATTTGGATATGGAAAATTAGGTCATAGAGTTCGAGACTGTCCTAAAGATGGTATACAAAGTTAGCACAGTAATCCTTCAACTCAATTCGATCGTCCGAATCAGCAGGGTGCCACTTTCAGTGCCGCCAGTGGGCAGCACCCAAATAGGCTTTATGCACTTCAGTCTAGAAAATATTAGGAAAGTTCCCCTGATATGGTCATTGATACATTATAGACCTCTCATTTACACGTTTATGTCTCATCAGATCCAGGAGCTTCTCTCTCTTTTATAACGATTTGCATTGCAGTTAACTTTAAGGTCAGCCCAACTATTAACTAACCTTTCTCAGCCTCCACCCCAGTGGGTCAGTCTATCATAGCCCAGTAGGTATACAGGAACTGTTCGATTTGATATCTCAGGAAGTCAGGCTTCTAGATTTCAGTTGTAATATTAGTATGTGTAGAAAAGTAATGGGTGGGAATGATGCCCAACCCATCTTTTACCTTAGTTCAAAGTTTTGTACTTTAGTCATCACGATACCTATGTATGTTTTACATCTTATCTCCATGAACATAGCTTATATTCACACACTTTTCATAGAATCGTGTGTGTTTCCAGTTCTTAGTATGAGGAGTTTCGGTTCACTCAGTAGTACAAATTATGTTCCATGAACACAGAAACTCCAAACTCAGGTCATGCAGCTTATGACTTCTGTACTAATGCCTTACAGTGTGTTCAGTCCCAGTTACCATCTGAATCGTAGTATCAGTTACAGTCTTAGTTATAGTGATCAGATCAGAAACTCAATTCAGTTTCAAGTTTGCTTGACCATAGCGTACAGTTATCAGTTACTCAGTTATTAGTATTTCAGTACCTCAATTTACAAAACATTTCAGAACCATGTTATACGTTTGGCCTTGGAATTCTTAAATAATCTAGTTTTTCACGAATTCATGCTCAGGTATCTCATATTACCCAGTCAGTCCTTACCTCGTATACATGATATTCTACAGTTTCAGTCCAGTTATTCAGACTAAGTATAGTTCAATCTTGCAGACCCAGTATTCAGCTATCAGTCATTCAGTAAATCAAATAAGTTAGTATACTTATGCATTCATGCACAGCGCCCATGCGAATATTTTTCAGTAGTCCTAAGTAAAGTTTTGTACTAAGATGGAGAGTATAGTTGAGAGAGTATTCAAGGGATATGGCTAAGCTTGAAAGTTTATAGTTGCAGTGCATAAGTCTTAGTCACTCTATCTTAGATGATGATTCGTAGGCCTCGCCTCATATTACAGAATTTTAGCCACTAGTGTCTTATTCAGACAATGCCAAGCGTTTCTTGCTCCCTAAATTTGCTGCCAACTCAATAAAAAGAGTGTCAGAGAAAAGCTATAGTCAAGAATAAGTTTTCAGTATAATTTAGTCCGTAAATTTAGTAATTCAGTTTAGCAGTCAAACGGGCAAATTCGTGTGGTGTGGTTTTTCATCTTTCCATCTAGTCGCACTATCTGAAGTCTCATGAATGTAACTATTCTAAGATAGACCAACTAGGTAGTTGCATGTCCAGCTCAGTTCATGTATCATGTCATAGTTTCTGGCCCCAAATATTTAGTCACGATTCAATTCGTAGGTGCCTTGTGCATCGCCTCAATTTTCCTCAGTATCTCATCCAGGTCTGTATTCTTCGGGGGACATAATGTCCCAAGGGGGAGATGCACTATAACCCCGAGCATTCATGTCCTAAACCTACCAGTTCTCTTCACGTAATGAATCTAATTTGGAGTAGTAGATACTAATAAGTTGATCCTCAAGTTCCAATATCAACTATAAGCCACGTATTCAAGGGACTCAGTTCAGTTCACGATATTCAATTCATGTATCACATTCCAATCTCAGTCATGTTCTCATGTTCTCGTTCATGCATACTCCAAAAATGATCTTGGGTTCATCAATATTTTTTTCAGTTCAAGTAATAGTTTTTCAATAAGCTTATTCAGTTTCATGCTCAGATTTTCCATTACAAACTTGGTATCAGTTACCATTGCATATTATGTCATATGTTCATGAGTCAGTTCAATCATGTATTCATACATCCGATATGCATGTTCAGTATGAGAAACTCAGCTTATCAGTAATCCCAGTCATGCATTCATGAATCAACTCAGTCATGTACTCATGCATCAGATATGCATGTTCAGTATGAAATTCAGTATGTCAGTAATGACAATTAGATAATCATGTTTCAGATGTTCATGTTCAGTAAGTAAGTTCAGTTTACCAGTATTCTTAGCTTAGTCAGTCTCATTTGAGAGCGAATGTTCCTAAGTGGAGATAATATAAGACCTCGCAAAATCTTTAGCTTAATTCAGTCCTTTAAGCTTGTTAAGGGGCCCTAGGCATAGAAAATTCTAGCTAAGTATTCAGACTTAGTGTTATTTCAACCTTCGAAAGTTGGCAATCTTATTTTACGACCTTTACATCTATTAAATATTGATATTTGAGTTAATTCATGATTAGGAATGTCAATAGGTGTTCCCGGACAAGTTTTGGATTTTTGGACTTCGTTTGAAGCACCTTTGGAATTCTAAATCAGTGAATCAACACGATCTTGACGCGTCGCATCGACTATCGTGTTGAGAAATATTTTCCCCAGCTCCCAGCGTCCAATTCCAGTGAACTGACGCAGACTTGACCCAGTGTATTGGCTACCATATCGATGCCAACGACGCGGTGTGTCGGACTGCGCGTTGATAATTATGTTAATAGTCATTAAAAAGCCGTATTCTCAGGGTTAATTAAGTCTTTTTCCCACGCCCTTCAGCCGCATAGCACAAAATTTAGCCCTCTTTAGCAAGTTATAATCATTCTTTCACAAATTGCTCAAGAATAAAAACCCTAGGTGAATTAAATTCAAATTTAAGGCTCAAGATTCCACCGTTAATTTTTCAAAATTCACCAACTAAGGTATGTGAAGTGTTCATCCAAGGGTTCCTTCCACCTTTGGAGTTCAAGACACTCTTTTAAAAGCTCATGTAGAGTGATTTCATGATTTCCATGATTTGAGTTAAAGTGTATTCATGATTATTACTTAATTGGTTTTCTATTTCATGATTTATTACAAGATTCATGTAGAGTTAATTGATATGTGTGATTTATCATGTGAATTCATGTTAAAACTCTTGGAATTGTGTAATTGGAATTGAATCATAATGCCTACATGTTGTTTTAGTATTATGTGCATATACTATGCCCCACAAGTGTTTGATGAATTGTCCATGTGAGTTGAATAGTGAAATTATATCATGTTAGCATGTATGCAAGTTCATGTCATGCAAGTGTTTGCTTGAATACCCAAATGAATGAATGATGACTAAGTAGTTAGTTACCACGTCTCAAGATTATGCCATGTCTTTTAAGTTTATGCTATCAAGTCCTGGGGGTATTTAATACCCGATAATTTAGCTGCTTGTCTAAAGCCATGATCAATCACAGAGTAGAATCAGGCATGTATCGATCAATGGAATTCGGTCAGTTATGGAACTTAGGAAAACTCAGTGAACTCAGAATCACTCCAGCTCAGTTCAGTAAAAATTAGTTCAGTTCAGTTAAACAGTACGATCAATAATAGTTTAGTCAAGCCTAGTATGAACTAGGAAATCAGTTCAGTGTCCATTCAGTTGGGAGTAGGATTCAGCACCGAGTGATCCCAAGGATGGGGGCTCACCTTCCAGTAGAAGGTATGGTCCTTAGAAGCAGCATATGCATTCCAGAACTACGTAGCTAGTGTAGGTTGAGATATCTCCCTATAATACTAGGGTTGATATATCTCATTTGAGTTTTCCTACTAGCGAGGGTTGACGAAAGAGCTTCCTATTAGAGAGGGTTAACTCACAACTTATCCTTACCCGTGGTACGGTATTGACACCCTTCCAACTGGAGTTACAGTTTAGAACCCAAAACAATTAGAGAAGGGGCATGTCGGTTAGATGATTACTTTCCATAGTCTCAGTTTCAGATTTAATCTCAGTATGGAACTTAATTCAATTCCACAGATTCAGGACTATCAGACACAGTCACTCAGCTTAGTACGGGACTTAGTGTAGTTTTACTGAATCAAGACTGTCAGATACAGTCATTTAGTTATCAGTACTTCAGTATTAGTATACTCAAATATCAGTTAATCAGTATTCACATTCAGTATTCAGTGTTATTATGATCTCAGTAACAGTCTACATATTCATGCATGTACTCTCATTCAGTCATACTCATGATATTCAGTTAGTATTGTTCATGCATATGAACCTATGAATTTTAGCCTACCTCACTGAGCATACCAGTACATTCAAAGTACTGACGCATGCTTTTCTTTAGCACTATGATGTCTTATATCATAGGTTCAGATGCACGGGCTCCCGAGCACCCTTAGCAGTTCAGATTCTCAGCATACAGAGTTAGTGGTGAGTCCTCATAGTTCGAGGGCGTGATTATTTATTTCAGCATTTCAGTTCATTTTCAGTAGTTGGGGACTTGTCCCATCAACTCCACAGTTTAGATAGTTTAGAGAATTTTCAGACTAGAGTATTTTCAGGCAGTTGTTCAGTTTTCAGTATTGATGTTCAGTTTTGGTATTGTGATACCATATTCAGTATTATTAACAGTATTGAACCTTATGGGTAGTTTTTTGCCTATTTTCTACATATTTACCGTATTATTATTTAGTTATTGCAGCAGGTACCAGTCATGGGTTAGCTTGTGGTCCTTCGAGAATATGAGCACCGTGTAGCGTCTGGGGTACAAACTCGAGGCGTTACAACACTACATTTAAAGACTTCAATATAAAAAAATACAGAGAAATCAACTTACCTTTGCTTGGCCTAAGTTGAAGAGAAAGAGACAAGCTGTTACCAAAAAATAACAAAGTAATCCTTTTTCCCAAATTTGAGTTCGGTCAAAAAATCTGCAACATTGACAATATCTAATTAGCTATTTGAATTTCAAAATTGGACAACTTATTAGTAAACTATTTTATCCTTAAAACATGATCTGCTAATAGTCAAGTAATTTTTACAGTATTGAAAAGAAATCCCAATGATTTTTACAGTATTGAAATCCGATATAACTAATTTTTAGTTCAACAACAAGATACTGATTAAAGAAATCTCATATAACAAATCAAGAAATCCAAGAAAATGACCGAAAATCAACAAAATATTTAACTACTCTAATGATAGATCAAGAACCCTAAACCCAATTGCAGTAAATCCAAGAAAATGACAAAAATATTGTAAAATTATACCTTAATACAACAAGATACCAGTGACTGAGCTGTGAGAGGTCGCCGGTAACTGATCTATGAGAGGTCGCTGGTGACTGAGTTGTGAGAGGTTGCCGGTGACTGAGCTGTGAGAGTCTTGGATTCTTGGGACGTGCGACCTGTGAGAGGTCGGGTCGCTGAGACAAGGTCGTCGTTGACTAAGTTGTTGAGTCAGTCACTGAGTTGTTGTCGTCGTTGAGTTATTGTCGTCATTGAGTTGTTGTTGTCACCGGTGATGGATTGAGTTGTTGTCACAAAGTTGTTGTAGTTCTGATGAATTGAGATTGGGTAACTAAAAAGGAAAAGGGGGTATTTTGATGGGTTGGGTCGGGTCAATGATCTGATATTACAAAATTGTTGACAAAACCAATTATAAGTGCTCAATTTATTTTTTAAAAAAAATTACTATCGAAAAATGATCACTTTTGGTCGATTTTTATTAAAAAATTAAAATTTTAACGAATAATATTTATAATAACATCCAAATAATTTAATGCAATGTATATATAAATTAGATGATTAGTTATTTTATCATCACATTAACACTAGTAGTATATTTCCTCAATCGTATAATAATATCAATGCATTTCGTAAATTAGGATGAATTTTTTGTTAATTAGCTTTTAAATACAATATTATACATATACCTCATAATACAATGTGTTAATCAGATAAATTATCGATTAATTAGCTTACGTTATTACAACTTCAACAATATACTCTTGTCTACATTGACACAAGTAGTATAAATATTTTCTCAATAGTATGATATCAATGTATTATTCAAAATATTTGGATATATAGATTCAGTTATCTAGCTTTTGATTATTGCATACGTCACTACACGAGATATATGGATATATACATATATTTGATTGGCTATCAACTTCCAAATACGTACTATATACATCACATACACGATTTTATTATCCCATGATAATACAATTCGCATATACTCAGATGAATTACAGGTTAGTTTATCTTATGTTATTATACCTTCAACAGTATACTATTACCTTGATAGATCAATCGCATGATATCAACATATTCAATATATAACTGAATACATTTGGTTAGTTTTAATTTTTACTACGTACTACGTACATCACTACACAAGAGATATACATACATATATATAAATGTGAGCTTCGAACTACGTACATCACTACATAATATATACTATATATACCTATGCATACACACACTCTCTCTCTATCGACTATCAGGTTCTAAATACGTATTATATACATCACATATATGAGTATATCACCCCGTAATATAATGCGACGTATTTTATAATATACTTTGATGAGTTATCGATTAATTTGATTAGTTTACATTAATATAACTTCAACATATAGTATATTATTACTTCGATCGTTTCAAATCAAGGTATTCAATATGTTTGGATAGATTGTACTAGTTTTTTACTACATCATTCATCGATTGCTTTTACATAAATATTTTAGTTTAATTTTTAAAAAAAAGAGACCACAAGTGGTCTCATTTTTTTAAAAAAAAATTTAATCATAATGCGACCACAAGTGATCTATTTTTTAAATAACTTTTTTTGTTAATTTTTTTAAAATCCAAAAGCAACCACAAGTGGTCTCTTTTAAAAATTATTTTAAATTTAATTTTTTAAATAAAAGCGACCACATGTGGTAACTTTTTAAATATTATTTTTAATTTAATTTTTAAAATAGAAGAGACCACAAGTGGTCGGTGTTTATAAACAATTTTCTTTATCAATTTTTTAAATCAAAAAGCGACCACATGTGGTCTCTTTTACTTTTTAAAGAAAAGCGACCACATTTAAAACTTTTGTTAATTTAATTTTTTAAATAAAAACGACCACAAGTCATCAATTTTTGTGAATCATTTTATTTTTCAATTTCTTAAATCAAAAAACGACCACATGTGGTCGTTTTTGCAAAAGTATTTTTAATTTATTAAAGAAAAGCAATCACTTCTGGTAGCTTTTCCAAAATATTTTTATTTTTATTTTTTTAAACCAGAACCGACCACTTGTGGTGATTATTTTATAATTTTAAATTATAATTTTTTATTAATTTTTTTCTATTAAAAATTGAAGAAAGACTGCATATATGATCGCTTTTATTGCGACCACAAGTTGTGGTCTGAAAAGCTATTTTTTTTTTAGTATTGACAATTCATACATTGGTAATCCCATATGGCAAAGTTCACGTGAATAATTCTCCTTCCAAACTACTTTATTTATCACACTTTTTATTTATACCCTCTTGAGAAATGTATCTTTCAACTATCATACTTTTATTAATAGTTTTTAATCATTTAAAATATTAATCTCTCTTTAGTAAAAAAATCTCTCTTAAATCTCTTTTAAGTCTTTTCATCAAAAACAAAAAATAGTGTTAATCTAAATAATCATAATATTGTAAGAATGTGTATCTGTTCTTTACTTAAGTTTCAGTAATGATAAATCAAAGTCTATAATTTTGGATAATAATTATTAGTAAGGACAAAATGGGAAAAATTTGTTCACTTATGTCAAACACTGTTTATTTTGAAATGAAGGAGGTAAAATATAATTTACTAAAAGTGTAAAATTGTAAAGACATATTAATGATTTTTGAAAGACCTGCAAAAGAGGGACATGACAACTCTAGACAAACCTCGGGGCGGAGTTATCCTTTGGCGAAGGATTTATCCAAATCCTCTTAGTTGAAAAATTATTCTACTATACATAGTTAAAATTAGTTTATATGTATATATGGTAGATGTTGAATTCCCTTGGATTTGTTCGTATATTTAATTTTGAACCCTCTTGATAAAAATCATGGCTCCGTTACAGCTCGAGATAATTACATTTTACTATAATGACCTGATTTTCTCGAGAACTAACTTTTCAATTTATATTTTACTTCTATAACAGCATTCAATCTGTAACAACAATAACATTCATTATAGTAGCACACTCTTTATGAACTTATCATTCTACAATTTGCATAATATCATTTCCTAAGAAATTTTTGTGTATAAAATAAAATTTTGATAATCATCACTAATATCATGCACATAATAAATCTTAAGTACGAAAATTTAATAGTTATCAATTAATTAGACATGCACTAGTTTTTTTATTTCAAATTAATGAAATATGAAAATCAATTAAAATTTTAAACTTAATAAGTATTTTATTTTTATCTATAACATAAAAAGTAAAAAATAATAATTTCACAAATTTTTATTAATAATAACCTCATAATAATCATGAAACTTTCAGTTGTTGCTACGGAAAATTTTTACTATAATATGAAACGGAAGGAGCTTTGTCCAAAAAAACTATTCTCTCGCTCCCCTGCCCTCCCCACCTTCCAGCCTTTCTTTTGTTTATTAAAAATTTGACCCTCCAACCCTTACAATAGAAATATCAGGCGCTTAACAAACGTGCAAAACAACAGGCTTACCCAACCAAAGTCACGTTTTTCCTATCTACATCATTTACGTACTTGATCAATTATTGCCGTTCGTTTTAAAAATTACTATTATACGTACCCGTGTGATGTACGGATAAAATGTTTGATATCAAATATCTCTTTCGAATGGTAAATCAGATTACTTTAAACATTCAATAACGACCTTATAAAAAAAATCAACTATCATATTATAACTCAATTATGAAATATAAAAAAGAAAAAAATTTACCCTCACCTCCATCTCCACGCCTCAACCCCCCCCCCCCCCCCCCCTGTTTCATCCCTCCCCCACCTCTAGTCAAATCTATACGAAAAACAATCATATAATTGTAAAAACAACTTTTATGTTTCATATTTTTTTTAAAGAATATTGTTCACAATTTAAAGATATAGGTTCTTAATTAACCCCTCCCCCCCACCCCCACCCCTCCCCTACCTCTAATCAAATCTTATATGAGTAAAAGTAATATGCAATTGTAAAATGCTTTTATGTTTCATGTTTTGCTTTATTATTTTAATATTTTCATTTCACACATTTGTGATGTTTAAATACATCAAATCTTCAAAACCTTTATATTTGTTAATTTTTTAAATATTCATTTTATATTTGTGATGTTTATATTCATCAGATTTTTGAAAACTTTAGATTTTTTAGTTATATTTCTAACAAAAGATAAATGTAATGTTAGTTGTAAATAATAAAAAATTAATTAATAAATCAAATCAAGTATAAACAACATACCTGGGGGTTTGGGCCACAGGTGACAAAAGAGTTTAAAAATGAGGTGTAGGTGACACAAGTCTTAACTATTAGTTAGAGGTGACAATTACTTTATTATGGATTAAGAAAGTTGGGGAAGTTTGAAAATAATTCACAAGTTTTTAAATTTACACTTTGATCCCAATGTATTCCTAAAATAACGGGAAACGGAGCGAAAAATAGGCGTCTTTCTCTCTCTTCTCATCCATTGTTGTTTTCTCTCTCTTACCAATTTTTGTTGTTAATTGTTTCTGTTTCTGCTGCTTTATTCATCATCTTCTGCTTCATTATCATCATCATTTACTTCATTATTATCTTCATCTTCTTCTTGTTGACCATTTGTTGTTGTTGTTGTTCTTGTTGTTGGTACAACGCTACTGCTGCGATCTGACCAATTTCTTAGGTCAAATTTTGTTTACTATATCACTTTCCACTTTGGCATTACTTCATAGGTGACTTTGGTAAGTAAAATTATGACTTTTATTCGTATTTGTCATCTGGGTACACTTCTATTTTTCCAACAATGGATAGAACCCCGATTATGAATCTAGCATAAGTGCCCACAATATAAACAGATCAATCATCTGGTACATCAGATGAGTAATTTGTTTCATCAGAAGATTTATCTGTTACATCAGACTATTTATCTGTTGCATCAAACGTATTATCTGTTGTATCAGGATGTTTATCTATTGCACTAGACTAATTATCTGTTGCATCAGAATATTTATCTGTTGCACCAAACTAATTATCTGTTGCAACAAATGATTAATCTGTTTAAAACAATATAAATCAGCCCCTGCCACAAACCCAACAGATAACAATATGTTTTCAACACTTGCTATTGCTACTGGATTCAAAATTATTCCTTACGTCCAATTACCCATCCCAAATTTCCTAATTCGATTTCTCATTTTACTTGTCTTTTTCATTAATCAAGAAAAGATTAAAAAAATCCATGTTTTACCTTTTGCATAAATAACTTTTTCTTCAAATTAAAATGGAAACATCCTTTAATAGGGGGACTATACGCCGACCGACGTTAAAAGCTTTCTTCTCTTATGAAATTTCAATTGAATAGCAAACAATGGTTATTTCAAATACGTCTAATGCCCCACCAACTGATCAGTGGGTTATGGTAAACTAGACATGTTATTAATTATTTTTCTTAATCAACGTGGCATATCAATTTGGGACGGGTAATTTGAGACGAAGGGAGTACGAATTAAAACGTCAGAGCCAAGCAAAACAACAAACTAGTCATCTGTTGAAACAGACTATTTATCTGTTGCATCAACTTCTTAGCTATTGCAACATGAGTAATCTGTTTTGAACAACACATCAACCCCTGCCACAAACCTAACAAATAAATCTTGCTATTGCTACTGAATTCTAAATTATTCCTTTTTATGTCGAATCGTTGATATGTTTGTTGAGAAGATAATAGACAGAATGAAAATTAAATATGGATTAAAATGCCAAAGATCAAACATAATTTATTTATTAAACAAAAACAAATAAAAATACATTTAATAGACTAAAAGAAAAATAATAGTCTAATTATTATTATTATTATCAACATCATCATTGTCAGCCGATCAATCTTCAACTGGAAGTACCAAGGCCCTCTCATAGAGCATTCTTGATCTAACTCCTCCCAGTTCCCATTGCAGCTCACGAACTTGATTCTGAAGTTCATTCACGGTGTCTTACAGAAAAGCAACGTCCTATACTGGGTCAACCATAATCTTATCTTCTAGAGTGTAATATGAAAGACAAGATGCAATAAATAAATAAAGTGTATTTGAATGAATGATTGAGTAAGGAAGGACCTATTTATAGAGGATTGAATTTGAATGAGAGGCAAAAAGGCGCGACTATTAACCTCTATACATTAATTATATTTTTTATTAAATTAAGAAAATAAATATTGTGATATAAGTCATGACTTTTCAGATTATTATTATTAATTAGTTCTTTCAAAGAACCATTTTTATTGAGTTGTGGCAACAGATTCTATATATGTTGCATCAGATAACACATCTGTGACAACAGATATATTATCTGTTGTAACAAATATAAAATATGTTGCATTATATAACATATCTGTTGCAACATATAATCTAACTGTTCACCTCCATTTATTATTTATATTTTTTATTAATGTGAAAAGTAATGAATTAATTAAATTAAGAAATATTGTGATAAGTCATGACTTTTCAAATTATTATTATTAATTAGTTCTTTCCAAGAACCGCTTTTATTGAGTTGTGACTCGATATAGGTTGCATCAGATAAATCATCTGTGACAACAGATATATCATCTGTTGCAATCATAGTGGACCTGTTGCATCAGATAATTTAATTGTTGCAACATATAATCTACTTTTTTAAAAAAAAATAACTATCATCATATCATTAATCCAAATTTGCTTACTTTTTTATTTTATAAATAAAAAAAATACCTTTTCAAATTCCTTAATAAAATGGTTATTATTTTATTAAGGAATTTG